>NW_017728906.1:148162806-148192767 GCF_001723895.1 Crocodylus porosus | reverse complement strand
CCCCAGTGCCTGCTGATCCCCCCTGACTAGTTTGTAACAGGCCACTAGATCCCCCCTCAGCCTTCTCTTGTGGAGGCTGAACAGGTTCAGGTCCCATAGCTTCTCCTCATCGGGCCTGCCCTGCTGCCCCCTGATCATGGGAGTGGCCCTATTATAAGACCTCTGTTTTAACATTCCCTAACTTTTTAGTCAAAACAGTGGGGTTATTATTTTAAGCATCCAGCCTTTTTTTTCTTAAACACTTCGTAGAAGTGAAGAATCTCAGTTGTTTACATAGCAAGGTTTCAAAAAGACTAAGACGGTTAGTTTAAAAAAGCACCTTTCATAAGTTTTCAGTCATTCTGCCTCAATACCAGGTGTTGATAAAGTATAAAAAGTATTTATAGATGTATTAAAAATATTGATGTATTGAATTGTTGTATTTAATCCAAAATTTTGTTACTGTTTATTTTTAGAATTATGCCTTTGTTGCATATCTGCCATTTGTCATCAAGTGCATTTAGTGGCAAATGTATTTTACAGTCTGACAATTGGGATTTTTCAGAGTAGTTTTCATGTTAAAAATCTCTCTAGCATTTATGGTTACAGTTATCAATGTGAATCGAAGTAACATAGTTTTAAGCAGAAGGATATGAGGAAGAATGGATTTTTTTACAGTATTTTTTAAACATACAATTTCAGATGATGAAATGAGTTAAAGGACACAGAGAATATAAAAGAAATGGAACAGGTAGGGTGCATCTACACGTTGCGCCTTACAGTGATGTTGCTATGGCGCCGTACTTTCATTCTTCATTTTGGAAGAACTAAAGCGTGGTGCAGTAGGGGTGGTTACTGCACCACGCGGGCAGCGCATGCTTGGATTTCCTCCCTGCGTCGCTCAGGAGTGCTGCTATACCTCGGGAGTGCGCCAGTGTGGCGATGTAGCTGGTGATTATATTTAGACCCACAGGATCACTACATTGCCATTGCACACCATATGTTGATATACAACATTGCTACGTTGCCACAGGGTGATGTGTAGATACGCCTGTATAGTATGATTCTATCATTCCCATTTGAAACATTATTTTAACATATTTTAATATTAGAATATGGCATCATAAAATATTGCCTTAAGAATAGAAAAGTACATTTTTTAACATACATTAGAATCATAGAAAAATAGGGCTGGAAGGGACCTCAGAAGGTTTTCTATTCCAGCCTCCTGCTCCAGGCAGGAACATCCCTATTTAACACATTCCCGTAAACTATTTTTCTAGCCTATCTTTAAAAACTTTCCTGGATGGGGATTCCACAGCCTCTCTAGGTAATCTGGTCCAGTGTTCAACCACCCTCGTAGTAACAAAGTTCTTCCAAATTTCTATTTTAAATTTCCCTTATTGTAGTTTAACACCATTATTTCTTCTTCTGTACCTGGCAGCCACTATCCTTATTACAATCACCCTTTAGGTGTTTGGAAACCGGTTATCAAACTTTCCTCTTCTCCGCAAGTATCTCTTCTCCCAGTTAAATAATCCCAGAATTTTTCTCTTTAAATCATGTTGCCCATACACCAAACATTTGTTTTCCTCTCCACTGTACTGTTTCTAATTTGCCCACATTTTTCTTGAAGTGTGGTGCCTAAAACTAGACACAGTACTACAGCTCCATACTACAGGCCTCCCTTGTGCTGAATAGGGTGAAAGAAATAATTCCCTTGATTTGCAAGCGTTGCTCCTTTTAGCACAGCCCAGTATGCTATTGGCTTCTATTGAAATAAGAATAGACTGTTGACTCATATTCATCTGGTTGTCCACTATAACCTCTAGGTCCTTTTGTGCAGTACTCTGGCCTAGACAGTCATTTCCCAATCTGTATTTGTGTATGTGATTATTGTTTCCTAAGTGTAGGACTTTATACCTAATCTTATTTAATTATGTTCAGTAAGTTTCAGATGTTTTCTGGTTTATCAAAGTCATACTGAATCCTAACCCTATCCTCCAAAGTGACTATATCATCCAAAGTGTCTACAACATCATATGGTGTGGCATCACCAGCAAATTTGCTAACTGTACACTCAATCCCATTCTCCATATTAGGGCTGGCCAACTTCTGAGTGGTTGGAGGTCACAGACATCCCAGACATACACCACGCAGTCTGTGATGGGCAGCACCCTGTACCTTGCCAGCACCCTGAGGCCAAGCATGCTGCGCTGTGTGGCCCCACGAACACTGTCCCACCACCCTGCCCACGATGCCACATACTCTCTGTCTCCCACCATACTGTGCTGCTGCCCATGGGTCACCCTGACCTGTCTGGCTACATTCTCCCACAGGCCATGCTGCCTTGACACACTCCAGGATTATCTCTGATGTACTCCAAAATCTTGCTGGACTGTCCAGGCAGGGCCGAGTTACCCTCCCAACAGATCATAGAATCAAAGAAAATTAGGGTTGGAACAGATCTCATGAGGGCATCTAGTCCAACCCCTTGTTCAAAGCAGGACCATTCCCAGCTATATCATCCTACCCAAGGCTTTGTCTAGCCATGTCTTACAAGCCTCCTAGGATGGAGATTCCACCACTACTTTGGGTAACCTGTCCCAGTGCTTTCCTAGTAAGAAAGCTCTTTCTGATATCTAAGCTAAACTGTCCTTGGTGCAACTTGAGACCGTTGGTCCTGGTTCTGTTATCTGCCACCAAGAGTATGGTCTAGCTCTTTGGAACCATCCTTCATGTAGTTGAAGGCTGCTATTAAATCCCCCTCCTCAGTGTTCTCTTCTCCAGGCTAAATAAGCCCAGTTCCCTCAGCATGAGGCCCTGTGAATTAGATTCTTCAATTAGTTGTTTGAAAAAAAAGCTTGTCCACCCTTTCTCCTGGTTTGATGGCCTATCCATCATGACATCTCTCTTTCAATTCTTTCAGTTTACCTTGACCCAGATATTTTCAACAGATCTCCTGCCCATCTCGTAGTGACTTCAGAACAAATGTATGTCTCATTTTTATATAAAGAAATACTGCTTTTAATATTCCAGTCATGCAAACTATCCAACAAAATCTCGGTTACCCCAGTTGGATCATGCTGCTTTTACTGTATTAGGACTTCCAATTCTTTATGCTTATTACAATTACCATTTCTCTCTGTGTCTCTTTCTCTGGTCTCACAAGCCTTGAGGGCCTATAACTGTCTACCATCTCCTATCTTGTGCAATTTCTTTCTACCTTGCTATATCTTCAGCTATCCCTTCCAAATCGGAGTACCATTAGGATAGTCATCATAATTAATTGCTATTATAAAAGCACATAGAAAGATCCAATCTCAAACCTGAAATAACATCTACTAACATAGACCTTTGCATCTTAGCAGGACCACTAATTGTAAATTGGTGCAGTACTGTCTTCTCAAGTTTTCAGACAACGTAAGGATAAAAAAAACAGGTGGGATGTATCCCTATTCATCACAAGAATTATCCTTGAAATGTGCCCCTAAATGATAGTTTAGGTAACCATAATCTTTCAATAGAAACAAAACATGTTGTTTTCCTCCAACAATTTCTACAGTGTACAGACATGTTTATACATTCTTCTGGATTGCCTGTGCCCTGGATTTTGAAAATCACGGTTAGAGTCACATGAAAGCAGACATTTTATGTAGAACAAAATAGCACTGAAGCTACTGCATTGATTGCATTATTTATTTCTGTATTAAAATCAACATACCCACATTTTTTTTGTTTTTACTTAAAGCTGCCACAAAATTTTCAGCCTGCCCTGGAAAGCCTGCAGAAGTATATGTTGCAAACTGCTAAATTTAGGTCAAAGAGGTCCTTGATTGTACATGTAAATCCCATATATTTTACATGTGCAGTTCCTGTCCCTTGTAACTGTCCCTAAGGAACAAGCACCTCAGATAAACATGGGTATTTTGGCAAAGTCCTGAAATCTTAACCCTTCTCCTTTCCTTTCAGGTCTATGAAGGGTAGGCCCTGGGTGATTGCTGGCTCTAGTTCAGTGTGATGCCTCACCATGCTCTCTGCTGGTAACATCACACTCGCCATTGAACTGCGATGGAGCCTGCCTTTGGGGTAAGGCAAGTCCTATTTTTTCCAATATTGTATGTTTTCCAAGGCTTTTATTCTTTTTTTCATACCATTTAGGATATAAGAGATGATCATTTTAATTTAAACCAAAAAGCACAATATTGGAAAAAAGGGACTTTACCCCTAGTCTTTGTGTCTAGAGTTAGACATATTTTTCCTTACATTTTTCTACCATTGTTGGTGCTGATGAATCTCTACTATCGGTTGTGGTGGTGAGAGATAAGGCCTTGTTGGCTGCCAGCATAGCACCCTCTGGCCACATCCAGACAAGCATGGCCGTGTGGTATGTAGTGCCACAGACACATCTGCAGTGCCACGTACTACACATTCAACTGTTCTCTGTACTGCAAGGGGGCAGTGCAGGGGTGTTTTTTGACCCCTGGATAGTCAGAGGTCAAAAAACCCATGGAAAAAATAAGCCAGGAAACATGCTCCGCTCAAAACCAGAGCCTTGCTGACAGGAGCCACACTTCGGCTGCTGGCCATGCTCTGAGCAGCAGAATTGCTGCTGCTGCAGCCCCAGGAGGCCCCCCAGGATCCCAGTAGGGCTGCTGGGGCCAGCCCAGTACAGGCAACCCCTGCTTAGAGCTCTTAATTGGTTCCTGAAAAACCAAAAAGCGTTAAGCGAAACCAAAAGTATTTGATGACCCAAGATGGTGACCACAAGTGTTTTTAATGACTCAAGATGGCGACTGTGAGCATTATAGCAAAACTTTCTGAGTGCTAAGTGAAACCAGCTATTGATTTAAAATGAGCATTAGAGCGAAATAGTGCTAAGCAAAACAGTGTTAAGTAGGGGTTGCCTGTACTGGCCCTGCCCTCCCCCACCCCACCTGGGGTGACCTGCCATGCGCCAGAGGGCATGTGGCACAGGCATTCCCTGGGAACAACTAGTGACAACACAAGATGTCCCACTGCTAGTTGTCCCCGGGGAACCAAACATTCGCCCTCATGTATAGCGGTCTCTGTGTATTTAATCTTGCTTAGAGCAGGTCTAGAGGACACGCTGTTCATGTCTGTGACTGTCTACTCTAATTATCTTCATAGGAACATATGACATGCTATTCTGGGTCATACCAATGAATGGTATATCTAGTCCAGTATACTTGCTCCAACAGTGTAGGAATGGATGCTTTAGAGAGAGAGAACACTGAACTGGGTATATCTATAGAGATCTATCCCCTGTTGATTGCCCTCCCTGGCATCCATTACCACTCCTGGTATTGCTGACATAGAATCAGTTCTAATGATGGCAGAAAAGTGTAAGGGGAAGTGTCTAGGATAGATGTGTGCCTAGAAATAGATTCTAGCCTTTAACAGAATGATAATGTGATTCAGTGGTGAGTGTGGAGTCACTGGCAAGACACATGTACATGGAGCACCTTCCAGGGAGCAGTTAGTGGTCATAGGGTAACTGTACTTTATGAACCTAGAAAAGGCTGGGAGGGGAAAGGTAAGTGATGATTTGAAATGCGTTGTCCTGTCTATTGCCTTATTCAGTATCCTACTTATGTAAGGATGACTTGTGGAATTAAGATTTTGCGCACACAGGATGAAAATTCATTTTGAAATATGCTAGTTATTTAAGTTACCATGAAATACAATTGAAAACAGAAATTCATAACTAGTGTTGCTCTGTGGAAATTACATTCTTGGTCTCCATGAGGGAAAAACAATTTGCACCATTCTTGAGTACCTCCTACTGCTCATTTGTGCTTTATTGTGCTTTCACTGACAAAGTTGCTTATCGTTGCATTGAGAAGTTACAGCATTCACATAAAAAACTTCAGACTGCTTTCACTATAAATATCAAATGTTTTGAATCAAACAGAGCAGGTTCTGTTTCATCAGACTTTTAGAATTGTCCTTACATAATTAAGTATATATGTATCATGCGTAAAAGGTGATGCCTATAGAAAATTCTTCTTCATAGCAAAAACAGGTGGAAACAAAGGCATCCAGCAGAAAACTTTCTTTACTATCATTGTCATCACCATTCTCAAATATCTCCTTTGAATTAGGTAAGAAAAAAGGTCCAACTTTTTGGGGCAAATCTAGTATTTTGAAAAGGAGTGTTCAGAGTGTGGTGCATCATCACATATAACACAACAAATGTTTTTCTGCAGTTAAAAAAAAACCTAGAAACTTTAGGGGCCTAGGGCTGTATTAGTCAGTTTAAGATCCAAGGAAAAAACCAACTATAACTTCATTGGAATGTGCATGAATTTGCTGTATCATATATTATGTAAAAAACCACAATAAAAGGCCAAAAATAATCAAAAGACATTTAATTAATCCTGTAGTCATTAGAATGAATATACATCTCTTTCAGGTTTATAAAACAAAATCTAGCCTTCTTAAACATCTTGACAGTCCATCCAGTGAATCACTGAAGTTATTTCCACATGTGAGTTAATGTTTCTGTGTAGAGTTAAAAGCAATCTGTGGGACTGTGATATAGGAAATGCATCATCCAGATTAGGTAACAGACAGAAGAAGTGCAGAACAAAGGATAGTTTGATTAGTTTCATTAAAGACATTAAAAGGGAGAGGAGGTCATTAATGCCTACAAAATGGAGAATTTAGAAAGAATCAAGTGTATTATAATGAACCATGGAGTCAGTTGAGTCCTTCACTGCTGCCTGAATAGAAATGCTGCTGCCACTGGGAGGAAATTGATTTTAAACTTTGGGTGAACCAAGAATCAAAGTGGGCAGGTGCAGTTGTCTCTGGGTGTACTAAAAGCATGAGCACAATTTTCTGCATGTAAAGTTATCTGATTCAGGCACATGAACATTGTGGCATATACCTTTTTGTATGCTTGTTCAGCCATAAGTGGTATGTGCACAAACCTTTGAAAATTTGGCCCCAGATGTCAGATGGGTAATTTCTTTAATTCTTTTGATTATGGGTATTTGAGAGCCTCCCCTGAAGTAATCCTGAGTTGCGATGAAAAAGCTTATTGAAAAAAAAAAAGTTTCAGAACCTCCATATGAAATTGACAATGTCTTCTCAGCTCTTTCTCCCATAAGCCAAATAAATGAGCTGCTCATCCCTCCTCCTTCTCCTCCTCCATCATACCCAGGAGCCACGTCAGTTTTCTGGATACATCCCCACAAAGGAAACCTACAGTAATACTTCAGCATTTTAAGCAGCTCAAAATACATCATTCAGAAGTAATCATTAGCAAAACACTGTTTAGCTACTGGCAACTTGCAAACACTGCAAAGTTTAAATTAATAGAAACAAGATGGGAAATGAAATCATTTATTATTCTTGAGAGCCAATTTTATATACTTTTTATGCCTTGAAACTACTTTCTAATCTTATTATTTTTTTAAAAAATGACCCAGCCTTACTATTTTCCTATTTTTTTTTTTTTTGCCAACCTTTCAAGCATTAAACATGTTGGTTTCAAAATGGTTTGAGCAAAAACTCATTAGAATTATATGCTCCATCTGTTTTTCTCATTGGAGGCTTTATAAAATGCTACTTCAAATAAATCAAAGATAACTGTGAAATACTCAAGTAATGTGCTTGTTTTTTGTTTTGTTTTGTTTTGTTTTTTGTTTAATCTTTGCAGTTAAAAAGTGCCAAGGAGTTAGCAGAAATCAATGGCCATGACGAATCTCAGGCAAATGTAGGTATAGCTGTATTTGCATGTTTATGTTCCCAAGCTTGCTTTTTGCATTCAAAAGTTGATAGAATGACTAAATGGTCTAAAAATCAGGTTTGGAACATCTATTCTTCCTAGAGGTGCAGGTTCAAATCCCTGCCAAGTTCATTTTGAGATAGATGAACTGAGTTCCATTCAGTTTCCTTTCTGGGATTATTTGGATGTGATCTTAACAACCAAAGTCCTGCTTGCTCTGTATGGATATTAAAGATGTCACAGGAATGTTTGTAAGAAAACTTCTTTATATTAGTAGCCAAGATTGCCCATCCTACCATGCTACACTGTCATCACGACTGCTACCTTCTACCACAGATTTGACTGCATTTTGGCTTTATAGGCACATATGGAGTCACTTTACCTTCCAGTACTAAGTTTCTTAAAGGGACTGTGTCTGGTCATAATTTATAAAAAATTAAGACCAATAGAAATAGTCCTATTGTCTCGTTGCTATTCATTGTAAAGAGAACTAATGGGTACATTTTCCTGCTATTTTTGTAATCCAAACTTTGCAATACAGTGCTTCATTGTAAGCATCTGAACATGAAAATGGCTTGAAACAAGTGGCTGGCCTAATATCTTTGTCTTGGCAGAGAGAAACAGTAACAGCATGATTTTTTAAAATTATTGCTGTTTTAATGATCTAAAATAGTATCAGTTAGACAGGTAAGGACTCATTTTAACTCTTAAATGTGTCTTTAAAGCTCTGTGGGACTCTTTAACTTAGTTTGACTAAAGAAGGGGTTTTCTTCCTTTTTATAATTTTCTTTGAACCTTATGCATTATGGTCTGATTCATCAGTGAAGTCAATTGGACTGCTGAGCCTTCAGCCCCTTGCAGGAGGAATTAATTATTCTTTAAAAGCTCCATAAAAGCAAAAATTGCTATCTCTAGGTAGCACTTGGGCAGCCTTGAAACATTTTGTTTTTACAATAGAATGGGGAAGAGATAAGTTGATGAACCTGAATTTGTCACTCTGGTGCCTGAGAACTGTCACCTTCCCACTACAGTAGGTCAAAAAATGATGACAAAATATTTCAACTTTATCAGAACAAAATTTCACTTAGAAATATCAAAGACAAAATAGTTCAGTAGTTTTGTTTTGAAGTACATTTTCCAAAAATAACATTTTATTCTAATTCAAGATGAGATTTGAGAGTGTCTGAACTTCCTAAAGAATGGAAATTCCATTTTCTTTTTCACATACTCGGTGTGGTATGTTGAGCACTTTACAGTAAAGGAAATTGAATATTATGGCTAGTTGTGTGTGATTGTAGGATTGAATTCAAAAGGAACAGCATCAGCACCATTCCTAAAATACTGATAGTAAAGGAAGCTAGACCACTGCAATGAAGCAATGAGTTTAAAAATCACTCCATGGTAAAATCCAGAAGAGATACAAAAGCGCTAACACAAACGGTAGCAGAGAAATATGTTATAAGACTGAATAGTGAAAGGAAATGTGATTTTCTTTATGGAAACAACGAATGTTGGAAAGGAAGTTGGAAATATCAGTGCAATTTTACTTTATGTTGAATATCTAATACCCAAGCGCTGCTCTTTGAAAAATGCATCCAGACCTTCATTACCAGTGGAGTCTATGGTTTTTGCCCTTGGCCAGTGTCTAAATCTGAGCTGATCAAAGAGGAAAAGATTTGGTGGTTCCTACTTGGTTATTAGTGGACTGTGATGCATAAAATGGGATTAGTACATATTTGATACAGTTGACAGATTGAATTTAGCAAATGAAATACCTTCACATTGAAGGTATGATTGAAAGTTGTTGGCAAGGAACTATGACAATATCTGTTTGCTATCCGAACAGAATATGACCTATCTCTCTACAACTAAGCTTGAACCACTTACATCTTTTGCTAGTGAAAACCAGCATCTTAAAAAGGGCTGCAGAAGCCTGTATTACGGTCTCTGCATATTTACTGGAGTCTTATACTTCAAAAACACTTGTCCATATTGCAGTCCCCCCCCAAAAATAATTCTCCTAAGTCATGAAGCCCTGTCACTAATTTAGATGTATTTTATGTAATAATATTGTTGTTTGTTAAAACAAAAGATTGAAACATCTTTCCTCAGGGAAGAAAACAGATAAAAATATTATACGTCTTATATGGCCATAGGCAGGGATGGGTCATAGAATTTCTCATGGCCAGAACATACCAAAAGTAATGTAGGAAATTGAAACATCTCTAGAAATGAATACTCACCACTGATGAAAGGGTCCCAATCACTAACACACACATACTGAGCCAGTATTGGATTTTCACCTCCTTTTGCCCAGAGCATGCCCCACAATCATATCAAAGGCTTGACAAAAGTAATCTTATGCTCACTGGGTGTATCTACATGTTATATTAATGTGATACAGTAAACTCCAGCGCCATTCACACCAGAGTTTATTGCTTACAGACACAGCATTTACACATGAACCCAGGACCGCAGCATGTTAAGCTGGGGCAATGCAGCTGACCGAGGGTGGTCAGCCTGCCAGCCCAGAGCTGCTCCTTCATGGCTCAGCATGCTAGAGAAGGGCTGGCTTGTGCACAAGGATGCTATAATGCAGAGCTAGCTGACCGGCAGCATCTATACCGTAGCACCCTTGTACCCCAGCCAGCTCCGTCACCATCTACACGTGTTTCACTGCATGGTACTACTCTGCTGTAGGATAGGACTTGTGTCCCAGTAAGCTAATATTGATTAGTTTATTAAATAATAAACATATTAAATATAAATAAACTATAAATTATATTGTTATAAGTTTATACAATTCAGTATAATTAGTTTATATTTTATCTAATTTGTTTATATAACACAATATATAATCTATATAATTTATATAATTATTAACTATAACAATAAATAAATACACTTGTATATAAAGTATTAATTCATTTACTAATTCATTTGCTGTGGCCTAATAGCACCCCACATGTAGATGATGCAGAGCTAGTTAGTCAGCAAATCACATGTTCCTTGTAACATGTGCTGGGCCCTGCAGACAGCTAGGAGAGCATGTCATAAACGATTTTCTAGTTGCATGTAGTAGTAATTGTTACTGTTGATGACTGATGTGGTTTTTAATACATTGTGAGTTCCATTTTTTCCCTCCGGTACACTATGTAGAAGAAAAGCACCAGCATAATGTGTATACTGTCCCCAGCAAAAATCCTGTCCCTGTGGGAAATCTGAATTATCAGTGACTTCAACAGTCCCATAACCAAGGCTGACAGAAGAGCTGTTGTGCAAAGTGCATTTTCAGGGGCCCAGTAGCTAGGAAAAGAGTGTTCATTGTCTTTAGTTCTGACCAATTCATACAAAATCTTATTTATTTCCCCTTCATTGCTGGTCACAGCGATATTTAATTCATATCACTTTCTTAACTAAAGAGAAATATATTAGCCAATGGGCAGTTTTATGTTCAGATTTTATCCTTTTATCTTTTCCTGGTCTCTTGTTGATCTTAATGTCTCAACGTGTAAAAAAGTACTTCTTTTTCTGAGAAAAAGTGGAGGGGCAAGGAATATTTTCTTAAATAAAATATTTTATGAAATAAAAACAAAAAAAAATAGATTATGTGGTTCACCACAACCTCATTCTGTTGCCCACTATAAAACTTAATTAACTTTGGCTGCTGGATGTGAATGTTTTGACACAACTTCTGGGAAGTTGGAGCATCGATCTTCCCATTTCAGACAACATCCATGAGACCGATGATTGTTGAAGAAGAATTTCTCAATAGCTACAATATATTTCAGGGTTGAAATCCTGGCCTCTGAAGTTAGTAGCAAAACTCCCATTGACCTTAATGGGGCTGGGATTTCACTAATGGACTTTAAGAATTATGTCTCTTTCAGCCCAGTTCAACATATTAATCATCCACATCTCAGCAGGTTTGAGCAACTGGAGATGAGACTTTCTATTATCTTGTTATATTTTAGTTTCATTGTCTGAACAAGTAGTAAAGCTTGCCATAGTCTGTGTTTTCGTTATTTTTGGTTAGCATCTCCTGCCACTTGGATACAGTATGCTGTATTTTTTTTCCTTCAGATATAAATTCAACAATTATAAGTTAGAGTACATTTTTCCTATGGATACCTAACCATTGTTGGGGCATATCTCATGTTCAGCCAGGTATCCAACATTTATGCTGATACTTTTATTCTACCCCTCTCCTCCAGCCCCCTTTATTACATTTGCCACTTCTGGGTGTAGCCATCTGAGGCTGAGTTTAGAGTGAAATACTTCAACCATTTTGACAACTCATATAGTTACTACTAGGCCAGGGGCAATGTAATCTCTTATAGAGTGCAGGCCTTCACATTGCAGATGTTTTCACGACATAAACACCAGATGATCTTTGCCATTTTTGGTTTGTCCAAAACTAAAAGAATCAGCTTCTTAAATTAAACTGATTTTCAAGATTAGTTGGAAGACTTAACAGGGGCTTAAATTATGCCAGCTGCATTTCAAGGATAATGATGCCATTCAAGTTGTTTCAGTGCAGGATCATCAAACTCATCAGGAGGCTGCTCTTCTACTTCCCCTGACAAAGTTACTGTTGATGCAAAAGAACCAAAAGAAAGTGATTGTCTGCATTTTTTAAAATTAACATAAGTGTTTTGTTATGGCTCGGTAATTCTTCATTGTGATTACATTTCACTTGAGCAGAACTGTAAGTCAGGTCCAGAAAGGGACTTCAGGTACCAAGAATTGGAGCATAGGCAGAATTTAGATACTTAAGTCTAAAATTACAGTCTTGAAAGCCCCCACTGCTGGCCAGTGCCTCACGTTTTTTTATATTGCAGGTCCTCAAGTTCCTAAAGCTCTGTTCCGCATTTGCCCAGAAGCATCCTGGTTTTGACAGATCTGAGCAATTGGCACTTAGCTCACAACTGAGCCATTCAGGAGCTACAGACTAGCAACTTCTCCCTTTTTCTTTCCCAAGGAGTTTGATCCAGTAATTTTTCTGAAAGCATACATAGCAGATCAGACTCTTCAAAGAGGACTGTGGCAACCACCAAGTCCTTGTAAGAATGAGTAAGAGAAGAAAGTGGTGGGGGGGGTTGTCCCATCCTCACCTTCTTTTCCAGAGCATAGTGGTTAAAATAGTCACCCAGCATGTGGGAGACCCAAGTCCAATTCTTTCCTCTAGCTAAGGGGTTCAAACCCTCACCTCCCAGGGGATTGCCTTATCAAAAGCTATTTTGGAGGGTTGGGTCATTCTCCATCCTTCCTGTTGTGAAACACAGTCCTCAAAGCTGCTCCTTCCTCCATTTTTTTTTTAAATGGACATAAAATGGAGACTACTAATGTAATGAATTCAACACTACCATGACTGAAAAATAATACATACTTGCTGGTTTTATACCGCCGTGTTATCAGTTGCCCTCCTCACTTTTTAGAAGTTTTTAGATTGTAATACTCGAACAGTTCACAGCTTCATCCTCCCAGTTCTGATGCTGTCCATTAGAAGAGCAGGTTCATTACGGTGAAACATTTAGGCCTCTTTCCTCACAGAAGTACAGTCTGTGGTTTTGGCCACACTGCTTCCACAGAAGTCCAACTATTCAAAGGAGATCTCTATCACAGTGGGCTGAAGCATGAACTAACACTGACTATGTTGTCTGTATCAGACTCAAGGGTTTTGCAATTACCATTTTGTTGATATAGTGCAACAAATCACATCACTTCCCTTGTCTCTAATTGCAAATGCCACAATGGTATAGTAACTCTGCTTTTTATTGAAACAGATTCATCTAACCTCAGCAGAGAAGGGAAAAAGACAATAAAACACATTCAGCCACCCACTCTTAACAAAGCAAGGAAGTTTCTGACTCCATATTTCATGAACTCTGCAGGGAGACATGTCTAACACCTGGCATTTTAGTAATACCTAACAATTATGTTTACCATTTCATTCCAAGCAACTGTACAAAATATGTAAGCCCATAGACTGAAGTCACATCTGCCATCACTGAAATAGAGCCATTTTTAATCATGCATTGGTACGGAAATCCTGTTAATTGTATAGAAAGCTATACAGTCTGGCTCCCTTCTATCACAACTCTGTATTCTTCTCAAGAGTTGCTAGAGCTCCCTACCCCAGTATTATGGGATATTTTTGCTTCTGCTTGAAGCATATTAGGACTGTTAGTGCAAAGGTTTGCTAGGTCCCATAGCCCTACAGTGTATCATACTACTACCTTCTAATGGAACAGGCAGTAACGTGTGTGGGGGTAGTGGAGGTAAGCTAAGTGGATGTTCATGAGAGGCATAGGTTTGGCAAGTTGTTATTGCTTTAGTCCAGGTCTTATGAAGGAGGAGGATGCTTCAGGTATCTCTCAGAAATGCTAAAAGCTTATATTCTGTGAGTGGGGAGGTTGCTTTTGGTTATAGAGTTTTCAAGCCCCCAAAGCTGGTATCTCTAGAAATCCAAATGCTTGATGAAAACTCATTCACCCTCTTACAATATGATACATAAGCGGCTTTATGACTTCTTCTCTTTATTTCTTCAAGGAAGCCTATCGGACCATCTCACAAACCTAGTAGTTCCATTTCTAAAATAGAATTGCTTCCTTTCATTCCCATTCTTTTCCTTTTAATGCATCACTGTACCTCTGTTCTGAGAGCACAGTATTAGGTCCTGAACCTGTGCAACACTGAGCGCTTCTTACAGCATGCTGAACACCCTCAATCTGAATTGATGTCAGTGGGAGTTGAGAATAGACAGTACCTTAGGAGCAACTGATTCCTGGTTTACATGGTTTGTACAGCTCACAGCATTCAGTGATAGCAAGTATTCATTTGGTAAAGTCCGACTCATTTATGCAATTTGTTTGCATTCTTCCTTTTGATAGTAGCAGAAGGTCATAAAAGAAAATGAACAAGTATGTGTATATTTTTGTAGTATCATAATGTAAGTCTAATCCTTTGTTTGAAAAAGGTGATGCTTATTGCTGCTCCTTTGCGTAGGGTTCGGAATGCTAGGTTTTGCACAACAGTTTTCTTTTGCTGTTCTATCTCTTTCTTGCGTGGGTCTCCTTCATTCCACCGCACCAAATTATAAAACATCTAGGGTGACCTTTTCTCACCCCAGGCACTTTGGATATAGTCCTGTTGTCCTTTTCTTATCCAACAGGGATAGTGGTATCCCTTACCCCTCCCCTGTTTTATTTGCAAAAAAAAAAATATGCTCAAACTGCCATGTAATAGAAATGCAGCTGAGAACGGGCTTAGCCTGTCAGTTCCCTTTGCTCACCAACAGATAACATATGAGGGGTCCTCTGTGGAACAGCCATCCATCTGTAGAGTTCAGGCTACCCTTAACACTCTTCTTACCCATGGGTGTCAACAGTGACTTCCCTCCTCCCTTGAGGCCACAATGCTTGCATGTAGCATACTAACAAATCCAATTAAAATAGTTTCAACAAGTTTAAACTAATATCGTCACCTTAAGGTTGCATGAAGAATAATATTTGGGAATTCATCAATTTACCCCAATCCTTGCATTCAGAGCATAAGGAAATGGTGCTAGCTGACCATGCATATACTTAAAAATAAAAATACAAAGTGACTTTTAAAGTTAGTCATCCCATGCAGTTTTCAGGCTGAACATTGACATGAGATGTATGTTTTCAAGTACAGGGATAATGGGGACCATATAAAAAGAGAGCTTACATTAGACAGACATTTTTACGTTATTGCTAGTTGCCTAAACTCAGCAGGTGAACGTTATAATAATAAATGCTTTGCTACAGAAAAATAGACAGCGTCTCTCTGGCAAATGGATTGGAAAAATAGCATGTCAAGAGTTCTATAATACAATTAATCGCTACTCTTGAAAACATTTCTATCATGTGGGATAAATCAAACAGACTAATCTTACATACATAGACATACATTTTAAAGTGTATCATTTTCAAGGTCTTTTCTTTTCTGCTTAATTTCTTTTCTTCTTTGCTGTTGATATACTTTTAATACCAGTTAATTTTTCAAACAGTCATCAGCAGTTGGTTTGTATCAATGAATTTATTTAATATACTTAATATTATTTTCTATATTACTGCAGTCAAGAAAAGAAATTAAAGTATGCCATGGTAGAAGAACTGAACAATAGGTTGATTTGAGATAAAAGTGTGCTATTTTTATACATTTTCAAATGATAAATCAGTCTGTAGTAGACGCTATTATGAAATGGGCCAGTAGCAAAGCAGTGAGCTATTCCTTCCTAATTGGCTGATTATGGATGAAGAAATTTGGGAGAGGCACAGTGAGTAAGATTGAAACAATGTTTCTGTGGTGGGTGGTGCAACCTATCACTAGTTCAGCTGGCAGCAGCTGTTGTGTTAGAAGCTCTGGCTACATTCAAGTTGGTTGGACTTCTGGAGTTTATTGTCTTGCCTCTTTTTTAGATCTCTGAAAGGTACCTATGTCTGACACACTGGGAAGAAACCAAGCTGTTTCCATAAGTACCTGGAGCTGATGTCTTAGGCAAAGATAGACGTCCATGTTCCAGATACACAGCAAAGGTTTGCCCTGCAGTTCTAGGACCATGTAACTTTGCAGTGATCATTTTGTCCATGTCAGGTACCAGACTGGAGTAGACTTTGAAACAGCTCCCTTGCTAAAGTAAAACTAACGATACTTGAGACTTTGCCAAAAGAGCACACTAATAATAATAGAGGTTTTGTAAGTGTCAGAGTATCTTTAGTCAAGTAATTATGAAGAATGGCCATCATAGAATCAGAAAACAAGAGAGAGAACAAGTTAAAAAGCAGAACTGTGTAAATATTTTTATTGTTTGGACCTTGAGCTCCAACTGGGTGTTCACTGAACTTGGCCCTGAACCATTGTAAAATGAAGTTAGAGGAACGACCCCCAAGGACTTCAGCAGGCACTGAATTAGGCCCAAGATGAGCTGGACACCAAGTTTAAATTATTATTGTGGGTGATTATAGAAAGAGATTTAACCAGTCTGCAAATCCAAAGGAGTTGTTTATTATACAAAAGAGGGGAAGTTAACACTGAAAATCAAATTCTCTTCACCATAAAATAACTAGCAATGCACAAGTATAAATAAGTAAAATTTGGCCCATATGTTTAAAGTAACTACATTTTGTAGTCCACATATAAGTACTTTTGCTCAACCAAGAACTGCTGAGTTTAGCCCCATGGTTTTTTCTCCTTCAAAGCATAAATCACCTTTACTTTCTCTGCCTATACCATCTCTCACCCTGCTTCTGATGACCTGAGTGCCTCTTGCTCATGTTTCAGATTTACAGCTTTTCACCTCCTACTCATCCTTCTTTTGAGAAGGCCTCAGGCTGATAAGAAATTGTAGTGTATTGCTTATGCACTGCCAGCACTCTGCAGTTGCTCCTTTAAGTGCCTGCTGTGCCCAACACCTAGTAACTTCCTACTCTGCTTCCTTTCCTCCTGCCACTGCTTGCATAATTGTGCAAAGCAGTTGTTAATTGGACTTCGTGTATATAGCGCCGGTGGCAACACAAGCTCTGAACTCATGTAAATTGTGGTAATTTTTGGGTGCGTCACAAAACATAATATCCTCAGCGCCCCTCAGAATCCTGCAAAATCCCACACACTGCAGCAAAGGAAACAAGCATTTTTAAGACACTCAGCAAGCAATAGTTTTCAGGCAATTATCAGGCTTTTGGATTATCCAGATAATTGAAGGCATGTTAAAAGTCTCTGGATAATTGAAATTTGCATCCAGATCACGCAACCAGTAGCAGAGTCTTGAAAGCAACAAGCATTACGGTCCCAGTTGTGCCTGTCAAGCGCAGCCCTGAACAAGTGGTAAAGTTGGACCTGCATCACAACAGGAGCCACTCCAGGGTAGCTGAGCAACTGTGCCTATTTTAGGTGGGTGCAGCTCTGTTGGCTGGTGTGTGTGGAAGGGAGTATGGGGGCAAAGTGAGTTGTGGCCCAGTCTCTCCTCACTGCAGGGGAGCGGTTAAGAAACATGTGGGTGCTAGTTCAGAGATCATCTTGTGCTCATGGAAGCATACAGGGTCTGATTTTGCCAAGCCAAGCAGGAGAGAGAAAAGACTTCTCACATTGCACCTACCCTTCCTGTACAACAACAGAGGATGGCCACATTCTAACTCTGTAAGTGATATGTGGTGTCTAGCAATTGGTTTCAAAGGGCCATGTTGTGCTTTCCTCTAGGATAGTTGGGAAACTCTCCAGTTTTCTTCAAAATCATCCTGTAGTGGGGTATGAAAGCTTCTGTCTTATCCACAGAGATGGGTCCTCCTAACCTGCTGAAATCTCATGGGCTCCAGAGGAATCAACCATTCTCAGAGGACCTCCACGGAAACTGTATGGAGACCCAGAACCTCTTCTGGCCCTCTATATTTCCTTTGGCAGTGCCAGAATCATAGTAGTTCTCTACCCATATCAAAACCAAGAGCCAAAATGCAGGGAGTCCGTAAGAGACAAGGATTCACATGGCAGCCTTATCTTTCATAGTAACCCTGCAGGGAGATTTTCTCCAGAGAGAGACACTCCACTGGCCTTTCCTTCTTTGATCCAGATGCCATAGCCCCAGATGTGAAGAGGTCACCCAAAGCATCATCTGCAGAATCAGACATTCTTTGATTGGCTCAGTGACATCTTTCTAACAAAATTTGGGTGTGGGATTCATAACTTGTCATCACCTATTTGAGGGAAAAAAAATCAAGGTGATAATCTGGTCCTATTTGTATGGAAATTCTGTGACTGGTACTTGTGACAGAATCCTAAAAAATGAGTCCACCCATGCTAAGAAAAGTTCCCCAATGCTTCTTGGTTTCCCTCTTATATTGTCTAACCTTTACTGTATCACTCTAATCATGCCTTCCTGTTCTGTCACACTGGATGTTATTTGTGCATAATGAGTACTCTGGGGACCTAGTCCCTAATGACTTCCAAGCACTGTTTAATCTGGATTCTGCTATCCATGTAGTGCATTTAGTCCTTTCAAGGTCATTTCATTTCTAATGAATATTGCTCTCTCACTTGTTCAGCCACCCTCTGTCCTCTATTGAAGCAGCAGACAGCTGGTTGCAAAAAATTCCCTCTATAATGAAATTTGTTAAAGGAGACTGCTTAAGGGCTCAGAGAATATCATTTGCCAAGCAGAGATGGTCTCTTACTAAGAGTTAAAGAACTCTGTTGGAAAATGGAGGTATTATTAAAATGCAGTGGTTTTCAAATTATGTTCAACGGACCACCAATAATAGACACCAGTGCTCATGTCAGAGGGATGAAATACCCGACAGGTCTCAATCAGTGGCACTTCCTATAAGTTGTAGACTCATCCAGCACTCCTAAATTAACTGCCCAACTACTCTGAGGCCTATTTTTTGTATTTAAGCATAAATGTTATACCTATAAAAACCACACCTTTTCCCCCTGAACACAAATATATTGCACAGGTGTAAATCCTACTGGTATAATTTCTATCAGATATGCACCTAAAGTACAGCATAATTAGCTACTAACATTACAAATTTCAAGATTTGTTTTCTGCAGATATGCTCATTTCCCTTGCCTTTCATGGTTAATTCCTACCAAAGTTCTGGTATATTTTACCTACCAGCATTCTTATTCCTACCAACGTTCTGGTCTTTTACAGTTCTTAGCACTTCTTATTTTTACCACAGCCTGAGTTTTTAAGCCAGGCTTGTTGTACTGGCTGTCAAACTCTTCGGAATGGCTCAATATCTCCCTTTTATCATCTTCCATAGAGCAACTAGTCTTGTACCAAAGAATTGTCTTCAAATCCATTTGCTCTTATTTGCTTAACTGCATGCAATCTCCCTCTTACACTTTCCTTTTCACTGCGGTCCTCAGCACCTCCCAACACCAGTTTTTCCAGGCTTTATACCCCCAAAATCCTTGTAGCCAGGGAAGTTTTGATGTGACTTTCTTTAGTGTCCATTAACACAATTCTAAATTATGCAATGTGTTCTGTACACTCTCAGATCTAGCCATTAAATGAAACTCCATCTGCTCTCTGTTCCCAAGGGTGGTATAGTTACTTTCCCTGCATCACTACTAGACAAAACTTTACAGTCCCACCCGTAACTGCTAATCTGGTGTGTTTGGGGACCACACATCTCCATAGTCACTCATTCCTCTCTCCAAATTGACTGTTTTTAGAAGCATTCTAGGCAAGATCTCCTGGGTCCCATCCTATATTCTTGTTAATCTTCCTCTCAGCCCAGTAGCTGGTTTGTAAGCCAGGTCTCTTATCACTGATCCTTAAATAAGAGACAGATTATTAGCCATGTTAGTATGAAGTCAGTCATAAGGCAGGGTAGATGCACACCTTTACTGACTAACTAAATAATATAATATAGAGCATAAGCTTCAGTGAACCCAAGTTCACTTCATCAGTTGTTGTGAAAGGGCAGCATAGAGCAGAATATAAAGTGGAGTGAGTAATTAGAAAACAATAGGTAGGAAAGCAGGAAGGAGAGAGAAGGGAGAAGTAAGGAGGGGGAATGCTGTGGGAGACATACAAGCAAAGAACTGATAGGAACAAAGGGGTCATCTGGGTAATGAGGTAAGAAACCACAGTCCCTGTTTAAAGCATATTTAACACAGTCCAGTTTGTGGATGATTTCTTGTTTTGAAATTTCCCATTCAAACTGTTTTTAATTTTTTTTTTCTGCCTGAGAACAGTAATCCTGAGGTCAGCAATTGAGTGCCCAGGGTGGTTGATGTGTTCTGTTACAGGCTTTTGCGTTCTTCTATGACTGTCAGATCCATGTTTATTCATTCTTGTACATGCATTAGTAGGAGTGTTGCTAGCAGATCGAGGGAAGTAATTATTCCCCTCTATTCTGCACTGGTCACATAAGGCCACATCTGGAGTACTGTGTCTGGTTTTGCCCCCCCCGAAAGGATCTGGACAAGTTGGAGAAGCTCACAGAGAGTGTAGTAATAAATTTTCCTCAATTTGGGGGACTATAAAAATGGAAGCTAACCTAAATTTTTTTAAAGAGAGAGAGAAGAACTTTCAAAATCATTTTATCCTGCTGGCAAGCTTTCAGTCATAAAACAATTGCTAGGATACCAGACGGGTAGGAGTGACTTTTCTTTTTAAAATATGGATTATTCACATCCCCTGAAATCCCCAACAACTACAGAGGTCTAATTTTCCTCTTCTCCTGCCATAAAGCCACCTGAGAAAACTAAAAACAGTCCAACAGTAAAACCTGAATGTTTTCCTTAAGATTAAATCTTCATAGGAGTTTGAGGACCCAATTCTATTTGATAAAAACTGGGATCTTCTAAACTTCTCTCACAGTAGGTAACTCTCTTCAGTATTATCTAATAATGAATCAGTAGAGTCAAAGTTGGCACCTGTGACATACAGGAAATGTCTCTGCTAGAGAAACAGTGCTTCAGAAGACTAATATTCTGCAAACAAATCAGTTATTTATAATTGTCTTGTCTTTAGGTGTAAATTTAAGTAATGATCTTTTTATAGAGTTTAAATGGAACAGACAGGTTTAATTGAAAGGAATGAAATCTACATAAGCATCTGTTTTGTTTTTAAACTTTATAGGAAGTCAATGTATTGACAGTAGCATTGGTCAACCAAGACAGAGAAAAAAATTCTGAGAAGCGAAACCAAGGTCTAAAATCAGAGAAGGAAGCACTGCTAATAGGTAAGACAACTCAGCGCTAGTTCAGCACTGCCTGTGACAACCCAGCTTATGAGAGTAAGCAACCTGAAACTAAGTTTTGTCATCCGTGTATATTTGCTTCTATCTTCACTGTACCAGAAATACTTATTTTTTCACTTGGATGCATAGTGGTTGTAGTAGGAACATTCCTATAATCCTCACTTGCATAATTAAACCTTATTCGGCCAGATATTCCTACTGAATTTAGCATAAGGATTGCTCATATGAGAAAGAGTTGCAGGATCTGCTCTTTTGCTCGTATCATTATTACAGATAGATGCAGAATGTAATTGTACTGAGCAAGGGCTTATAGACTAGAACAACATATGTTATCACCTGCCTGTGACAAAAAAAATACCTGAAAGAGAATGGAAGCAATATTAGTAAACTGTTGACAAAAAAACTGTGTATAATGGATACCTTAAGAAGGTTGCATTTACTATTTCACAATAGGTGCCAGATAGCTGGCATGAGGATATGAAAAGAATGTACTTCAAGGAAATAGTTTAAGGGTACGATCTGGTGTTGGAAAGTTAAGGTTCCCTGACATTATTCAACTAAAAATCTCTAGTTGTACAATTCTTCACCTATGACATAGTGGATGAAAACCTGGGTCTCCTGAAGTCATTGCATGGTTTACCATTAAGTTCAGGGGGGGTTGGCTATTCACCTACTGAGAATGCACTCCCTAAAGTACGTGATGAGGTAAAGCTGCCATTGGTATTGCCATTCAGTATTTCACAAGCATTAAACTTCTCAAGAAAAAACCCAAAAGCAGAGTTCCTAATATGTTAGCATCTTTGTAACCCCACTCAGTAATTATAAGCATATGTTCAAGGAAGCTTTTATTTTATTCACATTACTTAAAGATGCCTTAAAAAGGCATGGAAAAGTTATCTGAATTTTTGAACACCCCGACATGGAGGTGTTTGGATTTGACATTTTGGCTTATTTAGTATTAAAATGGTGTCACTAGAAAAATAGGATTATCTTCCTTCCAAGGTTTGGTGGGCTTTAGTTCAGAATCAGCTCTAGGAAGATTGAAAAAGACCTTGATCCAGCAAAGACTTAGAGATGTACTTCATGTTCAGCACAGTGCACTGGAAATCTCTCTGAGTCCCATCATATAAAGTAACTCTTTTTCAGGATCTAGACCAGAGCTGTCCAGATGGCAGCCCACAAAGAAATAGCATGTAGTGGGGAGTATGCTAAGCTGCCTGCACAGTGAGCGGCTTTCAATCTGTGGCCCAAGCTTCATGCAGCCCCTGGGACTGCGGCCCACACAGCTTGGACTCCTGGTTGCCCAGAAGTTGAACAGCCGTGATCTAGACCATGAGCATAATAATGCAAGCATAACTGGAAGTATGAAGGTGGAACAGATGCTCTTTGCAATGCTAATACAAAATTAAAAGATTTCCTGTCTTCTTGTACTGTTGCCAATATTTGGAGAAGTTTTAGTCAAGATGTATCTTGGTTCCTTCACTCTCAACACTAGTAGTGGGATTTACATTATACAAGATATAATAACCTGTTATTCTAATGTATATACACCATAAATCTTGGTTTTTAAATACAAGGAACTTCCCCCTAGGTTTCTTAGTTAAGAAGCCCATCTAAAGTGGGTTAAAATATTGTTCCTGGATCCTTTACTTCAACTTTGAGCAAATAGTTATATATATACTGATGTTATATATACCACTTCCTATTCCATTTGTTTATGGGGAGGAATCAGCTAAAGCTAATGCTTTTAATAGCAATGCTGACATCCAACATCCTGCTTTCTCTATTCGTCGCTATTATGCTGACACTTGATTTTCACTATGGGAAAAACTCTAGAATTAGAATCTGACTCCTTCCAAACCCTTTTTCCCCAGACCTCTTCAAATGATCTTGTAAA
Source organism: Crocodylus porosus (assembly GCF_001723895.1). NCBI lineage: Eukaryota > Metazoa > Chordata > Crocodylia > Crocodylidae > Crocodylus > Crocodylus porosus. The sequence continues at coordinate 148,169,399 of NW_017728906.1, read as the reverse complement.
TTACAATGAAGACAGACAGACCTGTCCATTTTTAAGGAAAAAAGTATAAGTAAATAAGAAAGGATTTGAGGGTGTTGGTTGTAGCCACGTTGGTCTAAGGACATAGGCAGACAGGGTTCTTTGGGTAAATGCGATATCTTTTATTAGACCAACTAAATAGTTGGAAAAATTGTTCTTTGCAAGTGTTCAGGTACAAACACCCTTCTTCAGGCACTCCTCCTCTGCCTGAAGAAAGGGTGTTTGTACCAAAAAGCTTGCAAAGAACAATTTTTCCAACTAATTAGTTGGTCTAATAAAAGATATTGCATTTACCCAAAGAACTTTGGCTGCCTCAGGAAGGATTTGTGTTTCTTTCAAACAGCAATTGAGTGTAGTATGGATTAAATGCTTTTCATAACTAGCAACACTGGGCACGTCCCCATGAGTGGGAACGTGCGTTTCCCCAGGGACAAGTAACAGCAGCACAAGGGCTTATAGAATAGAACAGTGTATTGTCATCTGCCTGTGACAAAGAAAATGGCTGAAAGGGAATGGAAGCAATAGTAGCAAACTGTGTGTCACTATTACTTGTCCACAGGGAATGCCCGGGCCATGCATGCTCTGGCATGTGGCATGTTACCCCGGGTGGGGTAGGGGAGGATGGGCCCAGCAACTGTGCTGACCCCAGCAGCCTTATCTGGGGTCCTTTGGGAGCTGCAGCCACAGTGGTCCTGCAGCAGGGAGCCTAGCCAGCAGCTGGAACGTGGCATCAGCCAGCCAGGCTCTGGTTTCGGGTGGCATGCACTGCTGCCATGTGCACCATCCCGCTTTTTTTAGGCATGGGGTTTTTTGACCCTGGTATCTCCCAAGATCAATCCTCCCCTCCCCCCATGCTGCAAAGTAGCAGTGCAGGGAATACCTGCATGTGCAGTGTGTGTGGTATGTGGCACCCCAGACAGTTCGGCAGTGCTGCATGCTGCACGTCTGCACGTGCCCACAGTGATTATTTGGAAAATTCATGGGAGTCCATTTTGTGACACAGTTTTATGTAACATTTTCACAACAGAACATCCACTGAAGGAGAAAAAGCCATAATTTTACCATTGCAATATCCACAATTTTACATTGGTAAATCAAGCATAAAATTGGTAGTTGAAATGCTTCCAGCAAGTCTTTGTTTAGAAATCCCTTTATTCATCAGTTAATAATCTTGGTCACTTACTTGCAAACTGCTGTCATTCCTGAAGATGAGGGATTGTGTTTACCCTGTTATTATGACTGTATTAAAAAAATGTGCTGTTTTCATTAGTTTATTGGGTTGTGTATGAAAAATGAGAATCATAAATCAGGTGGAAAAACACTCAGAGAAACTTATTCAGAATTATTTTATTAAGATGTCTGATATATTGTCTCAGGTAATTTCAAGACTCTATGCATTTGCTTTAATGCAGGTATCATATCCACGTTTCTTCACGTCCATCCTTTTGGAGCCAATATAGAATATCTTTGGTCTTATATGCAGCAGCTGGACTCTAGGGTAAAAAAAGTTTAATCAAAATCTGTTTTCTCTATAGAAATATTGTATTATTCCTCACTTCAGGTTAAACTCTTCATGAGTTTTCATTAGAGAGATAATAGGATGTGGGGCTTGGAGGTTTACAGCCTTTATTCATTCAGAAATTATATAATGTGTGTTTATATTGAGGTCTTTTGCTGTGTATTATTTTGCTGTATTTCATGGCAAGGAATGCTGTTGTCTTAAATGGCACAGACTGATTACATGAAGCACAATCCTGAATGACTAGGATTCAGGAAATAAAATTAAAGGTAAGTTTCACTGTTGTCACCAAGATGTGGTAGGAGGAGCAGACAGCCCATTTGTTGCACCTGTGTCTTTTGGAGCTCCTTGAACCAAGCACTGTATTCCCCTTACCTTCCTGCTGTCCCTCAGGATAGCTGAGAATTGATGCTTCCATCAGTGGTCCCCCTGCTTGCTTTGAAGTGTGATATCTATGCAGAAAAGGCAGAATGGAGCATAAAGCATTAGCAGAGCTGGAGGCCTGCTATGGGGAGTTAGAGAGTTGACCACAGCAGTGCATAACCTGCAGGAAGGCCAGGGGAACATACTGTAATGCGTTCCATGAAGAACTGTGTGTCTTCCCTCTTTCTTTATAAAGAAAGTTCTCTGTTTGCTTGGTGGGAAAAGGTGGGGATACTTGTGTCAATGCAAGGAAAATCGTTAATTGAAAAAAAGCCAACTGAAAACGCATATTCCCATTACCACTACATCTTGTCGGTACAATCTGATAATCAGCATTATGTCTCCTCCTTCATAGGATCTCCCATTGCTTTACAAAAATAAGGAATTAAATACCAGCAATGGCATAATTTGGAAGTAGCCATTATATACTTTAACAGTGATTTGCATACATGGTTGTTAAAATATAAATTATTAGTTGGATACTGTGGATCAGATCTCGTGTTTACTTCAGCTGACTGACATTCAGACAGTAGCCAGGGGAATGTGCCTTGCCTGCTACTTGAGTATCTGACACTTCCCTAGAATCCTTTTCCTGTCTTCGTTCAGGATCCTGCCGGTGTCATTAAACCTGTGTCGACTCCTGAGCTAGAAGCCCATTGCTAACAGAAAGGACCCCAAGCCTTTGGCATTTTACTTCCTGTCATAGTTTGTTAGTACCTCACAAGGCATCATTTTCCTTTCTTCATAACAAGATGTTTCGAAGTGGAGTCAGGCAGCAATGGTTGTGGGACTCTAGAGAAGATTATGTGGGAATTTTTGTTATGTTATTGCTTGTTTATCTGATGTCAAGTTAATTGGCCATCCTGGGTCTTTTTGAAAGGTTGTCCGGGGTGCCCAAAGTGTCAGACAATGTTTACATTGCAGAACCATACAAATCCAAATAAATATGTGTCTATGGTTCAAATTCTTTGCTCTCCCTTTCCCCTGCAGAGGTCTCAGCCCCTATTCCCCTCCTATGCCTTAGCTTGATGCTGTGTTGTGTTGGCCCATGTGTTCTCCTACTCATGCCTGTACACTTTATTTTCATGCTCTTCATGGAACTACGCAGTGCCCTCACTCATCTTTAGGGGTCCACCTAAATCACAGAGGAACTTACTAATTTTTGCAGGTTGATCACAGCCTAAAGCTCTGATTCTGTAGTCATCTTGTGACGGCCCTGCCCCTTGGCACAGATTGGCAGAGAGATCCTGCTTCTCAGTGCTGATTGGCAGAGCGGCCCGGATAGAGAGAGGAAGGAAATGAGGGGATGATTGTCATCTTGACTACTGGCTTCCCTTTTTGCAGCCCTGGCCCTTGGTGTTGATTGGCTGAGAGACCCTGGCAGGTTGGGGGGGGACAATGGGGTAGCTGCCATCTTGCCTACTGCCCTTTGTGCTGCCCCACCACCTTCCCCTTCTGGCAGTGGGGACCCTCCTGGGAGGGTTGTTTTTATTGCTGATTTCATGGACAATACTGGATTTCGTGGTTTCCATGAAATCTGTGAAAACATGAATTAAGTAGGTCCCTGGTCATCTTTCAAACCCCTTCTTAAACCCACTGTCTTTTGCTAGGTTTCAGCTGACTCTCTCTCCAGCTTCCCTTCCTCTTCTGCTCTCTTTAATTTACACTGGCAAACATTTAAAATACAGACTGCCTGTGCAATGTAATACAACTCAGATTACAGTTGTCCATATCTTTCCTCTCCTACTTTTAGTTGCAGTATCTTCCTTTGTTTAAGGTAGGGCCCGAGACTGCAACTTTTCGTCACACAAATCCTATTGGCTTCAGTGGGACAACTCCCATGGGTCAGGGCTGCAGAATCAGACCCTAAATTTGGAAACTGCTCATGAAAGGGACCCTGCCCCTTTTTGTTTCTGTGCAGTGTGCTAGATGCATTTGCAGTGCTCCATAACTGCCGCAGAGTACAAACAGCAGAATTTGACCTAACCAGTGTAGCTGTTGAAGTAACTGATTTTAGTAACTGTGTACTTATTGATAGTGCAATCCTGAGAGGTAATCTCAGTGGTTCATTTCAGTTACTTTCACTGGGAACCCTGCTATCCCTTGTCTAAACAGGAATGATAGTTTCAGGGAAACCCATGCTTGTTGAGCTGTCTCCATGGAACGCACACACGTGACACCACAGTAACCTGCTGTTCACTCCATTCGCAAGAAAGCGTGCAAGATGTGGAACTAATTGTGTTGTGGCTCTGGATTGACTGGTTCTGATACTGATCCTCTGCGTCACCTTTAGCAAACCACCTCATCTTCCTGCCTCAGAACTCCACAGTAACTCCTTTGGGCACAGGGAAGAAAAAAGGAAGATGGATGGCTATTTCCCTTTCTCGCAAGGGTGGTGTGAGGCTTAAATTAGCATGCTTCGTATTTGTGAGATGCTTTGAAAACGAAAACTACTACCACAGGAGCATGCTAATAATATTAATAGATTTGCCATAACTTTCCTATCCATGCAGTCCCCAGATACTGCTTTGTATAAACAAGTCTGTTATACAGGTGGCAACAGCACAGATGTCTGCAATATTCCATGTATTTAGTGAGCGCTCAAAGGACGCAGTCAGCAATAGAGCCCCATTGTGCTAAGTACCATACAAACGCATAGCAAGGCAGACTCAGTGCCCAGTGGAAGGAAGAACTACAATATACCAGTGGAGTGATTGAAGGAAAAGCAAACAGAAGTTTTTATAACTCAGTTATTTTCTGTGAATTCTGGTGATACTTTGGGGTAGAGTGCATGGATGGTCTTACTTTATATTTGGCTTTGCCTATTGTTCCTGCAATATATTTTGTCCATTTTCCCTTTTAAAAAGATATCTCATGCATTACTCTTTGTCTCCTACATTTATTTCCTTTTTTTTTTTTTTTCCTTTTTTTGCTTTCGTAACATCCATGTGCCTTAACAATGAACTTGAGCCTGTGGAAGAAAAAGGATGGTTCAGTTACTGTCCTCTTTACTGATCATTCTAGTAAAGATGCATTTGTAACACTGATTCTTGGTGAGAAGGACTTCTTTCCAATGGGAACTTGACTGAAGCAACCACTTCATGGGGATCACCAAGGCACACAAATATTCTGATAGACTCTGAGGCAGGAGTAATGCCTTCTGGAGCCCTGGACCTGCTGCCAAATACAGAGAGAGTGTTAGCTGCCTCTGATTTGCAAAAGATTAGCTCCTGTTGCCAATGTTGAACAGGCCCTTTGAACATTAGCTTTGTACAGTCCTTTCACTTGGGGAATCCAAGGGACTTGGACTGACTCTCTGTCCTTTCCCGTCTCTTACAGATGGGAGCAACACTAGGGAGGGATTTGGGGGGCTATGGCCACCTCAAAATTAGCCTTAGCCCCCCTGTAGCCACCCCTCCCCGTGCCACCCCTGGCCAAAGCACCTCCCTCCCCCTCAGGCTGTTGCCACCTGCCCTACTCCTGCTTGTAGAAGCGGAATGGTACTGGCCCAGCCTGGCCCACAGGGCCTGCGTCCTGCCTTTGTCTGCACGGTCGTCCCTCCCTTCCCCCCCAACCACCACCAATTTTCTGTCTAGCCCACCTCAGCCCCCCACTGGGAAGAGGCTGGCGCTGTCCCTGCTTACAGGCCTACACAGGGTCCCATGCAATCTGGCCTTTAATGGCTGCTTGCTGTGTTGAAACTACAGTTAATGAAATAAACTACATTAAATACTGCTTCAGTAGTTTAGCTTTTGTAAAAGCACCTGACAGACTGTACGAAGGGAGACTTTATCCATTTTCTTTTTGTTGTAAATGTGGAAACCAAAAAATGAAGTGAATATTTTAGTTCCTTACAAATCAGTTACAGTCTGAACCTTTAGACCATTAAGGGACATACACTTCTCAGAGAAACTGAAATACATGGTGAGCACTTAGCAGCCCAGAAATAGTGGTCTTGCAGTACTATAGTATACTCCTTATGTGGGAAGAGTCTTGCTACCAAAAATGCAAGAATATTTCTGCAAGGAATTTACACTTATTTAACATCAGGAAATTCAGGTGTACCATGTTAAAGCTAACCAAAAAGTTGCCCTGCTAGTTGAATATATCTCAGTAGTTCAATACAAAGCTAGAGGATATTTTTCCAGGCCAGTCACATAGGAAGACCATAAAGCTCTCTTGTTAGCCCATATACTTGATCTGAGCCTTCAAGAGGCCGAGAAGCGATATTTTTTGAACTGTAGTAGTTCAATAAAAATCTGAAAATATGCTGATTTTGATTTCACATCAGGAACAACTCTGAGTTACTGATGTAATTTCTGTGCAAGCAAGTTCATACTTAGGTCCAAGGTGTGGATGTGTCATAACTGATAATGGTAGGGATCCTGGGTAACCTGCTGTGGCCTGAGTAACCTCGCACATAGATTTCATAGACATTAGGGCTGGAAGGGACCTTGGAAGATCATCAAGTCCAGCCCCCAGCCTGATGGGCTGGAAGTCAGCTGGGGTCATAGGATTCCAGCAAGATAAACTTCCAATTTATTCTTGAAGGTGTTCAATGTAGGTGCTTGAACCAGCTCCGATGGCAGGCTGTTCCAGACCTTGGGGGCTCAGACAGTAAAGAAATTCTTCC
>NW_017728906.1:148157626-148162706 GCF_001723895.1 Crocodylus porosus | reverse complement strand
TCCAATGTTGCCCTTGCTTTTCCTCTGGCTCCCCACATATCTGAAAAAGGACTTTTTATTGTCCTTGATGCTCGAAGCTAGTTGGAGTTCAGTTGCAGCCTTGGATTTCCTGCTTTGCTCCCTGCAGGACCAGACCAGTGCAGAATAATCCTCCTTGGAGGTGAATCCCATCCTCCATCCTTTGTAGGCCTTCCTTTTTAGCCTCAGGAGGTCTGCTAGATCTGTGAAGAGCCAGGGGACTGCTGTGCCCTCTTGCTGCCTTTCCTCTGAGATGGAATAGACTTAGCTTGTGCATTGAGGATCGCTCCCTTGAGGAACAACCATTCTTCTTGAACTCCCCTCCCCCTGAGGTCATGGTCCCTTAGGGCCTCACTGAAGCCTCCTGAGCGTGTCAAAGTTGGCTTTCCTGAAGTCAAGGACTTCCATGTTGCTGACTGACTTGCCAGCTTTATGGTGGCATGTAAGATGTGGGGAGATTTAATGCTCATAAACAAGGTACTGTCCAGAACTCTTTTAGGGATGATAGCTCCACCCAGTACCCTGGAGGCTGCTCGGTTCCTAACAGAAGATGGGAAGAGTCTAAACAATGCTACTGTACTGTGTGGAAATTTCCAGGGGACCCTAGGAATGGCGTAAGTTCCCTTCATACTCCTTCCAGTACAAAAAGCACTTGGAGTCCCATCTACCCCAGCCTTTTGGAAAATTAACATTTTCTTCCAGAGCAGACTATCTGTCTAACAGTGTCTAAAATGGATAGCAGGTTCTTATATAGCATGGTGGGAACATGACTCTTTCTGTATATAGACATAACATTTTATGATCTCTCAAAGAAAAAATAAATACCTGTTACTAACAAATATGAGGATTTTTTTTAATTACCTAGAAAACAATTCTAATGATACTTTCTAAATTTCTTTTTCTATGTACAGGGTAACCTTTCATTGTATTTTTGCTTTTCCCCTCTTCCACAGATCTCTGCAAATGAAATAGAAATGCTTTTGATGAGACTGCCACGCATGTTTAAACAAGAATTCACTGGTGTAGGAGCAACACTGGAAAAAAGGTGGAAGTTTTGTGCCTTTGAAGGAATTAAAACAATTTGACTCTTAGTAGTAATGGAGCTATGCAGAAAAAGAAATCCTAGAGCATGGCAGGGTACAAAGTATTAAAAGTAAGAAATTTGGTTTTGGCACATAGAAGTACATTTTCAGAGTTATCCAACCCCTATTTTAGTTACATTTGTGACGTTCTCTTGTGAGTGGAAATGTAGTTGTGCACCAGTTCCTAAAAATAAAATTAAAAGGCGTTTCAAAATGTGACAGATTTGTTTCCTATGAAAACTGAAGAAAGAGATCACAATTGTAAGAATGTCAAGATACTAATGTGTGCTACATCCAAGGGAAAGCTCATTGAGCAAACAGTTAAGAAACAAGATTGCCCAGGTATGGTTGCTAAGCTACAGCAATGTATATGTAATATATAGTAGAACTCATTAAGTTATGTTACTGAAAGTCTTTCCGTTTAGTAAGAAAATTAAGTAATTTTACAGTGAAGAAAAGCATACCAAAAGAAAACTTGAAGATGTGTCTGAACAGTTATTGTATTTTGTAAATTAAGTTATATGCTGTACCAGGGATTTTTGCCTTATTGAAAGAGGCCTAAAAATGTGATTGGACTCCTTGAGAATGCTTTATCAAGAATATTATTTTTCTAATGTAACTATTCTCCATTATAAGTTCTTTTGACATGGATTGCATATCAATTTTCATAAACATGTAAATAAAGAGGAAACCAGTGTTACTGTATTGTATTTGGTATGTAACATTCAGGTTTATGCATCAAAATAAATATTCAGTTGCATTACTGTTACAGATTTTATAGCAAATATATTAATTTTTTTCAATAAATATGACTTCTACCTTATTGTTTTTACATGGTGTTCTTTGGCTGTTTTACCTTATTACAGTCCAGCCAGGGGCCGTCACTGCTTCTTGAGCCAATGCCGATAATTGCATACTTGTTGATGAAAGGTAGTGGATATCAAAGAAGATACTATGGAATTAGCATGAATCAAAGGAAGTAAAACTGATGCCACCAGAAGTTTCATGGTGTTAAACCGAACAGACTTTACTTTATTTTAAAAATATCTAGACAAGCACCCAGGTTTAAAAAGTATATAAATTTCACATTTTCAGTGTTCAGCTGGCAGTTACAATGCAGCCAATTAGTTACTCCTAACTCCTAGCTAATCCTTTTGTGCTGCGAGTCAGATAAGGAATTAAAGAATTCACATTTGGCAGTGCCCTGTTAATGATGCAAAAAGTAAGAACTCTCTTCTTACTTTTTGCAAGAAAAGTAAGGACTCTGTCCTGACTACAGTTTTGGAATATGTATTTGTTTTAAAATATTATATTTTCTCACACATAACCCAGACCTTTTTCCCCAAAATCAGCTGGTGGAAATAGCAGTGTGCATTATATTCAAGAAAAACCGACCCCCCCACCTCACAGGTCCAGAAATTTGGCAGTGGGGGAGTAGTGGCAGTGTTAATTGCCATGACGCTGGGTGCCACAGTAATTAACATTGCCACCTTTCCTCTCACACCAAATTTCTGGACCTTGGTCGGATGACGTGACCCTAAATGCTGGATGAGGCTGGTACATGGGGGTCAATCTGTGACCAGGCCTAGTACACCAGGTCCAAGCTGTCTCACGGCCCTGGAGCCAGCACATGGTCCTGGACTTGGCGTGCCAGATCCAGCCTGGCATCTGGCTCTGGAGCCCACAGTGCAGCACTGGAAACAACATTCCAGGTCGGTCTGCGTGCCCCATCCAGCATACAGGGCTAGCAGTTAACTTGGCTCCCGAGGTGCTGCTATTCAGTTATCACAAAGAAAGATCTTTTTCCCCCCCTTCAGTCTGCCCTTCAAAAACAAGATGTATACTATATGTGGAGGCATGCTGTATGTGTGAAAATATGATATATAGTGTTCCAGCATCCCCTTAGAAGCCAGCAATAGGCTACACACAACATTTATGCACAGAAAAACTGACTCAGGAAAACACTGCAGAAAATCACGTCTCTGCAGAATCACTCTGAAGTTCTACAACTGCAAAATATACTTTTACACAGAGCTGTGTAAGTGGTTGGAAAGCTCTCTCAAAGACATGTCACTAAGTGGGCAGAAGAGGTTATGACAAAAAATCAACCTTTAAAGAACCAAGTATCACTCCAACCCTATATATCTACAACAACAAATGTGACAAAATACAACAGGCTCAGGAAGTATCCAGTTCTATAGATAGGCTGTAGAGGAATTCTTCTTATCTTTCCACTAAAGAATAGCTAAGGTCAAATATCAACCAGGAAGAAATGACCGTATATGGCTGCTAGCCTACTGCCACTTTGAATGATCAGCATCTACTCTGGGATCTATATACAATACATAAATTCCAAATGAAATATTAATTGTGTAGTAAAAATGGAGACAACAGAATCTTCAAATACATTAGCAGAGCAAATTATATATAGTTTCAGCCGAAACAGGCAAAAATTGTGTTTTGAAACCATTTGCATCTCTTACAGCTGCTACAGTAACCACGTTAAAGCAAGTGGCAGTGACTCTAGCAATTTTATGCTAGTTATGCTAATGAAAATTAATCAGGCCCATCCAAAAAGCAGCACCTCTTTCTGCACTAGTGTGTACATGTACAGGTGCCTGAATAATGCGTGTGAAGGTTTGTACGCGTCAGTTCTTATACAAATTTGTATGGATAGGATACCAGACAATAAGTACTTGCTATTTGAGCAGGCAGCTTTAGGGGGCACCCTAACAGTGTCTTCACTTCACCTTTGTTTCTCACCTGCCCCGCAAACCCTCTTTGTTCCCCTAACGTCCCTTACCTTTCCATTTAGCTTCTCTTCACTTAAGTAAAACACCACCAAAAAATAAATAAATCATGGCATGAACCCTCATATTTGTCAGAGTGCTTGTGTGTTTTTCCTTTTCACCCTACATTTTATCCTTTTTTCGCTGTTTACTTCTTTGGGGGCACTCCCTACTTTTCTGAGTCATACAATGTCAAATACAATAGGGTATTGGCCGGCCTTCAGACACTGCTATAGTACACATAATTAATAATAGATAAATTGCTGACATTCTATGATAAAGTGTATACAATACAATTCTCTTTTTTAACATTTTTACCTCTATGTTTAGATTTACTATTCAAAACCAGACAGGACTACAGTAGAGAACAAACATTGGCCTGCGCCAGGGATCAGTGAGAATACGTAAAGGGAGTCACTCCAGAATACGCTGTTCACTTACAGTAGGTACAGACAACCAAAAAGCCCAAGGCAGAATAGATGTAAATTACACATTTTTTGGTAAGCAGCCTGGTTTAGACTGGTAGCAAACAGAACATACATTTGCCCTTTGTGGTGGGGGGGAGCAAATCTTAGACTGAGCTCTGCCATTTTTTAACCAGTCTGTGGGCATGTCTACACATGTATTTACATGTGCCTAAATTTAATGTGCCTTTGCGTAAAGTGATTTAGGTGTGCATCTACACATGGACACGCTAATGTGCAGTAAGACACATTAAATTTAGGCACAAATAGATAAGTTGCATTAGTGCACATGGAGACGTGCATTAACATGGTGTCTATCCATTCACACACCACATTAATTCACATTAGCGCATCTACATATTTGCTAATGCGACTTAGCTAGTCACGCCTAAATGTGATGCCTGCTTTATGCAGACATCAAATTTGGGCCTGAATAACTTGAAATCACCATTTTAAGATGCATCAAGCATTTTCATATGTAGGTGTGTGCCCATAACGCACCTTAAATACTGCAAAGGTGCATTAAATGTGTATATGTAGACACACCCTGTGTGCACCAAACTTCTATTCATAGTTTCATAGTTTCTAGGGTCGGAAGGGACCTGAGCAGATCATCAAGTCCAACCCCCTGCCATGGCAGGAAAGAATACTGGGGTCAAACGACCCCAGCAAGATGTTCATCTAACCTCCTCTTAAAAACCCCCAGGGTAGGAGCCTGCACCACTTC
>NW_017728906.1:148153182-148157019 GCF_001723895.1 Crocodylus porosus | reverse complement strand
AGGTGCATCACCTTGCACTTGTCTGTGTTGAAACCCATCCTGTCCTCATCCGCCCACCCTTGTAACCTGTCTGTTGTAACCTGTCTAGGTCTGAATTCTGTTATGAATATAGACCAGTTTGGTGTGCCCATCTTCTTTTTTTCATGGGTATAGACTGGTTTCTGATTGCTTATACCAGTAAAAATATAATGTCTGTACCCAGTGATATATAGGGAAGACTAATGTCCAGATTCTTGAACAGGTTGGAATTGAAGGGCACATTACTAACACCAAGATCACAATAACCTGACAGCACACTCAACACATAGCAGTTTGGTGGTGAAGATGCTCCAAGGTCACCCTCATGTATGCTAAGGACTGAGGACTCAAGAGCAGCCACATAGGGATGAATCCGAAGCAGCCTTACCAATGTATTTCTGGGTTTGGAGTGGCATGAAGCAATGGGAGGGCAAGCTGTAGCTGGGAACAGCCAAGCAGAGACAGCATTGTTATGGTGTGGATAAGTCCTGTATTAACTAAACAATACTGAATGCCTCTGTTAGGGCTTAGGTGATGCATAAGCTTTGTGTAATGCTATGTTTGGTAACAAAAAAAGAAAGCTCTGATGCAGGCTCAGGACCTGTTGCAGGAAGGGATTGTCCATGGGCAGATCCAGGATTCTGGAAAAGGGGATGTGGGAGTAGCACCTATGCTGCAGGGGTGGCTGCACCCCAGCTTCCAGCCTCCCACCCCTCCACATCAGGGTGGGCTGACTGCACCACAGGAGCAGCAGCAGGGGACTTTTTTAAGTCTCTCTTTCCCCATCTCTTCCCCTCCATGCTCAGCAGTACATTCATCCCTCCTCTCCTCACCCATCACTGCTGCAGTCCCCAGCTGACCCAGAGGCAGGGGGAGTGTGTAGCTCCAAAACTATTCCTTCTCTTCTCCAGCTGGGCTACATGTAAAGCCAGGCTTGGCTAGAGATGGCAGCAGCAGGAGGCAGATTTCCTTCCCTTTTACTTACTCCTAGGCTGGCAGGGAACACCAGGGGGACCAGGCACATAGGAGGAACCCACTCACTGCTACTACTGCCCCTGAAGAGCCCAGCTCTTCGCAGCATCTAGATGAAGTGAGTAGGAGTGGCTCTGGCATCTCTATCTCAAGGCAGCTGGAGAAAGCAGCAGTGGTGAGCATGGGAGGACAGTGAGGAGGAGGGGAGGAGAGGTACCACTGAGCATGAAAAAGAAGGGAGATGTGGTTCTTACTTGTTTTGGGGACTCAAAAAAAAAAACAAACCCAAACAAAAAATCATCCTCAGGTGTTGTAACCACAGCATGGTTGAGTGAAGGAGAGGTGGTGCTGCACCACTGCACTCCCCCTGGGTCTGCTCTTGGGCTTGTCTGTACCACTGTCACAGCACTCCCAAGAGTTCTGCTAAGTACACCCTGGTCACCCACTCCTGCACCACACTTGCCAAACTCAGAAGTCTTCCTAGGAGCACCTCTGCCACCACTCTTGAGCTCTATGGCACTGGTAGGCCTGAGAGTGGCAGCAAGGGGTGCCCACAAGCAGCTTTACTGTCTCATTTCTAGGCTCAGTAGGAGAAGAGCAAGAGCTAAAGCTAGTAGATGAGGGCTATGCTTCTGGGGAGAGCCCTAGAAGCAGTCTAGACACTTGCATTGGAACCTGATTCTTCACTGAAGTATATGCATCTCAAGCCCAACTGACATCATTGTGACTTCCACAAACCATCATGTTCACTTAGGAATAGCTATGCTCGGGTATAGGGAACACTGCCTGCTGACCTGTGGCATTTCTAGTTTCATATCATAAAAGTGTTAGGGACAGAAGTTATATATAAACCAGTATAAGTGGTTTAAGATAGATGGATGTAGTATCAGATTGAATCACTAGTTTAGACTGGTCTATTGAACTTCTGTTCCAGATCCCTTTTGACACAAGTTAAGTCGCAGTTCCCCCAGCATCCCAGGATGCATTGCATTGTGGCCACCTCACACTCCTTCGCAGGGTGGGCTTGCTTCCATCCTAGCTCATCTGCTTCAGCCAAGCCAGGCACCCCTGTCCCATGGCTATCACAGAGCTAAGGCAGCAAAACCCCTGCCCCCCAGCCCAGCCAGCTGGTGGTGACAGGGGGAGGGCTGGGGCATTCATTACCCTGCAGAAAAGCCCTTGCCTCAGGGGCTTCCCACCACCCCCTGTGCAGGCCCCAGGTGGGGGGTTTGGGGTCAGGGGTTCCTTTCCCCCTGCATCCCCCGAGGGCTGAGAGGTGTGTGTAGGGGTGGGGAAGCAATGGGGTAGGCCTGGGCCATTCACTGCCATACAGAGCTGGGAGGCATGTGGGAGCATCTCCCATCTTTTGGCCTTGGACAAAGGGAAGAGTGAATGTGACTTCTGTTCATTAATGGTCTAATTTATGCAGCTTTGAGAAACCTGTGTAGATTGGATCAATTCTGCCTTGGGCTTTTTGACCGTCTGTACTTAGCTGGCCAGTGGGGAAGGTCAAACCACTAGATGCATTTGCAAAGCTCCCAGTTCAGGTGGTAGAAAGGTAGACTAGGACAGAAGCAGGAACATTCCTGTATGCACAAAAAATGGAAATCATACAGGAGATTTTTACTATGGAAAATTTTCCTATCAGAACTCTACATATTAAATAGGAAAAACAAACAAATACACTTTTGCAGGACCAGAGCTGCCTGTGATAGGGTTTTAAATAAGAGGAGTTAGATTTAGACTCCAAGGCTATTTCATATCTGAAGGAAAATGCCACTTTTCCTCTTTCATTTTGAAAACCTGTGTGGAACTTGCACAGTAACCTAATTGTATCCCCTGAAAGAACACAGAGGAATTAGCAGAAAACCGGTTGCTTTCTTGCAAGAGAATTCTGCAATCAGTCTCTTCAGACAGCTGCTGCTGAACATGCTGAAAAATACCCTCCTTCATATATTATCATTATGGGTTTGTGGTTAGACCAGGCATGACTGAAGATATTTGTTTTCAGGGAGCTGATGAAATAAACAGGCAGACAATGCCATGTACTGGGAAGTCCAGAGGAAAGTTTCTTCTCTACTGATTTCATAGACATTAGGGCTGGAAGGGACCTGGGAAGATCATCGAGTCCAGCCCCTGCCCAAAGGGCAGGAAGTCAGCTGGGGTCATAGGATCCCAGCAAGATAAGCATCCAATTTACTCTTGAAGGTGTTGAATGTAGGTGCGTTTAGGTTCAATGTAGGTGCTGAAGTAAACTAAATGGATGTAACAAATTAAAGCTATCTTTAAGAGCATCTACACAAGGGGATACACTTACCTGGTTCAACTTTCTTGATAAGGCTTTGCCTAATAGTGGAAGTTGAACTAGGCAAGTACAGACTTTCTGTGGTTGCTGTTAAGGCTGGAGCATCCCAAAGTTACCCTTTTCTAAGGAGCATAGCTACTAGGCCTGTGCAAAGTGGCTAGTATTTGCTTCAGATTTGGCTGATTCAAGGGACAGTCATTCGATTTGGCAATTCAAATCACTGCTGCCAAATTGGCCAAATCTCCGGATTGAACAGGCCCCATCCCCCCACCTACTCTCCCAGCCCTGTCAATGGTTGTTTCACCCAGTCCCAGCATCCCCGGCTTAAACAAAAAGCCCCACACTCAACAGCTCCTGCCAGGTAAGGGGATAATCCCTGCTGTCCCCCACTACATGGGGGGACTCTGCCATGAGCTCCAAGAGGCCCCGATGGCCACTACAGCAGCTGGTGAATGCAGAGGTGGGTTTTTTTGGTTTGTTTTTTTTAAGTGCTGGGAGGCGGGGGTCAGGCAGGGCAGCCATTGAGGGGATTGGGAGAGTGG
>NW_017728906.1:148146407-148153065 GCF_001723895.1 Crocodylus porosus | reverse complement strand
CCTATGGCGGCAAGCAGGGACTGTCTGAACCTCCAAAATCGATTCAGAGACTTCAAAATTGATTCAGATCTTTTAACTAATCTATCAAGCAGTTTTGATTTGGAGATTCAGCTGCTGAATTGGGCTGTATCTCCCCCAAATCAAATCAGCAACCGAAGCTTCGCACAGCCCTAATGGTTGCATTGATTCTATAATAAGCCATACACATGGTAGCAAGTGTTAGAAGGGTAAACCCTTTATTTTATTTAATTTGATTATTATGCAGAGTTAGCTTTCACTCATTCACATGAGCAGGTAGACGTATACAAAATGGTTTTATTTTAAAATTGCCGTTTGTTTCTGAAAAAACCCTTGTACATTTCAAAGCACCTGTTTGTCTCTGTGAGATAGATATGCAGTAGCCCCTTTCTGCAGGTGAATCTGCTTTCATAATGACCTCATTTCTACTGGGTTCTTCTATGACTTTTCCCCAGCATGTCTTGGAGGGGGCTAGCTTTTTAAATAGAATACAGTCCTTCTGTACTTGGTTACAACATTTTTCAGCTGTTAAGTCCTTTTCACTTGTTTTCATAGTCATAGAACCATAGAATCAAAGGACCAGCAGGGACCTGTAAGATCATCAAGTCTGGTCCCCTGCCACAGGCAGGTGGTTATTAGGCTCAGACGAGCTCAGAGAGATGCTTGTCCAGCCTCTTCTTGAACGTCTCCAAGGATGGCGACTGTACCACCTCTGCTAGGAACATGTTCCAGATTCTAGATACCCTTATGGAAAAGAAGTTTTTCCTTAAGTCCACCTTAATTCATAGCATTTAAGGCTAGAAGAGATCATTAGATCATTTACTCTGACTTACTCTTCCACATGCCATGACATTTTGCAGTTATCTTTGTCCTGAGTAGCTTACACGTGACTAGTGTGCTCCCCAAATATCTAGCTTCCACATGAAAACATCAAGAGCTAATGCATCAAGAGCTAATGCATTCATGATTATTTGTTGCAATAACTGAGCATTTTAAAAACATAAAAGAAAACACTTATCAACTTCTTAACTACAGTCCGTCTTGCTTTTACTTCTACCCAGGGATTCTTGGAAGGCAAGTGGAGGGGTTAGATTTTTTTTCTCCCACTACGTTAAATAGTTATTTAGTCTCTAGTATTTTGTCACTGTAAAGCTTCTGAGGAAGTAATCAAGTCATTTCTTTTTTGATGAAGAAAATAGATACAGCTGTCAAAATCCCTCACTGTAAGGTGTTTTCTTCAGTCCTCAAATCCTTTTAGAGGCTTATTTATTTATTGCACCTTTTCCAATCTTCTAATTTCCTATTGTTGAAAATTACAATAGTGTGCAATATTCCAGTATGGATTCAACCAATGCTAGTATCCAGAGGCAAACATCACATCCCCACTCCTTGACTCTTCTGCCTCTTCTTCTTAAGAAACTAGAACCTTCTTGCTAATATTAATACAATATTTCAAAGAAACAGCTTCGAGGTCATCAAGTTCATTCATCTGCCCATGCAAGATCTCTCTGCATGGTATGCACTGCAGCCCACGTTTGAATTTGTGTCATTAGTTTCATCAGTGAGGAGTATATGTGAACTTTGCGACTTCCACTTCCTTTATTAGAAAGGGCTGGATAATTTTCTGGCATTTTTTCCAGTGTTAGTTGTCAAGAGGTGGGTTGCATCAAAATTTTAAAAAGTGTTACTTGCATTTTAGCTAACATTTTAGCTAAAATAAATTTTAAAATAAATTGGCTGAGGTAAGCCCTAAAAACACTAGTCTCTCCTGCCTCATCTACATGGGGTCTTCAATCTCACAAATGACAATTTAAGGGTTTGTATACAAAGGGGACCTACTCTAAAGTAAGATAGGGCATGAATTTTAGGTACTCTTGCTAGTCAAGAATAACTCCCTGTGTAGATCCTCTTATTCCAAAATAAGACTGCCGACAGAGTCATGTCAAAATATGTAGGCATCTCAGTTTCCTCATGTTCACAAGGCCTAAAGATTTCTAACCAATATATCTTTAACTGTTTTCTAAAGAAAGCCATGCATACATCTATATGGTGTTGTAGTTAGCTGGGTGAGAGAAAGCTTTCATCTTCCCTACTAAGGGAAACCCGTTGTTGATAATTTTTTGCAATTGGCCACACTACAATTTTGCAAATTGTACCTCCCCCCCTACTCCCCTCCATCCCCGCTGAATATAGTTGATCTTTGTTTTTTGTTTGGGGAGGCAGAAGAGGAACTCATAGTCTGCAGCTATTAGTGTTAACTCTCATGCCATAAGGAAGAGCACAAAACACTCTTTTTATAAGAGAAAGGAGAGCAAAGCAGTGAAACACCAGATAACAGGATTAAAAATACGAACTTGAGGGAGTTTGTCCGAACCTGGTGTGCTGTCCAAAAAACACAAAGAAACCAAACCTCAGCCAAACAAGGACATCCCCAAAGTCAGACGTAAACGAAAAAGCAGGGGGAGAGTTAGCTTTGCCTACTTAGTCCTAGAAAAAGATATCTGCAATTGAATACACCAGTGGGTGGGAGCTTCCATGGGCAGTATCCATGGACTATAGTTGGCTAAAAAACCATGGCCTTTATATGACGTCATCTGATGAAGTGAGAACAGGCTCATGAAAATGTCTGTATTTCTGATTTAGCCTATAAGGTGCATCTCTACCCTGCATTTTCTCTGTAATTAAACTTTTCCTATGGGCATGCTTTACAATAGAGGTGGCTGCTGCTGTTGTAGGAAAAAAATAAGATTTTTGTCATTCTCTAGCAGCATAGAGTGAGGCCTTATTAGCTTATCAAATTGTGGGTGGGTATTTTGAAGGTTAGCAAATGACATGACTGCTTATGAATAAATGACTAGTAGCCAAACCTTTACATAGGGCATGTACAAGCATGTTGCAGCTTTGCCAGTGATCATCCATGATGAGTTACTGTCCCCTTGCTGATTTTTATCGGGTCCCATACATAACAGTGGAAACAGCCAAACAATTCTCTAACCAGATCAGAATTTAAACTTCTCTCCAGAGATGAGCGGCTAGTTGATCGATTGACCACATCCCCAGTCCTAGATTTGCTTGTCTCCTGTTTAATTACTTATTTGTAGAGCAAGGTGGGAATTGTTTAATGAGAAGATTCAGCAAAGTCTATTTGATGTAGCAAAACATATTGATGAAAATGAAGCCAGATGGTGGCTCAGTAGTGGGGTTTTTTGTTTTTTTTTACTAAAGTGAATTTACTGCTCTGGAGAGGGACTGCATTTGACAGCCTCAGAAACTGAAGTTCTGTTTGTCCACAGAGCAGGACGAGCAACAGTACAAGATTCAAATACTACCCTAGCCAAGACCTATAGGAATCGTTTGCAGTTTCATTTCTATCCCCATTAAATCCTTGTCCAATTTGTACATATGGCTGACTAGAGAGTCATTTTTAGCGTATACACTTGGCCCTGCTCTGAGGCCTCAAAACATCTGTCAGTTAGAACATTTAGTCACTATCAACCAGAGCTGGATTTGAACCTGTGACCTACAAATGCATGGCTTTCTATGTTATTATTAAGTCCCTAAGCCAGCCAGCAGCCATTTCTTTTTGAACACAAGATTGTCAGGAGAGGAGGCAGAGTTATAAGTGCTCCCAAAAACAACACTACAATTTTTTTGGACATCTCGGGCTTGCTAAAGAAGCCACCTCATTAAAAGAAAAAAAGAACATGCTATCATTTTTTGACAAGCTTTCTATAACATAAAGGAAAACCTCCATAGCTCATCCTTGAGAGAGACTTTGTAAAACAGAGGTGATCAGTGAGCAATAAGGTTGTAACAGTAATAGTAGTAGTACTATAGTCTTATTTCTTATTGGTCACTTCAACTTAATTATTATTGTTATTGTAACAATTAGCATCATCACCGCCACCACCCAAATTGTGTCTCCTTACAACTCACTTTCTCTCAGGTAGAGTTACAATGTTAATGTTCTGTGTATGTGAAAGCTTTAGAAGCAGAGAGAAAGATTATTTACACTTCTCTCTCAATCAATTTTAAGTTTTTATACTGGCAAATGTTTTCAGTGACCATGACCCAGCTTCCTGTCTGTGAGAGTCAAGCTATAGGTTATTGAGACGCCAAACTCCAGGATTTGGCGTGACTACAGCCAAACCAAGAAACATCTTGGCATTACTGACTATCATTTCCAGTTTTAGGGACCATTCAATTCATAAAGTCAAAGAAAACTTGGAAAAATCAATCGAGGTAAAACACAAATGGAGGATGGTTTGGGCAAAACAGAACTGGTCTTAGGATCTTTTTATGAAACTTAAGCATGGCTTATCACAAATAGCTCAGTGAAATATTACTGGGTAATGAGAGGAAGGCCAGACTCATTAGTTAGCAATGTTTCCTAATGACTGCTTATATTTTAAAAATGACTAGAACATGCTTGATGCAATATGCAGCACACCTGTGAAAACTTCTTGGCATCAGTAAAGGTCAAGGTGATTTGAAAGTCTTTGGATCAAAGCATATCTTATTCATCAGTAAAAGGCTTTTACATTGGCTAACAGGGAGTGGATGAGGCACAAAATAAGTGGGTAATTAGGATCTCAGAGTATTTGGCTTACTGAAGGCTCCAAAACAACTTTGATTGTCAGTTTGGGTGTAATTGGAGAATCAAATTATATATATGGGCATTTATACATGTGCTCTGGGAGGGTGGGAGTGGGGCTCTTTAGATTGGCTGTGAGAGCCTCTCTAATTCAAGCACCTGGGGCATCTTGTGTATTAATATCCCTGCACTGAAAAATGGCGATGGGAGCATGTTAATTAAAGCAAGCTTTAGTTAAAGTGCCCCCACTGCCATTTTGAAGTGTGGGCATGCTGATATGCAAGACACTGGAGGCAGCTGGAGCGCGGTAATTACAGCACATCAGAACAGCCTTGCTACTCGTGTATAGACACCCTACATCTCTCTAGATAATTATAGCAAGACTTCCAATAGCAATCAAGGCAATCAAGGCAGTGACCTTTCTGGCTCATGATGCCATGGTCTTCAACTGAAATATGACCCATGTATGTTAGTCAGAAACTTAATTTTAAATAGTGCAAATAAAACAATGCCTTTGGACGGTTGTGAAAGAGTCCCTTGTGAGAGCTATTCAAAGATCAGTGCTAGCATTTTTCGTGTAACTAATCTGAAGTGAGGTTTTCATTAACTCTCATTACTTGATGCATTGTGAACTAAACTGGGTAGGAATTCTAACTATGTTGACAGCAAAATAAAACAGAATCCTCCAAGGACACAGCCCAAGTGTAGGCTGTGAAGAGCTAAATGAAGACAATAGTCAATGTGCTTCCTCTCTGCATTGCTGCGTACCAGATACAAAATTCTACGGTTAGAACTGAGCTCCAGGCCTTTTTCCTATGTAAAAATCTTGAAAACAGCTACTCTGCGTCTGGCAGGATCTGGTAGCAGAAGCTGAAGCTAAAGAAAGAGGTTTCAGGGTAAAATGGAATATTCCAAGGAAATCTGGACCTCATGCAGGCCAAAGAAAACCAAGCTCTCACAGCCATTTCTGGATTAGGTTTCCTTCCCTTTTTTTTGTTTTTTGGGCGTTTTTTTGTTTTTGTTCCTCCTCCCTCTTGACTTTTTAACATGCTTACGAAGCCTGTTGCATTAGTTTTTATTGTATTAATCCCATACTTCAGGGCTTCTGGTTCCTTGCTGAAGCCAGGAAGAATTCTTTCCTTGGTTGAATGTATTACTTGGCTGCTTTGCCTTGTTTCCCCATCAAGAACCTGATCTTAAAGTCCTTATTCAGCCAAAGCTTTCCCTGAGGCTGCCAGTAACAGGAATTTAACTCAAATAGAGACAGAAGACTAAACAAACAAAAAGAGTTTGTCTCCCTGGCTAGGGTTTGATGCTCCTAGTCTTTCCTCTTAAAGCTGGTGGACTCTGCATGAAATATTTAAATATTCACTGAAGCAGGGAATAGAGCACAGGTTTTTTCCTCCTGTCTATCTCCACTTCCCTGGTGAGAATACTAATCACTCAACTATTGGATAAAAGAGACAGGCGTGTTTGGAGAGCATCTATCTGGTTGGGTTCTATGGGCAACAGGTGAAACATGTAGGAGAAATATGTTGATGCCAAAGCCTGACAAAGCTTTGACATGAGCCTGGTGACTAACCTCATCACTGTCACAACTTGAACACTCCCCCTCGGGCCCCGGGGGAGGCACACCTGGGCCATGGGTTAGTGAGGATTTAGTTAGGGAGCTTCTGGAGGGGTATTCAAGTCAGCCGGCCCCGATGATCTCCACCCTAGAGTTCTAAAGGAACTGGCCGAGGTCATTGCAAGTCCCCTGGAACAGCTTTACGAGCACTCGTGGTGCTCTGGTGAGGTACCGGAGGACTGGAAGAGGGCCAACGTGGTTCCCATCTTCAAAAAAGGCAGGAGGGGCCAGCAGGGGACTCCATGCTTAGGGGCAACCAACACGGGTTCATCAGTGGCAGGTCCTGTCAGACCAACCTGGTGCCTTTTATGATCAGATCACCAGATCATTAGCTGCAGGGTTAGCAGTGGATATCGTCTTCCTGGACTTCCGGAAGGCTTTTGACACTGTCTCTCACCCCGTTCTCATTAAGAAACTGG
>NW_017728906.1:148135286-148145702 GCF_001723895.1 Crocodylus porosus | reverse complement strand
TGAACCTGTTCAGCCTCCAAAAGAGAAGGCTGAGGGGGGATCTTGTGGCCTGTTATAAACTAGTCAGGGGGGGGATCAGCAGGCACTGGGGGAGTCTCTGTTCCCCGAGCACTGCCAGGAGTGACCAGGAATAATCAGAGACAGTATAACCATGGTATTGCTGCACTACATGTGGCCAATAACTGGCTGTGCTGCTTCCAGGTTGAGAGCTAATGTGGCATGCCCAGCCATGCTCTAGATAATGTACACCTGGTCACGTAGTGAACTTTACTGGCATGTACTTAGACGCTTGTAAATTTAGGCACATCCAGCTCCTAACAGCCATGCGTAGGAAACAGTTTGGGCAGGGAGAGTGAGGGTCAAAATTTTGAACTTGAACATTTAAGGCCTTTTTTGTGGACCTTGACTCCAGTCAATATAGCAAGATTGGGCTCAAAGCCCCCATGTCCTAGACCAGTGACACCCAACCTTTTTGCCCATTGGCTAGATGAGGGTGCCAGGTCTGTCTGCAGGCTGGGTCCAGTCTGTGGGCCTAATCTGGTGTGCTGTGCTGTGCTGGCCCAGATGGGTCATGTTCCAGCTGCTTGGAAATGTCCAGGGGCCAAAAGAGCCTGACCGAAGCCAATGCAGCTTCATAGGGTCCCAGCTTAATCCAGCTGTTTACGGGTATGGTCCAATCCCTCCACAGGGGGGTAGCCTTGCCAAGCTAAACCAGCCATGTTGGGGCTGGAAGTCTAGAAGGGGGACAGTAGTGAAAGTTTTAATTCTACTGCTCCCCCCATCACCAATTTTCCAGACTTGGGAGAAACTCGTAGGCTGGATCATATGGCTGTGTGAGCTGGACCTGGCCTGCAGACTAGGGCTTGAATACCCCCATTATAGACACTTAGTTATAGGCTGTATTCCATGATTATCAATTATGAGATAGTAGATAGCAAATAGGAAGTGTCAGCAATTGTGAAATTTCACTTCCTGTAAAATTGAGTGCACTTTATTCCAACTACATCAGTAGGTGCCCTAAGCAAAGCGAATTCTTTCACTTCAATTAGCAAACTGAATGCTGGGTAGCTGTATTGTATTTCTTAAAGTTATTACTTCAAGATTATGTTGAAGTATTTCTTTTTAATTATTTGCAGGCAAGAAACCATGAAAAACATCCTTCTTTGGGTTTTCAGTAATACTCTGACCTTAGCGGGAAGCACAGTGTGTCACTGAGAGCAGAACATAGTGTGAAGACTCTAGTAGTCACACATTTGTTTTGCATTTTCAGTAACTGAAACATAAGAAAAAAGTAGGCATTCAAATATCTTGCTTACAAAGAAAGTGCAATTTAGTCTGAGCCTTTTGAAAGCTATTGGCACTGGGGTATTCCTCTTCCAGTTTTACTCAAACCCATTCTTGCACATGGTTTTCATGCTATATTTGTGACTTGGCAAGACCATCAGCTAGATTCTGGCTTCTTGTCTCATCAGCACATCATGCCTTTAAATTTGTTCATTATGTAATTTCTGTTTGTTTTACTGGAAGTCATATGGGTAGAGGGAATTGCAAAGGAAAAATATCTATCAATCCACATAATAAAATATGTATAATGACAATCTTGCACATAGGGCAAATTTACATGTAAATGACAATCTATCCAATTTGCAAAGAAGTAAGGAGCCAGAAATTACAATGAGAACCCATAAAGATTTATATAAATGCACAATATGAATTAGTCATGAAAGATGAAAGGCTACTTGCTCACAGTTATTTTGTCCTGACAGATGAAAGGCTCACAGCTATTTAAATCTTAGTTCAGATTTCTCCTATTTGAGCTACTGTAGCCAAGTACAATTCATGTGGGGCTAGCTCTCATTCACAGTCCAGACTAGCTGGAGAAGGAAAATAACTCACCGTTCTCCAAGAAATATGGATCAATTGGTACATTATTTCTCAGTGGACACATCACATCAGTCATGCAGAAAGGAGAACTTGATTTCCAACTTGTGTGGTCACTAAGGGTGTGAACGCAGGAAAGCTTGGAGCCCTTTCAAAAGGTTTCAAAAGGGCAGCAGCTGGTGCCTTCTAGTTGTTCTGTGTGAAGGAGCTGAGGATAATTCAAATGCAGTAAAACCTGCTCCAACTTTAACCCTCCTTCATCAGGGTTAAAGTTGGAACTGGTTTGTACCACATTTGACTTATTCTCAGCTTGTTCATACATAACAATTAGAAGGCACCAGCTGCTGCCCTTCTGAAAGGGCTCCAAGTGTCAAGGTCACAGTAACCCAATCACTGATGCAGTCAGTAACTCAGAGATCCAGAACATAGAGCTCTAGAGTATGGATGGGCAACACACGCTGGTTCAGAAACTGCGTCTTCTGTTTGATCGGAGACTCTCTCAGAAGCTGGTATTCAGTTCAGGGGTGCGCTGCCAAGCTCCCTGCCTTCCACACTGTGTTGTACTTGCTGCAAGTGGCCACTGAATTTATGGAACCATTTTAGTTGCAGCCCAGGACAGTGTTGCGCTGCATCTTGTCAGGTTTCCTAAGGCCTTTTGAATGTAGTAAAACAAGGGAACATCTGGTAAATGTTGCCATTTTAAATGGGTTTTCTAGTAACATGGATCATGATGGCTGTGGCTCATGGTGTTCTTAAATCTGCACAGTTCCGCCCTGCTGCTTCCCCCTAGAACTAATCCTGCCTCCTGAAGGTATCAGACAGCAGAGAACACTGCTAACAGCTGACATCTATAGGCAGTGATTTATTTGTGACACTTGCAGAAAAGGCAAGTCACATAAAGGTCTTGGAGCTGAAGACAAGGTAAATAGAGTGCTGTAATATATTTAACAAATGCAAGACATTGTAAACTATAGGGAAGGCATAGAAAGAAGGTGGTGCATTTTTCCTCTGGCTTGAAATGGATTAAACCTTTTGAGCCAGGGGAAATATAGTTTAGAGGATGCAGAGGGGATTTCTCTGACTTGCCGCCACCCCAGGCATAAAAATAAATTGTTGCATATAGGATGCAACAATGAGCAAAGGATTTTAGCATGTGTCTAAGACACAGTAATTCAGATTTACATGTGACTGTTTTCACAACACCTACTGCAGCTACAAAAACTTCTCAAGGTAATTTTCAGATGCATGAGAGTCCTCTTGGATGGCCCAGACATTTTCCAAGCACTTTGCCAAAAATAGTTAGATTTTTTTTGCACTCAGATGTGACACTGACACTCATCAAGCTGTTGTTTTTGTTCTGCAGGCTCAAACACACATTATCTTTGTGCTTTTCTTAGATTCATACATATTAGACACACATCTTTAGTTTTAATTATAAAAAGAAGGTAGACGGCAACCAGAAAGAAAGCTGGCAAAATCCAATTTCCCAAATAACTCAATAGAATCTAAGAATTTCTGAGAGGTGGAAAGATTAATTTTGATGGGGATCAGAATTGTTTATAAGAATCAAACTTAAAAAAATAGCTCAATTACTTTTCTTTCAGAAGGCTGGACAACCTGATGGGGGCTTTTGAAAAAGAAATGCTATTAAATTGTTTACAATGCCAGCTTCTTCTCTGACCTAGTTGTGTAGGTATTATAATACCAAAAATATGGCAATCATTGTCTGAAAACAGTTCCCTAATCACTGTTTATTCTTGTGTCATGCTCAGCCCCTCCCATCCCTTAGATTTACAGCTAATATTCTTTAAGTGAATGACCTGTCTAAAAGTTGAGACATTTATGCTCAATTGTGTATAGTAGGCTAAAGGGCTACTACGTAAGGCTGGATAGCTGCAGGAACATACTGTCTCATGAGAGGTCTAGCAAAAGACAAATGGCAGAAGCCCAGGGGAATATACTAAAGTGGCTTAGCTGTCCACTTTCAAAAGGATCATCCTTCTCTCCAGTCCTATTACATGTATGCAGCCAGTAGTCAGTTGACCTAGACTCATATGAAGGTGACACTGGGCTCCCCACAGTTGGTCAAATTGTAGCTTGACATTTTCCTGGAGTCCTTACTGCCTCATATAAGAACTGCCACAATCAATTTTCTTGCAATAACAGGGATTGCAGATGGTCACTTCTGAAAGAATAAGAATAGGACCAGATTCTGCATCAGTCCTGTAAGGAGAAGCACAATGGAAGTCAAAGCCCAAGGGAGGAGCTGCAAAGGAATGAAACTAGTTAAATTATCTTCACACCACCAAGACTCTAGAGGTGAAGTAGTTATGAGTTAGAGTAGCCTGAGAAGCCACTGTGATTTTAAGCAGACTTACCAAACTCCCTATATGCTCTTCTGCAGTACAGACTGCCAATGGAGTAGCATAGCGTCACATGGACTGACCCCAAGCTTCCACTATATACTGTTGGACTAGCATGTGATCCCAGTTCTCTAATATAACAGATTTTTTTTAATTCTTCACTTAGTCCCTTTGGCTATGTTGTTTTGCATTCATTAGACTGCACTCCTCTTCGAAGGCATGAATAGAATTCAGGTTTAACCTTTAACGTCATTCCCTTGCTCCCTAGCAAACTATGAATTTAAAGACCTGGGCAAAAATAATGCATCCAGAACCCCTTTTTGCACATATTACTTTATCTCTTCTGATAGGTGTCTATCTTGTACATAAGGAAATTGGGGTCCAACAAGTAAAATGTTGGTTTTTTAAAATGTATGTATTTGTTATATCAGTCAGAATGTCTGTTTAATGTTTAAGCATCACAGTCAAGTGCATCTGAGTACTATCTTTAAAGCATATTATTTGATCTTTAACTTCATTTAAAACTAGAATCATTCTAGAGAGATGCCAGCACTTTGTGGCCTCGTGCTTTAAGTTGTACAATCATGTGTTAACCCGCAATTTCAACAGTTGGGAAATAATTATGTAGTGGTTAGGAGATAAAAGGGAGCTTGGTTTAGTTGATATGGAAATGATATCTTTTCCTGTATCTCTTCCATATAGAGTAACTTGGAGATCAAAAGACTAAAAGGGGAAGAAATCTATTGCGAATGGCTGGATTATGTGGTAAAATCCAAGCCAAAAAGACTACACTTCACAAATAATCAGTGAAGACTAACTCAGAGTATATCTAGCCCATATCTCAGGATCATATCTTTCTTATAACTTTTAAAGACAATAGCCTAGAATGCTTGGCTGTACCTTAATTTCATATGTAATCTTTTCATTGGCTCTCATTCTAGGGGCTTATCTAGTTGTGGGGGGAAAGCCTAGGAATACTTGATGCTGAATGAAGTTATGCTGCACTAGTGCCCCATGTGGATGTCTAAACTAAGCACATCACAAATAAACAAGTTAGAATGAATTCAAAGTGGGGCAGGGGTTTACCTCATATCAGCTCTCTGCATTACCTACTTTTACCATGAAGTAAGTGATAATTAAACCGGGGCATCTTAGTACTCAAAGAGTGCATCTACATGTGTGCTTTAATGCGCATTAACTTATTTTAATGCACATTAAAGCATCACAAAAAATGTGCTCTTTAATGCACATTAAAATAGGCTAATGCAATTTTTTCTAGTACCTCACAATGGAGGTATTAGAATTAATGCACATTACCTAAAGCACATTAATTGAACATGTAGACACATCCAAAGAAACAAAGTTAACTGGCCAAGATTTAGTAACATATAAAAGTGGCCAAAGAGACTTACTGCAGTAAGTCCCTGGCCACTTCTAACTTGCTGTACTCTATTTGTTCCCCTGGCAGATATTATTTTGGTCAACTTACAAAATTTGTATCTCCACAGAAAATAGAGCACTATGGACAGCCACATGGTCAAAGCCCCCTGGCTAGGATGTGTCAAAGGTACATTTTCCACCCAGAGAGCTTTCCCATAACATTCCTCCCACCCCAGAGGTGCCTGTCAGTGATTTGAGGCCTTTTAAAGTACAAGATTGGGCTTGGGAACCTTTTAAAGTTCAAGCACTATCAGCCTGTTAAAATTCCTGGGTCACAGCCCCAGTCAGCCTCTGCCAGGACGGGCAAGAATGACACAAGTAGTGGCAGAAGCTGCTGGGAGATGCAGACCCTTAGCAGCTTAGATCCACTGCTACAGCTGCCCTGGAGAAGCAGAGCAGGGCATTTTGGGATGGTATTATGTCTAAATAACATGCCTGACATTCAAATTAATGCACGAAGTGCACCTACCACAGAAAGTTCTGCATTCACTGAATCACTTCTTTGTAGTGGATTCAGCCTTTTTCCCTTGATGCTTTGGTACATTACTATCTAACACAAAAACTTGCATTAATCACACAATAAAGGTAACATCTGCCAGGGGCCTAAGAGTGCCTATTTGTGATGTAGCTAAATCTGCTCCCCTGAGAGACCTAAACTGTTGTATGTGACCTGAAGATACTGTTAACATAGCAACAGGATGAAATACCCTATGAAATGCCATCACAGATGCTTTATTTTTAAAAAGGCCTGCTGGTAGAAGAGGAGAGGCTGACTTTTACAGAAGAGCCTGCTCCCAGGACACACTCTTCCAGAAAGTAGGAGATCTAGGTTTTAGGCTTCATCAGCCTGAGTAGATTCCAAACCCTTTCCCCTATAGAAGTACCCTAACCACCACATTATATGCTAGGCTGGTTTGTTTTGGGATAGAGAGAGGGCATGGGGAGAGAAGAGCTCTAAACCCTTTTTGTTCAAGTGGTGTCATTGTATAGTAAGGAATGTAAGAAGCACAAGAGGGACTGTAGCTGTAATCTTGTGGTTACGACACTCAGCTGGATATTTTATTCAATAACTTGTTAATATACAATACATAAACAGCTTAGGGAGAAAGGACCAGAAGTTTCTTTTTCCAGCTGAATACCCTAACATTTAGAGTGAGGAGTCATTTTCTCATGCTCTCTGTTTACATTCTTTTTCTGAACAATAGCACATCTCCCAAAGGTGGATAAACAGTGCCTAACCTATAGCCTTGTAATGTGGGCAATGTCCTAGAACTGGGAGATGTGACTATGACCCTGGCTTTGGCTGAAGAAGGCTTCAAATCCAGGTCTCATGCTTGCTGGGAAAGTATTCTAACTACTTCACTATTATATGAAAAGTAGGCATTAGTAGTGCCATCACTGCCAGCAGTGGAAAACTTGCATGTCTGCTCCTTTCTTTCAAGAAGACTTGTAGGTGACTACCCCCAGGAGAAGACTTTAGACTCAGGGTTCTAAGTGGGTGACAGGATAAGAAGCAATGGTTTCTAGTTGCAGCAAAGCATATTAGGTTGGATATTAGGAAAAACTATCTTACTAGGAGTGCGGTGAAGCACGGGTACAGGTTGCCTAGAGGTGGCGGAATCTCCATTTTTGGAGGTTTTTAAGTCCTGGCTCGACAAAGTCCTGGCTGGTATGATCTAGTTGGGGATGGTCCTGCTTTGAGCAGGGGGGTTGACTAGACAACCTCCTGAGGTCTCTTCCAACCCTATTTTTTCTATGATAAAGATATTTGCTGATAGCCATGACTTAGGCCTTTATAAGTTACATGCTGCAATTTCCATCTTTTAGGTGAACAACCCATAGAGTAGCATTCAAAACTTAGATCTTGGCTTTTATAGTTAGCCAATAGAACATCACCAAGCTCAAAGGTGCCTGTGAACAGCTATCCCTCTCTGGATCCTAGGGACCTAAGTGTTTTCATGTAGTCCATTATAATTGTAACCTAGGTACACCCAAGGGTGTGCCCTATTCTCAATTGGATGGGATGGGTAGGTAGGAGGGGGTGCTGTGAGAAGGATGGCAGAATTTCAAGCAGATCCCTCTTTCCTCTATAGAGTTAGCCCAAGCCCAAAGTTTTTAACTATATACAATTTATTGAGTTATAATATACATAATCATAAAAGTAAATATCATATACATATATTTACATAGTGAACATTAACCAATAATCAAGGTCAAACCCTAAAGAATACTATTTACCCATCACAATAAAACACTTTAATGTCAAAAATATAAGGCGCAGACAGGAACAATCTTAATAACACTTATTCCTTAATATAGTCCCTGACCCATGGCAAGAGAGAGTCCTCCTTCCAGTGGGGTCCCTTGGGGGGGGATGACCAGGAAGCACCAGGGGCCCCTCCCCTTAGAGCCTTGACTAGGCAGGGGGAGGGGCTGCTCACCCACCCTCTTGTCTGGGTTTGCCCACCCCATATGTCTTTCCCCTGTGGAAACCAAGGGCCCAATGACTCACGCTCCCTTAGGTGGTGGTGGTCAGGGTGCAGTTCAATGGAGTCTCCTCTGCTGGAGCACCTCTCCAAGCCTCTCCTGCACTGCTGGGCTCCCACCCCCCCCGTGCCCTGCTCTGGGCACCGAGGGCTCAGCTCCTCTCAGCTGCTGCACCACGGCTGCTGACTCCTGGGTGCTGGGCCTCACCCTGAAGCACTACTATTTCCCCATGCCCGTGCACTGTTTCTGTATGCTGTCAACAGCCGAGAGGTCTCGCACCGCTCCCAAGGCTGCTCCTCCAGTGGCAGCTTCAGGAGCCTTGGACCTATTGCCCTCTGGGGGGAGCTCCCCAGCTTTTCTTGGCTCCGCTCTTTTTGAGTCCCTCACTGCATCTGCCCCTCATGCTGGGTACACAAGTCCTTTTATACGCTTCAGGACTCCACCCCTGAAGTCTTCCAGACCTGACAGTTTACAGTCTTCAATCAGGTCTGGAGGAGCTCTTCTACCCCTCCCCTCAGGAAAGGGGCATGACTTTATTTCTCTCGTTGCCTCCTGTTTGGTGGATGGGCTCCACCAATCAAAACAGCAGGATCTCAAGCCTGGAACTCAACCCAAGCTCTGAAAAGTGAGCCTGCTACATAATTAATCTGAAGAACATTCTTTACAGAAGCTATTTGACTCGGGAAAATCTAGAACTGTTTGGGCCCATCTCCACTTTCCCTACAGTGACATTGTTACTGCGCCCTATGTGCAATGCACGATTATTTTTAACAGGTACTTTGCTGTAGTGGCGCATTATAACAGGGGAGCACACTGCTATGGTGAAGTAGTTGCTGGTCATGTGCCTGCTACATTGCTGTAGTACATTGCTACACCAATGCAACGTCATGTGTAGACGTGCCCTTTTTGAACTTTCTAGCTTTCTGATTATCACAATTGACTTTCACCACAAAAAGACCTCTCTACATTCTGGCCTAGATTTTGAAACAGACTACAGTGAGAAACTGCCTGACCAGTCTGTATTGTGAGTTAAATTCAAATGAAGTTTTTGGTTTAGGAATTAAGCCAACCCTCTCCTGAAAGCTTGCTTAATTTGGCTGTGCTTTCTTTTTGTTTGCTGTCACTGATGTTAGTCATGTCTTTGTTTCTTAGGGTACTGTGGTCAGGCTATATACTGAACAAAAGATCAGTACTGATTTACCCACAGCCTCACCTCTGAGTCTTTCTATTGAAGGAAAGTTCATCCATCCATGATGGATGGCAGGAAAATGTTGCCTTCCTGTTGTGTTTGTATTATTTTTTTAACTAGTGGAAAAAAGAAGTTTCTTTCTTTTATAAGCAAGAGTCTTAGAGAAAAGAATTAAAGTTTAAAGGGACAATTTTTTTACTTGCCTGAAAATGTTCTTCTAACATGCACGTTCACTCCTGTGAATTTACTAAGTGCTTGAAAGTTATTGTAGGAAGGGGAGAACTGGTATTTTCAAAGCAACAGCTTCTCCTCAGTTGTCTGCAGCATGAAACAGAAATATAAATTGCTGAGAAAAAGTGGAAGAGAAGAGAACTGTTCTCACTGGGAGCATAAGTGACTAGAAATGAGATAAAAATATGTTTAGGAGCCTCAGAGTTGGAGGATCCTAGAATGCATTAGAAGGGAAATCAACTATTTTATAAAAAATGGAGCTAAACATCTAAGTGGCCTGATATATATTTTGGACTGAAACATAGTGTTCATAAAGCACTGGATTTTCTTTCACCGCACACCTCAGTGAAGATAGATTTTCCACAAAATTGCTGTAAAAAATATTATTCCTCTAGGATCTTTCCTTTGATTTGCCAAAAAAGTGTGCCCCTGTACACATGCCAGTAACAAGAGGCCCTAACAAGATGAGTCTCTATTGCCAACCTCAACACACTTTCCAAAACATTACCTGCCTTTTTTAAAAAATAGCTTATTTGGGGTTCTTTTTTACATACCTTTCTGGTTTTTGAATCTTTAGGGAACTAGTGGGTCATATTTTCAAACTACAGCTTTGCTCTTTTATTATGAAAGCTGAGTCTCATAGTTTCATAATTTCTAGGGTTGGAAGGGACCTGAGCAGATCATCTAGTCCAACCCCCTGCCATGGCAGGAAAGAGTACTGGGGTCAAACGGCCCCAGCAAGGTGTACATCTAGCCTCCTCTTAAACACCCCCAGGGTAGGAGCCTGCACCACTTCTCTTGGAAGCTGGTTGCAGACCCTAGCCG
>NW_017728906.1:148129421-148134636 GCF_001723895.1 Crocodylus porosus | reverse complement strand
CCCGAGGACCGAGCCCTGGGGGACCCCACTGCCCACATCCCTCCAGGCCGAAAATGACCCATCCACCACCACTCTCTAGGTGCGGCCCTCCAGCCAGTTAGCGACCCATTTGATTGTGTGGGTGTCGACACCACAGTCCCCCAGTTTCTTAATGAGAACAGGGTGAGAGACAGTGTCGAAGGTCTTCCGAAAGTCCAGGAAGACTATGTCCACTGCTACCCCTGCATCATGATTTTAGGTTTTTAAGGGAAATGCTAAATTATCTGGGTTGGAAATATTAATACACACCCGTGCATGTGAAGGTAAAAAAATATACTCAGAGTTCTATACATTATGTATAATGGTCTTTAAGACCATTATACAACAAGTGTATACTACTAATAATAACAATAATAGATTCATTTGAATCTCACCAAGCATTCAACATTTCATCCTTCTTCTGGTACAACTCCCTGAACTGGTAGGCACCAGAGTTCAAGCTGTAGATCGCTGTATTCCTAACACGGATTACTTCATTCATGCTAAATAAGTACACCCATTTCCCCTTATACTAATAACATCAGTATTCTGTGAGAGTGATACTGAATTATGTTCTAATGGATCTTTCCTAATATACGAAGAAGCATTCCCTTGCTTACTGATGTGTGGTGTGCACCATCTACGACATCCAATGCATATTATGAATGCAGTAGATACTTTTCTACAAAAGGTCTCATTTCGGCTTTTGATGATAGCTGAACCTACTGAGGGGGGATGGCCGACTTGAGTAAAATGTTTTAAAAAATGAAGCAGCTGAACACTACTGCCTGCCCATGAACAGGACAATAACTGGGAGAGGGGTTTTTGTTTGTTTGTTTGGTTTTTTGTTTTGTGTGTTTGGTTTTTTGTGGGGGGGGGAAGGGGGGGGGAGGCACAGTATAAAGAATTGCAGTCATTTTGCTGAACAAGAGAACCTGGAAGGGAAACCTCCAGGAAGGATAGGAATGAAGTGAGAATTGCCCAGAATTCAAACTGAGTTAGACCTTGACAAAGGAGGTTAAATAGCAGAAAGTTTCATGTAGGTAAGTTGTGTGGCTATGAAGTGAGGATAGAAAAGAGATTAAGGATAATGTGGGCATGACCCAGATAATAAAAGAACATCTGTGCCTTGGTTTTCAATAAAGGGAATGGGGACAAAAAGTAAAATATATAATTGGAATGGACCTCCCATATCCAGGGAGAAGCAATACTCAACAAATTTAATGTTCTCAAGTCAGGTGGGAGAAGATAAACTCAGTTTGAGAATTTTGGAAATAATTGGCACATAGACATCCTTGGTCCCACAGCAAGTATTTTTAAACCTATTGCATGAGGGGTATGGGAGGTTAGCTAATGTAGAACTTCCATTGAAAAAGGAGCCAAGGAGGTGGATGCAAGTCTCAATAGCATGCAAGGCTTCAGAACATATCTTAAAGGGAAAGATTATTAAAGACATGGAAGTAAATGGAAAATAGGATAAAATGCAACACAAATCTATCAAAGGTATATAGTGCTGGATAGTGCCTATAGCTTCTTTGATAAGAGAACTATTTTTGTAGTCAATGGCAGTGAAGTAGATCTCATCTATCAGGACTTCAGGGAAGTTTTAAGTGGCATCACACTGAAAACTATTAGTGAATATGAGGATTAGGCAAGACATGGGAAGGTGGAGTAAGAAGCTGGCAACAGGTAAATTTGAAAGGAGTGGAAGGAGATTATCAGTGGGAATCCTCAAGTATTAGTTTGGGGGCCAGTCTTGTTTGATATTTTCATTGATGACTTTGGTATAAAAAAGTAGTGGATTCCTGGTGAGAATTACTTCTATCCTAAATGTGCGGATGCTTTCAATATCCAGATATTATCACAGGATACCTAAGTTGCCAAAGTGATTTAGCTCTGAAAAGCCAAATGTTGCTGCATCTGAGGGTTGCAGAGGTAGTTTTAGAGATAGGGAAATATTAATATTGTTCTAGAAAGCCCTGGGGAGCCCTCAGCTGGAGAACTGTGTACACCCATGTTCAAAAGAGATAAATTAAATAGATCTAGGAAAAAAACCTAGCATGATGAGGTGAATGGTGACCCTGCTAGATGAAATGAGACTAGAAGAGCTTGGTTTTTTTAGTCTGTCACAGGGAAGGCTGAAAGAGGATATGATTTCTGTCTAGAAATACAAAGCAGGAATAAACACCAGGTAAGAAAAAAGCTAAGCTACAGAACAATGCTAGTACAAGAACCAGTGGGTATAACTGACCACAAATAAACATGAGCTAAAAACTTAAAAAAAACCAAAACCAAAACAACCCCCTCCTCCCCCCCCCCGCCGCAAACCCTTAAAATACCCTATGAGAGGTTTGGGGATAACCTTCAAATTGGAAAGGAGAAAACAAAAAAAAATCTACCTGCTTTTTCAAATTAAGCTAGATAAGCTTATAAAGGGATTTGTATGACATGGGGATTGCATTAGATGACCCAGGAGGTTTCTTCCAGTTTTATGTTATCTGCATTCCTATGTAATCTGTTTGAATCTGGACCTTAGATAGAAGTGGAGACCAGTTTTTCATATCTAAACCCTATCTAGTGTTTAGGCTTGACAGCAGTCACTGAAACAGGTCCCAGTTTTACTGCTAAACATCTAGATGGCAATGCCTTTATTGCTATATATGCAGTCATTTTATTGGAGGAAGGATAGTTTGGTGGTACAAACACTGGAATGGTGATTAGAGTTAGACTCATGTCTGGCTTTCTCACTGAGTAGACATTTGAGCTTGTCTGTAACTGAGTTTTCCAAATGTAAAAATGAGAAGCAAAATGGTTCAGTGAATAGGCTTCTAGCTGGGGAGATGGACTCCGTTCATGGCTCCTCACTGACTTTCCCTTGTGCCCCTGGAAGAAGTCACTCTAGGGCCACAAAAACACATAAGTGCCTCAAGTGCAACTTAGGCAGAATTTAGGAGCTCAGTTCAGGAGTGTAATCCATGAAACTTCTAAACGAAAAGAATAAGCCAATTGTCCATATCTAAACAGATAACTTAGGTGTGTAACTTCAGGACTAGATTTTGGGATGACAATCAGCTTCACATAGCCAACTCAATTTTACAGAAAGGCAGACCCCACTCTTCAGTATTTCTGCTCAGTTAGACTTAGTGTGTTCCCCTCTGCACCATGGCCTACTTCCTATTGTGAATTGCACCAAATTCTTCCTCTTTGCTGTATAGGAAACTTAGGCTTCATGTCCTCTGACAGTGCGGCCAACCTTAAGACAATCCTAATGCAATACTCAACAACCATCTATGCCGTAAACCCTTTAGCTCAACTCCTGGCAGCATTTCTGAACTTCCAGAAATGAAGTCTACCTCCCACCACTCACCTTCTAACTCACCCTCTTCCTTCCAGTATATTTCAATTCTGTTCCCAGCCGCAGATACTGGGAAAGGAATTTGGCTTGCATTAGTTGAAGGCACCCTTATGGTTGATGGTAAATAAGGGTTTAGACATAGCACTGGGTATACTTTTGATTTGAGAATTTTGTTGTTAGAGCAAAATACTATTGTTTTGGGAATTGTGCTGTTAGAGGTGGATGTCTAAGAATAAGGCAGGGCTGAATATGGCCAGACCTAATTCTCTTTTTATACCTGTCTTTGAATCCCTCTAACCTCATCCCCCTCATATAAAAGAGGTACTTTTATTTGAGTTTATGGGAATATAGTGAGGATAATTCCATTAAAGACTGTGAGGCACTCCCATACTGTGATAATGGGGGCCATATACATATTTAAAACAAATATCTTTTTAAATGTTTAAGTAAAAAGGTTAATTAAAATAGGGATAAAAGTGCTTGCATCACAGTGGTGCTGTGAGACTTAAAAGTGTTACTTGTACGTAGAGCTCTTGGAGATGCTGTAGAAATGCTTAGTATTGTAATTATCCTGTGATCTATACCGTTTGATTATTTTGGGGTCCAGAAGATCAACTGAACCAAGCCTTACAGATTAAATTGATTTACTTTAAAGCCAGTCACACAGATTTGTTCTTTGTATTTCACAGGTTATAAACAAACATATTTACATGAGCGGGACCTAAAAAGTAAAGAATGCTGTGGCGGGATAGAGTGTAATAAAAGCCTAACCTACATTAACAATGAACAGGGATCCTGGTTTTCTGTGATTTAAAAAAAAAATCCCCAATTTTCAGATAAAAAAACTAACCCAAAATGCTCACTTTTCTGTGATTTTAAAATGAAACACTTAGTGGTGTTTCATTTTAATCATGGAAAAATTAGGATTTTGGGGGGTGTTTTATATCTGAAAATTGGGGGTTTTTTTAATCGGAGAAAACCAGGATCCCTCATGATGAGTGCTACCCTTAGATTATTCCTAGAAAATAGGCTGTAATTATTTAGTAGACTGGACCAAGCAACCTATTGCCAAACTAAGAAGGTTAAGAAAGTTTCCTGCCTCGCCTAAAGGCATGACAATGTGGCAGTAGTCTAGAGAACCTAGAGTCCTTCTAAACCTAGTAGCACCTATCTAGATAACTTCACTGACATAGCTTTCATTTGCAGGAACATACTACCTCAAATGAAATATTCACACTGCTGAGGAATATATGCTGTTTGTGAGAAGTGCTCATTCCATGAGAAGTGACTGGAACCTTTGCTCAGCTATTCTAATCCCTTGCATAAATATTTATTTATTTTTCTGCATGAAGCTATAACGTTTCTTGGGAATATAGATAATATAGCAGGAGGGCAGGTAATTACTATAATTTTCCTGGTGCTTTTGGAAAATAATCTATTTGATAAGTGCCCTGCTTACTTTCTAGGATTTATACACACACCATGTAAACAGTTTAGTTTGGATCATAAGAATCCATGCTTAGTAAATATTGTTGGTATATTGCTAACAAAATGCTCTGTCTTTGTCTTGTTTGTCTTAAAACTAACATGATTGAGTTGTCAGGACAATACCCACTGTCAGTGCTTCAAGGTGACAGTTTGGTAGAGTCAGTGCTCCAAGGTGATTTCTAAGAAGTTGCAATAGCATGGAAGAGGGAACAGCTTCAGCCAACAGGGACAGTTCCTGGTCTGTGCAGCCAGTACTGTAGCAAGGAGGGGGGGAGCAGGGCTACTGCCCCGCGTGCCAAGTGAAGGGATGCCAACAGGTGCTGCCCAGCCGCTGCAGGGTGCTGGACAAAGCCA
>NW_017728906.1:148118030-148129321 GCF_001723895.1 Crocodylus porosus | reverse complement strand
GCTGCTGCATGCACTTCTGGGAAAGCATGGGGTGGAGGAGTGTCCCACAGATCTGTATTCGCGGCAAGGGCAGTCTGCTGCTGTGGGCTTTACCCTGGGAGCCAAACTTCCTTGCTGTGGTGCTGCGTGCAGCTACCTACTGACTTCAGGAATCAGTGCAGGCTGCAAGTGCTCCTCACTGTGGTGACAGGGTTACCATATATCTGAGTTTTTCCAGACATGTCCTCTTTTTTGGCCCCTCTGTCCTCATGTCCTGTGGGTTGGGAGTGAAGCGGCACTGGCAGGGCTGGGGGCAGAGGGTTGCAGGTTGGGAGGGAGGGGCACCAGCAGGGCATGGGCATCTCACTGCTCCCCTCACAATCAGATACCCCTCCCCACTTCTTTCCCCCCCACAGATGTCCTCTCTTTTGATAATGGAAGTATGGTATCCTGGATGAAACACTGCAAGAATCCAGCAAAGTTTGCAGCTGAGTTTTAATTTTTCCCATAGGCTTTTTCTAGGAGGGAAAACATCTGGTCTGTTGGCTTTCTAGGGATGTGGAGACCAATAATTAAGGGAATGCTCTTGAGGTTCCTGCACTGCAGAACATACTTCCTATGTGAAGTGACTTTAAGGGGGAAAAAAACAAAGTAGATACTGATTTAAGGTCCAATCCTGCCAATTGCCTGAAGTACACTTAGTGCCCATTGACACGATCAGAAGCTGAAGACACTCTGCCTCTTGCATGATTAGACCTATAATAAGAACATTCTTGTAATCAAAATGGCACCACCTTTCTGCATCCCAGGATGCATGTTAATTTGCACGAAATAGCTGTCCCTGGCAATTGCTTCTAACTGAGCTCATTTGACCTTGCTTCCTTTCAGCACATCCTCTGATGGGAGAAAGCTAACAGCTTCAGGTACTTGAAGATTTTCTGCCAATCAGCTGGAGTTTTTATATTTATTGTGGTGATTAAAAATATCTAGATCCAGCTATGGCTAAATGACTGCTAATATGAGCTATTACTTTACAGTGCTATAGGGACATTTTAAAATGAACCAATATTTATAAGCAACAACAGAGATGAACAAATGAAACATGTTGTATGGCAGGACACCGTAACTCTCAAATGCACAATGTCCATAGGACATGGACAACAAATCTCGTTCATAAAAAATATTTCAAACCCTGCCCCATCAGCATACACACTTTCACTTGCTGGAAGATGCACAGAAGATTTCTAATGGAGTAGGCTGGTTCATTTTAGACAGCATTTCTTACTAGCCCTATCCTAATGCAATCCACAACAGTAAAGATGACTAGGAAGCATATGCAGTTGTGGAAAGACACAGTATAGTGGGGGAAGAGGAGGAGGGGAATTAGATTGTAAAACCAGTAACTGACGGAGAACCAAATACCAAAGACTAGTTGAAAGCTCCGTCTTTCTAGCAGCAGCTTCTAGCAAGAAGCGTGGTTACAAATCTGAATAAAATCAGATTAATTTTGATGATCTATATTTTTTGTCCCCCTCCAAAGGGAGGTGAGGGCTGGTTAGAACTCTTCTATATCTGTGTTCTGCCTCTTTGATATAGTTTACCACTGGCGACGCATAGGGGGTGCACGTGCACCCCCTGAGATTGGCCGTGTCCCCCCTGGAAGTGCCAGCCATGAAATCGGAAGTGCCTGCCCACCCTGTTGGTGGTTGCCCACTACCCCCCTCTCCCCATCGACGATCTGGTGCCCCCCCAGACTCAGGAAGCACCAGTCGTCCGTGTAGTTTAGCATACTAAAAAAGGTCCCCTTTAGGTAAATTATTCCTTAAAAGTCCAGTACCAGGGTTCTCTAATGTTTACTGCTTGCTGCTATTAGATACAGGTTCCAGGGCTGTCCTACAGATTTTGGAGGCTCTGGACAGAGCTTTGACTGAAAGCTCTCGACAGACAGTCCATCGCATGACAGGTATGGTGGTAGGTATGCTAGATGTTCATGACAATGCCTCCAGCATTTCATGTGATTGCCTATTTGGGTTTTGGGGCTTGGGTGTGCTTGTGCTTTAGCTTTCTCTTTTTGCGGCCCTAAAGGTACATATCCTGTGTAGTGGGTACATGCTACACATACCTTATTTTGACACTGACTTATAGATCTTAGTCCCATTTTCAAACCAAGGGCCTCAGCCCTTATGTTAAGATGGCACTGCTGAAATAAGAGGGATACTGGCTAAATCTTTGATGGTGATTGCTACCTCAACTCTCTAGATCTCTCCAGAGATCATGGAAGAATGGGGTGATAATAGAGAAGAATGGATGTAAATGGCTTTTAGAGATCCCACCTTTTATCACTCAAACGCAAAGCAACAATGAGATAAGCAATATGGTGAACATTAATGCAACAGCTTGGTGCTCTTGTACATATTGGAAAAGGTAAGATTAACTCTAGTGAAGGTTTAAACTGTTGAGGACCCTAAGAAACCTGATTCCTGACTTAGACACATGCAGCAAAAAGTGATAAAGGATAATGGAAATAAAGGAAAATGTGTCACCCCAAACTTCCAAGTTCTAGTTGTTTCTTAATGCTTCATAGAGGCGTGTTTAAATGTTCATTAACGTACTCTTAGATACTGTGCATTTAGTTTTAGTACTTGTTTAACAAAGTACTAAATGCGCACTAACTAGAGTTACTGTACAGTAATGCTGGCACATGGTTATTTTGTGATACTTAACTGCACATTAACCTAATAACACTATGCAATTGTTTATCAGCATGGTTTTTAACTGCCATGCTACTGCGCAGTGGTATTAGGCTAATGTGCAATAAGTGCCTTGTGTAGACATGTCCAGGGTGTAATAAAGGTGGACGAAATATTTTGCCTTGATACTGGACATACTGTGCATTCTTTCTTTAAAAAAACACTTGTTTGTGATTACCAGCAGCACTGCTGGGACAGTATAACTCTCTGAAAGCGTCTGAGGTCTTTCTAATTCAGCTTATCCTATTTTCATCTTAGCTGCATGTGTACATAAAAAAGAAAAAATAAACTGCAGCTAATTTTGTGTAAAAAAATTGTCAGGGCAAATTATGCAGTATATTCACAGATAAGTATTTTCAAAACAAACAGCCTGTATTTATGCACTGACCTATTACCCCAGCCCTGTAACGGCTCTTGAGACTATGAGCAAACAAAACATTGTGTGGACATGAAGATCCTGTAAGCAAAACTCCCTCATTTTGGCCAGCTTTCCACCATGAATCTTTACTTGGCAGTCCCTACATCACTCTTGCTTGTTTTTGTTTTGTTTTTTTAACCCAAACAATATGAAAAGAGAACTTTACAGTCTTCATTTAGGAATGCTTTCCAGCTATTATTGTTTATTCTCATACCACCTGCAACTTTTTTGCCCACTTCTCCTACTTGCTGTTTTTGCTGAGTTAGCTGTCTTATTTGGATTGCAAAACAGCACTTCTTTTTTCCCCCTTACGTGAAAATTCCTGTTTGCTGATGGTATCCAGAAATAACATAATGCTTCTTGGTTACTATGTCAGGTATGCTGAGACTAAAAATGTCACATGAATAGTGAACATGGACATGCAGGGAAATCCCACTTCCCACTCCTTGAAGGATTGATTCATCAGATCAGGGGTGTCAAAAGTACAGCCTGCAGGAATTTGGGGGTGAGGCCTGCTGCTGAGTCCAGGGCCTTGAGGCCCTGCTCGACATGGCCATTGGTGGCAAGGGATGAGTAAGAGTTGTACTGCACAGTCCTATTTGCCCAGCCACTGTAGCCACTGCCACAGCAAGTGACCCACAGACCCAGCCTCCACTAGACAGCCTTGCATAGTATTTCCACCATCAGACTGGACACTGGAAACTTCTACATTTTAATTCCTACTCGGTCACAAACACAGTTTGTAAACAGGAGTAAGTCACTACATCCAAGCTTGAGATCAAAACATGCAATTATTTGTCCTTTTTATATATAAAAAATTATCACAGCTGCACATGGAGATTTGTATGTGTTACACAGACAGACACTTGTGTAACTGCCTGTGGGTGGCCAGTTATGATACTTGCTTGTGCAATTATAGGAATGTAGTTTTGCTCACAAACCAAACCAAAGACAGATTTAAAGTTGGATCTTCCAAGCCAGTGGTTCTTCCTCAGTCTTTTCTATACTTCTAAGTGACACCAGAGAGAAGTTTCAGAGTGTCCCTTTTGCCATCTAGCCATAAATAATAGTGGGATGGGATATTTACGACCCCTGGGAATGCCTCTTATTTAAGAACAGAGCCTTTTTCCTTTGTCTGCCAGTCATAAATAGGAAATACACTTGATTTAAAGGTGCTAACCAATGAGTTTAAATTCCGCATCCATTCAGATCTAGCTTCTCTGCTGAAATATTCAACAAGATGTTAATTTACGTGATTTTATTTAAATGTTCAAAATTCCATTGTTGTGATGTGCAATCACTATGGTGTCTTGGAAGTTGGGGTCATTTGTACACTACCAGCTGTGCTGAGGCCAACTCATTTCACATAGCCAATGATAAGCCTTCAGCTTATTTTATTTTTCTGTGTGGTGACCTGAGGTTGGATCCACAAGGCGACTTGCATGCTACAAGGCTCAGTGCTGCTGTACAGGACATTTTTGAGTATTTAGCCAGTGTAGCAGAATCTAAAGTGCTGACTCAGGAAATTTAGGAGTGCTTGAAATCCCTGAGGCAGTGAAAGAAATGCACTCATGTACCTTATGTACATGAGTGAGGACTGCAAGCATACTAGGACTTCTACAGGTGAAGACTTTACTATTACATACAGGTGAAGACTACTGAGCTGCCAAGCGTGCTCTGCAATCAACAGATCAGGCCTCTTAAGCAAGTTAAGCCGAAGAACACCAGACTTGTGCATCTTATAAAGCTTAGGTGGGAGCTACATACTTAGCAGACCTATCAAAATGTGCCCAGAATAAGGCTGTAAATGCCTTAGAAACTTTACGGAGAAATATTTAAATCATTATGGACATTAGTTGCCCACTGACCTAAGAGGCAGCTAAGTAGGGGTTTTGAGGCTCAAAATGTTGGACTTAGATGCCTATATTCCACATGAGCTCCATTTTTAGGTGTCTGAGTTTTGGGGATCTAGTCCCTAGTCCAAAATCAAAACCAGCAGTCTACTGTGGCATTTGTAGGCTTCAAAGCACACGGGGCCAGCCTCCTGCAATTTCCACTGTATTATGGGAATAGATCTCTTGCAGCAGTGGTGCTCAACCTTTTAGTGTGTGGGTTGGTCCACGGACCAGATGGGGCTCCACGTGCCGGGGTTAGGCCCTGTGCCACCTCCCTTGACCGCAGGCTGTCTCCCTGGGGCCTGTGGTGCCTCTAGCCAGCCATTATGTGCCTGGATTGGATCCGAACCACCTCTGCACACTGAGCTTGTGTGTGTGTTATCTGGCCCTGGGGCTCC
This sequence comes from Crocodylus porosus, assembly GCF_001723895.1. Taxonomy (NCBI): domain Eukaryota; kingdom Metazoa; phylum Chordata; order Crocodylia; family Crocodylidae; genus Crocodylus; species Crocodylus porosus. The sequence continues at coordinate 148,123,881 of NW_017728906.1, read as the reverse complement.
CCATGGGTCTGGAAATCTGACAGCTGGGGAACAGCAACTACTACCAGCACTTCCCTGCCGCCAATTTTTCAACCCATGGGGACCCCTGTAAGCTGGATAGTATGGCTCTGGGAACTGGGATTTGAGCACCCCTGTCTTACACAATAGTCTCTTTACCCTAGGAACTGTCTGCAATCATTTTTGTTTCCACTTACGGTACAGCTTGATCTTTACGAACAGCTGCAGAAGTTAGTTTTGCTGACAAATGTGTATGCTACCAGACTCTAATTAGTCTTATAATTTAAGGAACAATAAGTACTGAGCTGTTGGCCTGATAATATTTTGAGATCCATTGGCTATGGGTAAAACCGTGTTATTGTGCTGCTATGGCATCAAGTTCAGGAGAGTCGTACTTGCCCTTTGGCTGTCCAAAGTCTGGTGTAAACACAGTCTTCTCATCACAGCTCCCCTCTTGAGTATAATGGCAAACACAGAAGTTTGGTGACTTTTTTCAAAGTCATAGTATATTATGTCAGAACCATTATTATAGCTCTGGTGCTTGTGGTTTCAAGGCTCATGATCATTTTACATCTCTGAGCTGTCTTCTAAGAACTAAAATTGCCTCTGCAAGGCAGTGCTTGTGGAAGTCATTCCACATTGTATCCCCAGAGATTGATCAGGCTAATGTGCAGTTTATACCATAAATGTATGCCTATCCATAATCTGGGAGTTTTGCATGCTATTTCAGGCTTGTAACAAAACCACAGACTATTTTTGTATTCACTTTTACGTTAAGCTTTCCCAGTCAAAGATTTGCATATTGCTCTGTTTTTTTTTGAGTCCTCTGGTTGTATCGATTCCTCAGTCCTCCACATGAGAAGCTCTCATTTTTTTTCCATCTGTGTTGTTCTTTTCGGAGAGTGTCAGGAACAGAACATTCTAGCTATAACTGTGCCTGGAGCCTCAAAACTGCAGGGGAGGAGGGTTAAAGAAAAAGCTGTCAAGAATGATATTTTTTTAAAGATTCATCTTAGCAGTTACAATTAGCTACCCCAATACCTGTTGGATGAAAGTTATCATATAAGAGATTGAGAAAGAGCATTACTTAGCTCTAGCAAGTCTTGATTTACAATCTGTCTTCCCTGCTCTGCATTCATTCAATACAACCTGTGTGTCATGTTCATCTCTTGCCTATTTTAAGTCAAAACAGATAAGTGCAGAGGCTTCAAAGGCCAGAATGAAACATCTTTCAGGTCAGGTACAGACATTATACTTAGACTGGTCTAAGTAATCAGAAATCGATCTAAACCCATAACTGTACAGAAGTTCGGCACACAGAGACCAGCCTAAAAATGGAGGAAACAGAAATACTCAGATCAGAACAATTAGATTAAACTGCTGCATGCAATTCTGTACCAGTTCCCCTATCAATTCAAGTTAAGTTGCTGTCCTACAACACTCCAGTCTCCTTTTAGCCTCGCCCTGCTGCTACCTCCACAGGGAGGCATGCTAGCACTTGGCCTTGCACTCAGCTGCTCCAGCCAAATGCCCAGCAGGCCCTGCCCCAAACTCTCCCAGACCTGAGCCAGCACAGCTCCACCTCCTGCCTCTGGCTATCTGTCATCTGCAGGCAGGTAGTGAGGTGAAGGGAGGTGTCTATATCTGCACAAGCCCCAGGACCTGGGCACCCGAGTCTCCAGGCTATGTCCCTGCACCCCATTATGAAGCACCCCACGATGTGCACACAGACCTGACAGTCAGTCCAGGAGAACTCCTGTGCTTGGTTATAGTCCCATGGACCCCCAGCCCTGGCTCCTGCATGCCCAGCCAGGGACTCCCATGTTCCTGTGTTCAGGCACAGGCCCACAGGCTTTGATGCTCACTCCTACACATCCAGCCCAAGACTACCATCCCTGCACAGGGACACAGCATACTACAACCCCATGGAGCCCAACCTTTGCTCCTGCAGACTACATCTCATAATGCAGGAGATGTAGTATGACAGAAGCCAGCACCAGGCACCCTGCCACCTGGACCCCAAAATGGAGACCCCACCCCTTGAGTGGGAGCCAATGTGAGCTGCACATGGCACAGGCAGTCACTCTACCAACTCATCAAATCAAACTCCTCCCCACACTGTAATCCCAGTCTCATCCTGGTCCTGGACAGTCTCCACTTCCCCAACCCTTGAAACCAAAGCAACCCCCACCCCTTCCTGGTATATTGACAGTTGGAGAATTGTGCTGGAAAGTCAAGGGCAGTGCACAATAGAACTCTTCTTAGGCAGCCAGTGTCTGGGGAACCTCTCCCGGGGTAAGGTCATGGGTTCAGCAGAGCATCAATAGCGCTGGCAATCACAAACTCATCTGTGGGTGTCAGCTCATCACAGTGAAGCCACAGGTAGCATATGAGGTGGATTCTCACATTGACCCGGTATACCGTCAAAGCAAGTGGCCCCCCTCCAGCTCTTGAGCACTTCCTGGGGGACCATGTCTTGTAGCAGGTTCTTGATGTATTAGCTGGTGTTCCCCCAGTAGTGGTAACGCTCGTCCCTCCAGGCCCAGCTGACTCTTACTAGGGATTTATATGATTCACCAAGGGCAAGTCATACCTGACCAACCTGAGCCTTCTATAACTGGCTCTGTGGATGTGGGGAGAGCAGCAGGTGTGATACAGATTCCCCTCACCAACCATGGGGATTAGGTTCCTAAAAGTTCAAGGTTGGCAAAACCTTGGTTGGCAAAACTGGCAGGGCTGGGGGAGCAGGGGCTGTGGGTGTGAGGTGAGGGCCACCAGCAAAGCTGTTGGGGCTGGAGTGGAGTGGAAAGCGAGAGATATGAGCAGGGCCAGGAGGCCCATGGGGGGTATTTTCTGACTGTACCCCCCTCCTCTGAAGTGTGGATACTCAAAACTGTGGTTGGCAAGGGAAACCTGTATACCTTGACTTTAACAAGGCTTTTGATATGGTTTCTCACACCATTCTTGCAAACAAGTTAAATAAGTACAGGTTGGATGGATAGACTGCAAAGCAGATAGAAAATTGGCTGGATCATCAGGCTCAAAGGGTAGTAATTAATGGCTCGATGTCTAGTTGGCAGCTGGTATCAAGTGTAGTGCCCCAAGTCCTGGGGCTGGTTTTGTTTAGTATCTTCATCAACAATCTGGAAGATGAGATGGAGTACATGCTCAGTCAGTTTGCATATGACACCAAGCTGGGGGTAGTAGGAGCTACACTGGAGGGGAGAGCTAGGATTTAGAGAGACCTAGACAAATTGGAAGATTTGACTGAAAGAAATCTCATGAGGTTCAGTAAGGACAAATGCAAAGTCCTGCACTTAGAACAGAATAATCCCATGCACAGGTACAGGCTGGGGACCGACTGGCTAACCAGCATTTCTGCAGAAAAGGATCTGGGAGTGACAGTACACAATAAGCTGAATATGAGCCAAGTGTGCCCTTGTTGCAAAGAAGGCTAATGGCATACTGGGCTGCATTAGTAGAAGCATTGCCAGCAGATCCAGGGAAGTGATTCTTTCCTTGTGTTTGGCACAGGTAAGGTCACACCTGGAGTATTATGCCCATTTTTTAATCCCCACTGCAGAAGGGATGTGGACAAATTGGAGAGAGTCCAGTGGAGAGCAGCAAAATTGGTTAGGGAGCTGGGGCATGTGACTTATGAGGAGAGGTTAGTCTAGAGAAGAAAAGATTGGGATTTAATAGCAGCAACTACTTGAAGGGAGGTTCCAAAGAGGATGGAGCTGGATGGTTCTCAGTTGTGGCAGATGACAGAACTGGTCTCCACTTGCAGCAAGTTTAGGTTAAATAATTAGGGAAAACCTTCTCATGAGAAGGGTAGTAAAATATTGGAACATGTTATCCAGAAAGGTTGTGGAATCTCTATCATTGGACGTTTTTAGTCCCAGCTAGACAAAGCCTTGGCTGAGGTGATCTAGGTGGGGATGGTCCTATGTTGAGCAGGGGATTGTATTTAATGACCTCCTGAGGCCCCTTCCAACTCTAATTTTCTATTATTCTATAACTGTACCTGTCCAACTCCTTCATGGTGAAGGCCCTTGTTTCCACTCCTGAGTCCAGGAATTAGTGTGCCAAAAGCTCCCCTGTCCCATGCCTCCCCTACAAGGTTTTGTGTTTGTTGAATTCAGTCCCTGTAGCATTTCCCCTGACCACAATCCCCTCCCTATTCTCTGTCCTAACCACCCCTTCCAGGTTATTTCACCCTTTTCACAACCCTTCCTTACCCCTCCAAAGGTTTGCTGGTTTGTCAATGGGAAAAGGGACCAAGCTGAGAAATAAGCAATGCTCAACTGATTTTATTTATACAAAATGAGAAAAGTTTGGCAGCTGCAACATTTTAGATTGAGGCATGTCTCTTGCTTATGTCAGAATTCCCACGCATCCTGGTGTGTGCCCCGTGGGAGAGGGGAAGGGGAATGCTGTCTGAATGCAGGACCAGAATTGCCTGGGATTGGAGACTCAGGGCCTGGTGAGGGCCACAGGCATTCAAAGCCCTGCAGCCCTACTCATCTGGGGAGGGCTCTTGGTCCCCAGGTGTGAGGAAGCAGTCAGCCAGGGCTTCGCAGATCTGGGCTGCCTGCCACTGTGCAAAGCTGGGGCTCCCAACATCAGCAGGGAGCTTGTTCTCGACATGTGGGACAATGATAAGTCACAGTAGGTTTTTCTCACTCAAAGGGAGGTAATCCCAACATGGATCAAAGGTGGATGAAGGGTGCAAAAGCCCCCATGGCTCACCAAAAGCATCCGGGAATGTCTCCTAGCTAAAAGGGAGGCATACACCCAATGGAAGGGAGGGGCCATCACCAGGGAGGACTATACTGCAGTTGCTCGGGGCTGCAGGGGGGGCAGTCAGGAAGGCCAAGGCGGAGAAGGAACTGGGACTAGCCACCCAGATCAAGGACAACAAGAAGTCCTTTTTTAAATACGTGGGGGGCAAAAAGAAGGTACCGGATACCATGGGGCCCCTGAAAGACACGCTAGAAAACCTGATCGTCACACCAGATGACAAAGATAACCTATTTAACAACTTCTTTGCCTCCATTTTCCTGAGCAGGGACCGGATCAGGTCCCCCCACCGGGACCCCCTCAGGCCCCAGGGGAGGTGCACCTAGGCCAAGGGTCAGTGAGGATCTAGTCATGAAATTTCTGGAGGGACTGGACATATTTAAATCAGCTGGTCCAGACAATCTCCACCCCAGAGTGCTGAGGGAATTAGTTGAGGTAATTGCGGGACCCCCGGCACGGCTTTACGAGCACTCATGGTGCTCTGGTGTGGTACCAGAGGACTGGAAGAGGGCCAACGTAGTTCCCATCTTCAAAAAAGGGAGGAAGGAAGACCCAGGAAACTATAGGCCAGTTAGTCTTACCTCGATCCTGGGGAAGCTTTCTGAGAGAATTATCCTGGCATATGTCCATGAGGGGCCAGCAGGGGAGATTATGCTTAGGAGCAACTAACATGGGTTCATTAGAGTTAGGTCCTGTCAGACCAACCTGGTGGCCTTCTATGACCAGGTCACAAAATACTTAGATGCAGGGGTAGCAGCGGACGTAGTCTTTCTGGACTTCCGGAAGGCCTTTGATGCTGTCTCTCACCCCATTCTCATTAAAAAACTGGGGGACTGTGGTGTTGACACCTACACAGTCAATTGGGTTGCTAACTGGCTGGAGGGCTGCACCCAGAGAGCGGTGGTGGATGGGTCATTTTCAACCTGGAGGGATGTGGGCAGTGGAGTTCCACAGGGCTCGGTCCTCGGGCCTGCACTGTTCAACATCTTCATCAGCAACTTGGACGAGGGGGTAAAAAGCACCCTGTTCAAATTTGCTGATGACACTAAGA
>NW_017728906.1:148079631-148117450 GCF_001723895.1 Crocodylus porosus | reverse complement strand
GTGCTGGCTCCTACCCTGGGGGTCTTTAAGAGGAGGTTAGATGAACACCTTGCTGGGGTTGTTTGACCCCAGTACTCTTTCCTGCCATGGCAGGGAGTCTGACTTGATGATCTGCTCAGGTCCCTTCAGACCCTACCAACTATGAAACTATGAAACCTCTAGGTGCACACTGAGAGCCCACCAGTATGACACCATGTGGCACCTTGTCAGGCAGTACTTGAAGTTCTCCCTTTAGTGATCTAGCTGCTCCACATAGGGCTTCATCAGCCAGGCAGGATGGTGTAAGCTGGCTCCTCAATGATAGGGGGAGGGATGAGGACATAATTGATGATGAAATGGGGGCCCCAGGAGCATAGTGACTGTTCTCTGTCAGCCCAAGAAGTGGGGAGTTGCAAAAGATGCAGGCATCATCTTCTGTTGCCTACCCAACCAGCAAATATGTGGGTGAAGTTGCCCTGGTGGGCAATGATGCCCTGCAGGAAGATGGAAAAGTATCCCTTGTTGCTGATGAATGCCTAGGTTGTCCAGACCAGGTAGAAGATTGGGATTTGGGTGTTGTCCACAGCCCCCACAGTTGGGGAAGCCCATGTGGCAGAAGCCGGCGACCACCTTCTGTGGATTGACAAGGCAGATGAAGAGATTGGCCAGGACGTTCTGGATGACATAGCACACCTCCCAGACCTTCTCTGACCATGGTCTTGCTCCCACCAAACTGGCTGGTGAAGCAGCAGTAACCTGCAAGGGGTGGCCAGCTTCATGATGACCACCAACTTTTTCGGAATGAGGGGCGGCCACATGCAGACATACCGGAATGCGAGGGGGTGGGGGGCAGCTAGGGGACAATGTCCATGAAAGTTCACCAGAGAATGTGGAAGGTCTGGACCCAGGTGCCCAGGATGATCCATTCTCACAAGTTGATGCTGGTGGCACAGACCCACAACTGGAGGTTGATGAAGGTAGTTCTGGAGCCTTAGTGTCTATGGAGTCCTAGGTAGGTTCATCCTTATTGGCCTCATGAAAGTTGGTGGCCCAATCCAAGACACTCAATGGGAACGGCGTGTGGTGGGTTGACCTCCTCCATCCAGCTTTTGGTTAAGGGGCACAAAGCCACGAGCATATGTGATGTCCCACAACCCCCAGTGAGCGTTGTGCTGGGCAACAAGCAGGACATACTGCAGCTCCTGGGTCGCCCTGCTTGGGAGTGGATGGCAGAACACCATGGTGGGATGTGGGCAAGCTGGGACATGGAAGCATGTGCAATTCATGATGGAGGGTGCTTGCTTTGGGGCTTTTCTGGAAGCCTAGGGCTGGGTGTGAGGGGAGGCCTGTGGTGGCATGATAGGGCATTGGGGGCATGCTTGCCTGTGCCCAGCAGCCAATGAGGGCAGCCCAGGTGCTCATCAGTCTTTGGCAGCCTGGGGAGCCCACAGGGCATGCTGGAAGGTGTGCAGGAGCACCCCCAACCTGCTGACCTCAGCCAGTGCAGGCTGCCTGCATGCCCCACCCCCTCCAAAGGACGAACGTGTATACCGTTTGCTACCAATCTAACCTAGGCCACTTACAGAAAACTGTGTAAGTTAGATCAATTCCTCCTCAGGCTTTTTGAACGTCTGTACTAAGCCTATATGGCACCTTCATGATATTCCCAGGACATTACCTTATCCCATAGAGCTGTGATGATCATTTACTTGCTAAGTTGTGATGACATTCTGAAAAAAAAAAAGAATCATTCTATTTTAAAATACCTAAATATTTCGTACAAGTGCCTTTGTTTCAGTCTTTCCTGCGACGATGGTGACAGGGTAGAGAGGGATGGAATGCAATATCTGAGTTCAGAAGGGATGCCTGCCCCCGTCTCCCGTTATTTCCTTCCAGACACGCAGCCTTTAAGAATCCATTCGAAGATCATCTGTTCCACTGGGAGTAGCTAAAAAGGCCTAACTTTCATGAAAGGAGAAAAGAAACCTCTCCTTGTCTATTTGTGATCCTGCTTTCAGGCCTGGCTTTTTAATGCATGAAGAGAAGTTTTTAGTTTCTGTTCGTGTCTTCTTAGTGTTATTTAAGTTAGGACGTACTCCATACATATTAAGTAATGAAAATACAATCAAGCCTTGTAACTGCTTTTCATAGTAAAAGAATATAAAACTGGTAACGGAGGAGGTTAATGTTATTCTTAGGAGATAACATTGGTTGCTATGGTGAGGAAACTTTCTGTCACTCACTGTCGGGAAGATGGTGCCTCTGTTATGAATTGTTTCCCTTTTCTTTCTAGCTGTTGAGATTAGCAGTAGTAATTATTCTAATACTGACACTAACCTGCATGTTCCGCTGAAGATCTGTTTTCCACCTGAGTACACTGTCTTCTACCTTTATAAAGAGATTAATCTGAGTACTGATATTTTCTTTGCAGGTATAGAAATAGTGGAAAGTAACTTGTGTTGGGAGATAACCGTAGTCTTTACATGAATAAAACACCAGACAACCTCATGTTTAAAATGTGTCTTGCTGTTCTGTTCATTCTTCAGCTTTTTTTAATATACATATATGTGAATATATAATTTCATTAGGCCTGATCTGCTGTTCAGAGTTTAATGATCTGCACTTCCTACTGAAATTTACTCAGGCAATAATCCACAAGAAATGGGTTGTTTTCAGCTGTTTATGACTTGTTATTTAACATTTAACAGAATGGCAGTTTATTTTGGTAACAACCAATTCTGAGAGGTTTATTGCCATTGTAAACCATAATCAACCGTTTGTATCATTACTAGTTTTTCAAGATATAAAAATGGCCAGCTGCATGGGAAAATTGTTTAGCAGCTATAAACATTTGCATTGAAGATTATGTATGGGGTTATTTCACCTTGAAGGTCAAAAGCATTTACAGAAAACCACTCACTTCAATTTAAATTATTCAGCAGATTGGTTAAAACCCAATCCCAGAAAGATAATGCTGAAGCAATTCTCAGTAATTTTTTCAATTATGGGCATGAAAAAAGGAATCTGTAGGAGATGGACAATACAGTAGATTGCATCTTGTTTATCACAGCATCAGGCCAGGAACTAAAGCTTAGTGCCTCTAAAGATGTTGCAACTGTTTTGTTGAATAATTTATTGTACTATATTCACAAATAGCTCAATCATCAAGGTTTCCTAGTTGTCTCTTAGCACCAGGCTGCTAGGCCACACATTTTTTAATCTTTCGCTTTAGCAAAATTCAAAATGTGGTTAGGAATTTCAAATACTTCATATTTTAAGTTTATGCTAATGGATAAAAGCATGTATCAGCCATGTCATATTACATACCTACGTCATGTTTGAAATGTTACATTGGCTAGGTCCTCGCTGGCACTAAGTAAAGAAACAGCAATTGCAAATTTAACTGATAAATTTCATTTGTTTTTTTTCTGTTTGCTCTCAGACTATATCTCTGAGCAGATGGTAGCATGCTTGGTTCGATTTGTTCACTTGCCATTTTTAAAAACCTCTAGATTTACTACATAATGTGCTGATAATCAGTACTGAATAGTTAAGCTTCTGTTAATTGATGATTGATAGATAAATCACCTTGCATTTCTGTTACTGGAATAGAAGAAAAAAGAATTAACACGCATGTTAAGTTGAAAAGTTCACTTTCCCCAAAACTTCTATGCCAGGAAAATTAGGCCTCCCAAATGGTAATGGAAAGTGAATCCCAAAAATGAACTAGCATAGATGAGGTGTGTTCATTTCAACATTTAAGCAAATATTAGCAGAGTTTTTGGGTAGTATTCCTGTTCCTCCTTACAACCCAGTTGGAATTTCTGGCAGAAAGATTTTAATGCTGTTTTCCCTTAAGTCTTCATGATTTATAAGGCAAATTCATCCCTTCTCTAACTGCAAATCAAGGGAGCTATGGCAAAGATGGCTTTAGCCCTATGTCTTATTTTAGTACCTTCATTCTCACACATACTTCTCATTTTGCAGGGACTGATTACTGCTTTTCACAGTTCATATTTAAATGATGGAAAATTGGAATAAGTCCCCAACTTTAATTCCCAAACAATTTTTTGTGAATTTCACCATATTTAATTTTCAGTGGATTTTTAGGGCTGTCAGAAGTGTTCTGTTGATGTTTTCCTGCTTAACCTGAAAGCAGAGGTTCAGTAAGACTGCAGATGCAGGGAAAGAAATAGGTGGAAAGCTGATGGAAAAAGAAAAGCAGAATAGACATTTCAACTGAAACAGAATTCTGCCATGCCAATCTGTATTGAGAGGAGTAATATTCAAGTATTACTTGAAGATGAGAAAAAAAGTGTTGAGAAAGATGCAAGATTTTTTTTCTCTAACCAGGAAACAATATAACATTGAAGGAAGTAAATCAGGAAATCCTGTGAAAACATAACCACATCTGACAATATTCCCATCTATCAGTCAGAGTGTGAGAATTCTCTTCAGACCTTGGTATAAGCCCACAGAGCTTTAACAATTAGCTAAACGCTATCTTGACTGGCAGTCGTAAGGTGTTAACAAATCACTGGTCACATGAAAAGTAAAAATGAAAGCTTAGTGTTTTGTATAGAAGCAAAAATAAACAGTTCTCTTGCACAAGGCTACTAGGGATTGGCAGTGATAAGTATTTAGGCCTATTAGTGTCTCTTTGCAAATGGGGACAAGGAGATGGGCAATTCACTGACAAGCTGCAGCTTCCTCTTGCTACTTAGAGCTATTAAAGGAAAATTAGATCATGTGTGATTAGAATCATTATCCACCTCCAGAAAAGCTAACTTAGCACTGGATTACGAATGTGATGAAAAAGTGATGCAGAGAATAGCACTATTGGTATAGACTAGGTCTGTAACTGAAATGATTTCTTTTTTTCCTCTCTCTCACTCTCTTTTATGAGATTCTCTTTTTCCTTCATATTTTTGTCACTGATTCCTTAGAATGAATCACTAAAAAGGTTTGAGGATATTTCTCATCACGTGTCTGTTTAGGGAATAAGGTATGTGTGAATAAATGGTTTTGCTCTTCTAACTTCTTTGTGGACATGCACTGTTGTGTCATCTTTGCTTTGGAACTGTGTTTTCTGCCAACTGCTATTGCTGATGACTTTTGTATTTTAAAATTTTATACACAGAACCTGACGGCTATATTCACACATTTATTAGGGATTGTTGATAACATTAGCCATCTGTTAGAAAGCTCTTGCTGTGTCCGTGGTTCTAAAGCCATTTCAGCATTGCTAGCAGGCTTAACATCAGATTTCCCCTCTTGTAAATGTCCTTGGCATCACAACTTCAAATGCCAGCAAGACCAGCATAACATTTTATTCTTCTGAGGAAGTTGCACTGTGCAACTGAATTTTCAGAGAGCTTTGAAGTAAGACCCTCACCTTTATATGGCAAGACTTAACTGGGTACCATTAATTAGGCTCAGAAATCTGCATGTGGCCACCAAACTAGGTAGCCTTATTTCCAAAAGTAGTGACCACTCAGAAGCCTCAGCTGTGCTGTATAAACTAATCTATATTCTGTTGTGTTGCTAAATGGATAAGGTAATAAGTTCTGGCCAGGTTTCAATGGGGCAAATCTCCATTCCATAGCTCTTGCAGTGCTATTTTCTAAGAGTAGAGGTTTTTGTCTAGGTACTCCTAGCCAGTATTTCTTCCTGTTATGATACCCCTGCACCTTTCATGCAGATCTTGAAGGAGCAATTACAGAATCATTAACACTGCTGACATTTAAATCATCCTTTGAATTTGATCCCATTGAAGGAAAAGGCAGTTTCATGTCGGTGTGCTGTTGTTTCAGATTCTGCAAACCCAGGCAGACAATACTACACTGATTTGACTGGAGAATAATGGAGACATGCCTCTCCTCTCCCCCTGCTTCCTTTTCAGGATGGTGTGCTATGTACTTCAGGAAACCTTGCTTAAATGCACTGGAATAGCATGAGCCTGCCTTTTAAGTTTCCAAATATCTAGCCTGCACTGCTGTTCTCACATCCTACTCCTGTCTTAGCCTTTTCAAAGATTCTTCATTCTCTTCCACACATGACTTTAGGTGCTGCCGCTAGTACTGTCACTTTAGAGGTGGCAGTCAGTATAAACAGACAAGCAATGCCTGGAGGGAAAACAATCCTATACCAGCTGAAGAGAGGTGAACTGGCACCAGGGGCCTGCTCCGAAGTGCCCAGCCGCAACAGGAAAGCAGCCACTGATGACTCCAATGGGTTTCATATCAAGCCCTAAATATGTTTCTGCCTTTTAAGGCTCTGGTATAGTGGCTCCCAGTCTTCTTTGAACTTGAGGTACCACTCAGTAAACTTGAAGCACCCTCCATAATTTTGTTAATTCCAAAAACTCATTTATATATTGAAGTGTTTACCTCCTTACTCAGGGGCTGGGCAGTGAGGATAGGGGACTGTCTAGGCAGGGACCAGCCTAGTTTATCTGCTTAGCTTATCTGCTTGCTTTCTCCCACCTTGAAACACCCTTCAAAGAATATGGTAGCATCCCAGGGTACTCTGGTACCCTGATTGAGAATAACTCCTCTTGCAGTTTAGATCAGAAAGTACTGACATGATCTGAAAATGGGTAATATATTTATTACAAGCAGTATTGCTATACTTGGGGTCCCTTTCCCATTTAATTCTGACAAAGCATCTCTTTTAAATCCCTATCTAGCTTCACATATATAACATAAGCAATTAGAGTAGCAGCAGCCAGAGACTTACAGGTTAAAAAAATCCAAAAGACATCATTCTTACTGATTCCAGACAGCACCAACATCAAAAACAAGACCTGGATAAAGTGTCCAGGATCTGAAAGAAATCCCCTGCTAGGAAGGATTTGCAAGAGTGAATTTGCAGAAGTCTTGATCTTTGAGTGTTACTACCTCCAAACCTGTAACTTTTTTCTTAAAGTTACCTTCACTGCATTGTCTACATCCTGTGGTGGAGTGCCCATAATGCTAGACCACCTTGATAATGTATTAAAGCTGTCTCTGATGTTAGACATAATTAAATGATTTTAAAAAATGCTAAAGCATGTTACTATGCTAACAACTCACTTCGGGCAAAAAAGCATTATAGGGTTGCTTACTGACTCAGTGATTTCCATATCAAATAGGGGTGGGGTGTAGATTAGAAAACAGTTGGTCCCTAAAATGCAACTTAAATGCTACTTAAGTACCTACATCCAAAATTTCTATCTTCAAAACTTTTATGTGGTGGCTGCCTAAGTTATGTATATGCCTCAGTTCTTGACTTCATGTGCAGAAGTGCTGCCATCTTGGCAGGGCTGTGCAGTTCTGGGCCTTGTAAGGCTATGCCTTACTGCAGGGACTGGCAAAGTTCAGCCTGCGGGCTGGATCCGGTCGACCAGGGACTCCATTCCCCAGCTGCCCTTGCCCCCATGGCTTATGCTGGTCTCCATGAAGACCCCAGCCACACCTGCGTGGGAAAGTTCAGGCTGGGGTTGCCATTGAGACCAGCCTCCACTGCACTGGCAGCGTGCGTACCAAGCAGTGTAGGGGGCTGCTCCAGAGCTGTTGGGAACTTGGGATGGGGGCAACTTGCTCCAGAGCCAGGGCAGAGCTGTGACCTGTAGCCTGCACACTCTGGGCAGAGGTGCACAAGCAAGGGATTGCAGCTCTGCTCTAGCTCTAGACCATGGCTCTGTTTCCATGGCTTGGAAACAGGCTGTCACCACTGCAAGGAGCTGGGGCAAAGCCGGGGATGAACAATCCCCTGCACACCTACAGGCTTGGCAACACCAACCTGACGTGCACTACAAATGAAAGAGACCTGGGGGTAATAATAGATGACAGCATGAATATGAGCCAGCAGTGCAACTCTGTTGCCAGCAGGGCAAATAATACTCTGGCATGCATTAATTGATGCATCTCCAGCAAGACCAAGGAGATGATTCTTCCGGGGTACTCAACACTGGTGAGACCCCAACTGGAGTACTGCATTCAGTTCGTGGTACAACTTGAGAGAGTCCAAAGAGCCACCCATATGATTACAGGCTTGCACAATACAAGGAAAGGCTGAGGGACCTGGGACACTTCAACCTGAAAAAGAAAAGGCTGAGAGGGGACTTGGTAGCAATTTACCACTACATCAGGAGCTTGGTGAACAACTGTCTTTACTGAAAATCAGGAGTAAAGACCATTTCAGGTTCAACATTAGGAAAAACTTCACAGTTAGAGTGTCCAGACTGATGAATAAGCTCCCTCTTGAGGTGGTGCAATCACCTAGCCTGGAAATCTTCAAGAGGAGACTAGACAGTCACCTTGCTAGGGTCACCTGACCCCACCTGTCTTTCCTGCCTGGTGCAGGCAGCTGGACCTGATGATCTTCCAAGGTCCCTTCCAGCCCCTTACAATGCATGAATTTATGAAAAAGTACAGCTGACTCAGGGCTGTGGCAGGGGCCACCATGTGTTTCAGATCCAGAGCTTAAAATCCTCCCTGAGATAGGAGTTTATATCTAGTCTTTGAAAAGTCTGAGCAGGGTTCATTATTTTGTTTTGCAGTGGTGGTGTAGCAGAAGCAGTGCTACTGCCTACTGTTTTAGTGTTTATGGCACTTGCAAGGAAATGGGAGGCGTAGATTCAGTGCCCCAGGTTTAGGACAGAAAGCCAAAGTCCCTCTCTCCTTTCCAGTTGGATGCCCTAACAATTAGGATTCTGTAACTAGGCTGTCTGTCCCTTTAAGAGGGAATGGTCAGACCTGTTCAGAGAGCCCAGCTGCAGGGCAGCTGGATGAGGGAGTGTCTGCTTAAAACCCCAGGGGAGCAGAGCAGAAAAGAAGCACAGGGTGAGGGAACAGTTTACAGCTAGGAGGTATGCTGTGAGCAGAACAAGCTTGCTACCAGGTGGAGGCCAGGCTACTGTGTTGGGGTCAAAGCCAAAGGGCTCCTCTCTTAGTGCCCAGAACAGGGCAGAGGGGTATTCTTTTTTTGTTTATTGCTTAAAGATCATTTTACTTGGGAAGACTAGCTGAGGAGCATCTCAAGGAGCCCACTTACAGGTTTTTTCTGGTGTTATAAATCTTGCCTTTTTTGCTGTTTAGTGGCACTACTTCAAAGAGGGTAAAAGGTGCCAGTGCAGCTTTTAGTCTGATGATCAGAGCAACCTTCTGGGAACTGGGTGAGGTAGATTTGAATCTGTTGGCTACATCCAAACATGTAGGCATGTGCAGTTTGTGGCACCACACTGGAATATTAAAATGTGCCCTGTGCTGCAAATTTGCATCACGGGAGCAAAATTTGCTCCTGGGATTGCCTAGCAGCAAAAAAAAACCCCAAACAAAAAACACAGGGGAGACAAAAAGTGGTGCAGACCACATGAAAATAGTGTGTGCCAGAACAAATGGAGGCTTGGTCCTCCAATGAGATGCTCTGGTTGCTAGTTAAAGCATCTCTACTGCTCCCTTTGTGCCCTGGCTGCTCCAGCGCGCTGGGAACCAGTAGCTGGAAAAAGGGAGTTTACCCAAAGCAGGACAATGTGTCCTGCAACAAAGCATGTGTGCAGGGACATGTGCTGAAGCACAAAGTAGTGGCACAAATTTGTGCTGCTACTACCTGTACTACTGCAACTGCATGCCCCTGCTTGCCTGAATGTGGCTGCTTAGCCTGAACACTGAAAGAAGATGCTGGGATAATGCTCCAGTTAATGTGTCAATAGATAAATGGTGGATGGCAATGGTACCTGCTCCTTTGACTATATTTGAAATGAAAGTAGCTTATTTTGTGAGGGACCTGTTCCTGTAAGCTTGCACTAAGATGTCCTGGCTACACTTACCAGATATGCCACTTCAGCAGACTCAAGTGGAACTTGGTTTCTGGGTCCTGAATGAGCTTAGATTAGAGTGGTTCTGCATGGCTTGGAAACAGGACTGCAGGAGCCGTTTCAGATTCAGTGAGGGAGGAGAAGGGGGGAGGGAGATGCCTGATGAGCGTAGATGACTCTGGGTATAGGCAGCAGCCAAGAAGAGGCTTTTTAGACCTAGTTTTAGAACTTGTTAGGCACTTAAGACCCATTTTGGACAGGCACATTCTTATTCAGAACTTGTCCCTAATTGTTGCATTTAGCCCAAAATGCTTGTCACAAACTCACCTGGAAGCAGGACTGTTTTAGGATTTGTGGAGTATCATAAATCAATATTTTTTCCAAATTTGATATACTAATATAGCGTTTGGTTTCTGTTTTTAGCTAATGTTAAGCTGTGCTTAATTTTATCGCTTTTATTTTTGTATGAACCCTGGTTTTGGGTATGACTGCAATTTTGTCTTTTTATAAGGTCTGACTGGCAATAGGCCATAGCGTTGGTTAGATTAAGTGTTCTGCTCCAGACAATACTATTCACACATCCGAGGAGTAAACGCTGAGAATCTGTGTCGGAGGTGACAGTTTATTAGTTAGCCAAGAGGGTAGGTACATAAGCCAAGACCTATCTACAAACATATGTGGTTTAAGAAACCTTTAGTTACAAGTATCTTGAGAGATAAGTATCTGTAACCTTTGAACCGAATAAGATAGAATCTATATCTTGAAAAATGGATAGCTAAGGATATTGGATTAGTGGCCTACATGTCTGAAAGGATGTAACTATTTCCTTGATATAATTGGATCAGGAATTACAACTGACCTGCCAGACACATCTGGGGGAAGAATACATATCCAGGAGGAGAATGTGTATTTGGGGGGAGGAAGTTACGTGATATATACTTCCTAAGGACTGAAGAATGTAGATGAGCAGATAAAGTTGGGGACGTAAGAATTGCCATGACAGCAAGTTTGTTGGTCTAAGGATTCATGGGCTTCAGATAACTGCAGCTGGGTGGTGAAAACTGACAAGCTGCTTGCAGGAACTGGTTAGCCAGATGCTGCATTCTAGAAAGTAGTGCAGGGCAAGAATTCAACTGTTTCTTTACAATTATTTTCCATATATTTCTGTCTCTTTCAACATACAGCTATCATTTTAATTATTTCTCTTGTTCATATATCTTTTTGCTATTTCTTGCACCTTGGTAATTGTGCTATGATTTCAGAGCAATTGACAAATACAGGCTGGTCACTCCTTTAAGAGCAAGGACCTATCATAATTTTCCACAAGCCAGATTTTTGTGACCTTTATGTTGGCAAGCTTTCCTCTGCAAGAGCTGCCAAGGTCTGGACTGGGACAGCTGGACTAAGAAACTGGACCAGTGGCAAATCTCAGCTTGTTTCCAATGGCCAGGCAGTATGGGGAACAGATTTGGGGCTCAAGGTATTAGGACCCCTGGTTATTTCACAGTTATTTTTTTTTTTTATTTACTCGCTGCAAAACCTTACTTGGGGGATGGAGGGGGGAGTCTGAAAAACATGCAGATCATTTCCTTCCCAGATACCATACTGCTATGTACACTTCTGTAGGTCAAAATATGTCCTCAGCTATGCCTGCATATACTTCTTTCTATAAAGTTATGTCCCAGGACGTCTGGTGTCCTTCAGCAGCAATTATCAGGTATGACTGATGGGTAAGTAAACCTTTCTGTCAAAGGGGTATATGGAGGACTTGAATCCAGCTCAGTGGTTTTTAAACTGTGTTCTATGGAACCCAGGGGTTTTGTGCTAAGTCATCAGGGGCTCTACTGAGAGATTGGTGGTAATGGCAGAGTAGGCCAGGGTGTAGTGCAGTCATTGCTGGGACAGGTCACCTGGCTCCACATCAATCTTTAGGATATGGGCAGGGGGGCCACAGCAGAAAAAGTGATATGAAAGGGTTCTGTGACTTCAGAAAGTTTGAAGACCACTGATTTAGCTCATTAAGGGTTAAATTTGTCACACTAGTGCAGTTAAATAGTATGAGAAAGTTTTGGGGGAAAAAGACTGGCAAAAATCAGGTATGACAAATGCTTATTTACATAGTAATTTTTTCAGGAGCTGAACTTCCATTTTAATACATAATTGTAGCATATCTTTAGTGAAAGCTTGACTGAAAAGCTAATAAATGAACAGACCAGTTTCTTCTGTAGTCATAGAAATAATCTGTAGATTATTCTTCAATTGAAAAAGTTAGGAAGAGCTAAAGCAATTTCTGTATACTTCCTAAAAAGGAATATTTTGAATTCTTGAGTCTCATAAGCTGACAGGTAAAGCAACTGCATTGAGAACTAGATTATGAAGTACAGTTATGCAGTTAGCAAGAACATAGGTGAAGTGAAGGCAGGAGTCCCAGTAACATCTGCAGAGCTGCATTCTTAACGAAGTGGGTGAAGTACAGGACTTGGGCTAAGGCACTGCAGAGTGAAAAATCCTAACCGTAAAATCACCATATGAAGATCCCAGCTGAGCATGTAAGCAACTTGCAAATTTTATCCTGTGGTTTAGCACCTGGCTCACAGTCTATTTAATGCTTCTATTGAAATGGTTTCTATGAGCTGTGAACATTGTCAATTGGGGGTTAAATATTATATAAAAACCAGCACAAACACTAGCAAGCTTTCATTTTAAGGCTCTTGTAAAAGGGGGATTCCAACTATCTCTCCCTCTATTCTAGCTACAGAAAATTCAATGGAGGGAACTGCATTTCACCACTTGATTCTAAAATCCTGAATTGCTGTCAGTAACTTAAAACACTGAGGTCTTTAAACCTCTCTTAGTTGATCAATTTGTCCCCTAAAGCAATTTATACTGCAGTAATTCCCACCGACACCAATGAGGGAAGCGCGAAACAATTACTGGCTGGCCTGCTGCTGAACTCCGCTAACTAGGTGCCCATGACTCCAACGTTCTGTTAATTTTAGGCCAATGGCAGCTTTACAAGCAAGATTTCCTCTCTCTAAGCAAAGCTAGGAAAAGAGAAACCTCCATACCGCATGGTATTGAAAACAAAGTACTGACCTGACCAGCAGTTCTAAGCCTTGATTCAGAGTCTGCTGGCTCTTAAAACACAACTCAATTATTGCACCAACCCATCAAATTTCAGCTACTCTCATCTCTCTCTTTTTTTTTTTTCTAAACCCTTTAGACTTTTCAGAACAGTAGTTCAAATTCAACTGATATCTTGGAGACTATAGCATAAAACTTTAAAAAGCAAAAACAAAGCCTTTATATAGTTGTATGGAATTTTTACTCCCAGGCAAATTGGCTCTGTTATTCTGCAACAGCTAGCTATACTATCTATATCTGTCTTAACTCTGGCTTTTACTTTATTGTATCACTGGCCATAACCACTGTAATGCACTCCAAAGGCATTATTTATATTACTACTAGCATATACATGCCTTCCCATTAACTGCCATCTCTTACTTTTATACATTTTCTAAACACAAAATCTGCTCTATGAGAGAGGTACTGTAACTGCTTAAAAGCTAAGATGTACATATAGCATTAAAAAAGTCAGTCTTATTTGTATATTAACTCCTATAGAAAGAGACAAGGAATTGCTACAGTAATATAACGTTATCTTAATCTCTTAAATCGTAACAAAGTATGGCACATACATAATGTTCAATAAATTTCTAGCTTCCTTACAATATTGGGATGTTAGAAGTAATGTTGATTATTATAATGATAAACTAGGTTTTTTGGTCTTCCACAATAAGTATTGCTGGGCATGTCTACATGTGTGCTTTAATGCACAATAGCCTATTTTACTGCACATTAGGGTGTCACTTCAAAAACCGTGTTAATACGCTAATGCATGGTGAAATTAGGCTACTGCACATTTAAGCGTTACTAAAAAAAAAAGTGTGCTTTCTCTACTGTGTGTTAGGGCAGCCTAATGCACATTTAGCTGGTACCTCACATTGGAAGTACCAAATTTAATGTGCAATAGCAGAAGCACTTAATGAACGTGTAGATGCACCCACTATGCATCTCCCTAGTTTTGAAGGAAGTGCTACAATTGCAATGGTTAGCTCCTGGAGGTCTGTCTTGCCCATAGGCAGCACTGTGACCAGAGGCTTGGGAATGGATTCTCTGCTGCCCCCCACACCTACAGGCTGTGCAGGCCCATGTCTGCTGCTGTTGCCCTGCCCTGCCTTCTGCTCCTCTGCCAGCATGTCTTGCTCCATGGAACCATGGGTGCTGGTGTTGGCACTGGACGTATTCGTGCTGCTGGCACTGGCCATGTGCTGAAACATGTGGCTGCGGGTGGAGTGGAGGCCCCTGTACACATTCTTCTCCTCACCGCTGACCTGCCCAAGGTGGTGTTCAGTGAAGCAGAGTGCATGGTAGAGATTGTGTTCTTAACACCTGCTTGTCTTGTGCCCACTCCTGTGCCTGATGTGTGGCAGCTGGAAGGAGTGGCTTACGGTGTAGATGTTGGCATGCCTCATTGGTATGTACTTAGTGCACACTGCCTACAGTGCCCTCCCATGGAGCATCAATACCCGGCTGGCTGCAGGGCTTAGTGAAACCTGCCTATGCCAATGCTACATCGCATAAATCAGGATTTGTTGGCTCATTCAGTTGTTTGGCAGTGAATAGGGATGGGTGGCACTGGGAGCCAAAGTTCCTAAGGAAGGCAGTGGTTAATCTGCAGAGCAAACTTCCTATGCACCACTTCCCCAACAGCAGCACCATGCTCTTACCCAAGACGTCATTTTTAGGACAAAGATTCCCAAAGGATCCAGGGTTATTTAGTCTGGAGAAGAGAAGACTGAGGAGGTTTGGGGGGGCAATTATAGAGGGGATGGAGATGGGCTTCTCTCTGTGGCTGTAGGGGACAGAACTAGGTGCAATGGCTTCAAGCTTTAGCCAGGGTAATTTTATGTTAGAGATTAAGAGGAACTTTCTGACTCTGAGGGTTGTCAAATATTGGAACAGGTTCCCTAGAGAAATTATAGAATTTCCAAGGATGGATATTCTTCAAGAGTGAGCTGGACAGACACTTGGCTGAGGTGGTTCAATCAGGGATGATCATGCACTGAGCAGTGGGTGGGACTAGATGAGGTCCCTTGTAAGGGACCTTTCCAGTCCTATATCTCTCTATATAGACACATAAGCTAGCATACATTTTTAAACAAAAACAAACACAAAAACAGGACAATAGCCTATTTTACTGCACATTAGCTACTGAGCTACTGAGTTTTTTAACTAGTTCAACAGCATTTGGGGGCTCGAGGAAGATGCCTGTGAAATTATGGCTTAATGTCAACATTTTTGTTCCCTATATGCTGTAATTATCTGATTTGGAGACTCCAACTGAATTCTAAAACTCTATGTGTGTGTGTGTGTGGGGCAGAGGAGGGACTTGTTTTTGGTATTTTTAAATTTAATGCTGCTAAAGATAGATATTTGTTTTAGAACCAAATAAACTCTTCATGGGTCCTGGATAGTCATGTATTTCTGGATTCTGTTGGTTGACAGCAGCAGTTAAATGACAAAACAAGTCTCAGGGTTGCATTGACATCGATGATTGTGCTGATTCACAATCAAAGATGGCTTAGCAATTTACAGACCAAAGCTTTTGTTACTAAGCCAAGAACAGCAATGTTAATTTCATCTCCATTCAAACTGAAAGTTCTGGAGGCTACAGTGGGCAAGCCAAGTTCAGTCTCCTCTTCTTGCCAATAAAACAGAAAACTCTGTGCAGCCATAGGGGAAAAGCACACAGGAAAAGCCCCCAAAAGAAGAGACATTCTGCTTCTGAAGAGGTTATTCCAAACACAATTATGAGAAAAGCTTCAAAAGCATTGAAGTATTTAACTACACTCATTTTAGGAAGCAATTTAAGTATTGAATACTTTTTGCATTAAGCCATCTTTGGATAAAATGCAGAAACATTTCTGGATGCAGGGACCAGAAAGTTTCAAGGAAAAATTACCTACATGCAAATCAACTATAAGAAACTGGTAGCTGAAGTGACAGCCTCAACTAAACCATTTCATTCCACTTCCCTGCTCTTACTTTTCATGTGATTTAATAGACAAAACATAGGCTTTAATTTTCCTCTACTGTCCATCCCAATATGCAGTTATTGCCAAGTAGCTGCTTCACTTTACACACTTTTGTTGTTGCATACAGAGCTTGCACAGGTCTGGGCATGTAATAATGGGAGATTTCAGTGAGTGACCAGGTACCAGACTTGTGTCTCGTAGCGAATGAGAGTCATTTGGCTCCAGAAAAAAGAAGAGAAAGTAGAAACAACAGAACTCTGAAGAAAGAGGTAAAAGAAAAGATGGGGAAACTCCTTCCCTCTCACTTGAACAATAAGACCAAATTGCTGTCACCAGAGTAATCTATTTCCTGCCAGACCTGGTGCCTATGAGGTTCAAATCACTCAAGCTAAAATGAATTAAAAAATACAGAAGTATTTTGTACTTCTTATAGAACCAAAGGAACTGGAAGTTAGCCTTGCTCTATCCTTAAATTAACAGTATTAAATGTATTTATGTTTCAATTGATACTTTAAAATGTGAGGTTTTCTTCTTTCTGCACAGCAACAAGAAAAGGCACTCATCTGGGAACAATAGCTAGTCAGCTCGTAAAGTCATTAGAGGGAACATTTTTGCTGCCTACCATGCAGAGCAATTTTGCTTTTGGGCAATTGTCCAGATCACTTACAGAGTCTACCTATAAAAATCAGGGACCCAAAAAAACCCGAAACCTTCACTGATTTTTCTGCTAATGCACACCACTAAATCAGTGAAAAGAATATCTAATCTTAAATGTGCATTAATTGGCTGCTATTCTTTTAAAAGCAAGTGCTTAAAGACTCAAGCATGAAATATAGGCCAATTTCTTTAAAATGTAGCTGATTTTGTAGATCCACTCACATCTTGCTTTTAAATGGCAGAATTCTATTTGTTAAGTGTGTTCATGCCAAGTGTTATGAACATACTCTTCAGCATACTATCAATTCTAGTTTTAACCATATCTTGGGACTAACAGAGCCAATGCATCATACATCTGGGATTGGCAGGAAGAGTGACTAGATGATTTCACGTTGGGAGTTTTAGCCTTAGCCTTGTCATTTGGGAGGTACACTGGCAAAAGTTCCGCATTCTCTCTCATGGCTGGACTTCTAGTACTTGTGGTAAGAGCATCTGTTTCAATTGGATTCATGAGGTTGTGGGGGGAAGTCCCATAGTCACTGACAACTGCAGCTCAGCCAGGACCACAGGCTGTTAGCAACTGTCAGCATCCCAGGCCTGCTGCCCCCTCACATTTCCTCACTGTGGGGAAGGTGGCTTGGCATGTTGCCAGTCTGTGAGCGGGCAGGCTGTACCCTACCAGTATTGCTCTCAGTGACCATCCAGTGTGGAACACGTTGGGATGCTGGGGGACCTAGAGACCCATAATAGCTCTGTGGTACACTATAACACCTCTGTGGCTATTACTACAAAATGGAGCACTCCAGAGAATTTCTTGTTTCATCCAGGAACATTTTTGTAGCACTATAGGCTGCATACATCTTTGTATGCTCAACTTTTTGTAGTGCTACAAAGGCACGTGATATCTGTCTGTACTCATGCTTGGGAATGTGTGCACAGGAAAGAATGGAAAGAGTTGATTTTTTTCAAAAGCGTGAAAGTTGTTGGGAGTTATTCTGTTTACCAGTACTTTTTTTGGAAGAAAAATGTTTGGCTTCCCCCCATCTCAAAAAAAAAAAAATCAATGAGCTGGAGATTTAGGAACTATTAAGTACTCTGCACTGGATGTGCATGCATTTTGCTGAATACTAATGCACAATGTATTACAAAACCTTACCTACTATGTTTTCCCCACTGTTTTTCTATGGCTAGATCACAGGGATCATCCCATTTCACAGACAGAACCTAAGGGAGAGCAGTTAAGTGAGCTGACTGTGGTCACAAAAGGACCATAGAACACCCCTTTGTACTTAGTCCTATAATAGATCCGCTGCACTAATAAATTGTGAAATTCTGTCACTTGAGAAGAAGTGATGTGGGCTGGTCAGGAGAGTTAACTCAGTTGCCGCCATTGAAGGGAACCTGTGACAGCAGTAGTACCATTTATGGTACCTTAGGTGCCACTCTCCTTAATGGCAAACTTATTTGGTTTCCTCAGGGACTGTGGTCCTAGATTTCCCAAAGCTCAGCAGCAAGGCGATAGATTAAGACTCATCTTATGCAAAAAAGGTCAATATTACAAGTTTGTCCCCAAAAGTTTGTTTACATTGTCAAAAGGTATTTTAACATGGAAAAGAATCTAGATTAAAAAAAAAATGTACATCTCTTCAGGAGTGAGTAATGAAGGAAAACTGCATTTGGAGTCGCCTTTAAATCATTCTGAGCCTGGCAGCAGCTTTGAAATTGCACCTACAAGCAAATCCTAATGCTTACAAGGTAAAGGAACGCAGTGTGTAGCAAGCTTTTTAAGTCTTACCTTATGGATCTGCTATATTACAAGTGAAAGACCTGCACATTATTATTGTTACAAAGTTCCCTGAAATAAATGGAAAACCTATACAAGATTCAAGACAAGTTTTTCAATGCAACACAAAAGTGACTGAAGCCCAGTCCAACTGAACAGCCTGTATTAAACAACTGTTGAACAAGACCTCTCTTAAGCTTTTTACTGGTCACAATAAATAGAAGGAAAATATGCAAGACAGAGACTGCTATGAAATATTTCAGTTCACTTTTTAAATAGTCTTAGATCTTTAATTATGAAGATAAATAACAGATCATCTGATCCAGTGTACACAATTGTGTAAAATGAGTGGCTGATAGTTGTCCCAAAATATCTCCACAGGATTTCCTGTAGAAAAGAATATATAAAAGGTTTCATTTTTCCTAATCACAGAAGTCCTTGAGCATCAATTTTTGGTGCTGGTTTCTAGCAAGTCTTTGGCCTCATTTATTTTTGTTGCTAAGTAAGGTGATCCACCTGAAAGAAAAGGGATGGGGGAGAAGATTTATATGTCAGAATGAAAGATGATATCATGCAGTCTAAGGAATCCCTTTAATTACTGGCGATGTCTTTATTAGTTCTCTCCCCCTAAAAATCCTTTAAAAGATTACTTTAATTTTAAAATGTCACTAATATAAATTGAAATACTGGCTGAAGACGTGTGATAAATATACAGACAAAATCATAGTCACTGAAAAATAATGCACAGCAGTAATTTCAAAGAAATGGAAGTCTTAAAAAAAAGTCTTAATTATCTTCTGAGATGATCTTACACTAGCATCAACCTACATGATTTAGACTTGAGTTGCATTATTGGTAGCCACATGAAGCAAGGCCCTCTATCTGGAACAGTACATTTAATACTAATAGCTAGGATTCTTTTCCTTAAAAAATTATCTGTGAAAAAAACAATTATAAACAAGTTTCTGACATGGAATCATTAAGATCACACACCAAGCCAATCCCGTTCTAGAGACATGGAAATACCAGCCAAAAACTGTCACATTAAAGCTATTTAAACACGGTATGCCTTCTAACTTCAAGTCTTGAACACTGTCATTGCTTTACGCTCCATCTAACAATTTGATTACAGTTCAGCAGTCTTTTTGTGTTTGTTTTTTTACTCTCCCCTTGAGTGCCAGCCATCTGCCTACAGCCACTGAAAACAACATTAAAAGGTCTGTAGTAGTACTTACCACTCCCTAGAACACACCTATATTCTTGTACCTAAAAACATGGTTTCAACAGCAGTATGCTCTAAACAGCCCTGTCCTATGCATTTGTTCTGATGAATGAAAAATTATGAATAAAAAATTAGAGACACTTATAGGTATCACTTTTAAAGTAAAAGCAGTTTTAGAAGAAGACAGAGCTGCAGCTTGCAAATCTTAAGAACTTCACTGGGACTTTCAGATCAGAAATTTGAATCGCCACTTACATGTTTCCAGATGTAAAACTGTAACAACTGAGTAAAGTCATGGAAGCGTTTTTTCTTTTAATCTTGTTTTAACATATTTAGTAAAATATGTGGGATGGGAATGCTTAGATCAGGGCTGTCAAACTAGCAACCCGTGAGACGTTAATGTGTAGCCCCTGGGCTCTCACTGACCACTGCTCCCTCGCATTGCTCTGGCTGCTTCCTCCTCTAGCCGCCACTTCCTGCTTTTGCCCCAGGAGGACAGGGCAATGTGAGGAGCTGAGAGTAACTGGGGCCATGCCTGGGGGGTGGTGATTACACTCGCATGGTGCAGCAGTGGGCAGGAGTGTTTGTATGCTGGCCCATGCAACATGCAGTTTTCACTGGTGTGGCTCACAGGAGCTTAGAAGTTGCACAGCCCTGGTTCAGAAAGGTAAATCATATTTTTCTACTTGGCTTGTTAGCAAACTTACTAAAGTTTTTCTCAAAGAGGAAGAGACAAGAGCACTGAACAATAAAAGATGACAGACTGCAAAAACCAAAAGCAGAGGCATTTTCACTATGCCTTTGTTTTTTTTAAATGCCAAGAGTGCTTTTACTCAAAGCAGATTAACATTTTTGAAAGTGTTTTTACAACATGCAGTACCTTTAAATGCAAGATCAATGAGGGCAGCACTCACATAATCACATAACTGAATTATTTAATACTGGTGCAGGTCTGTATTTCTTGATAATATGAGTTCCTCTTTGTGGGAATGTTAAGTATTTATAAAAGAAAAATGATACTTTAGATCTGATATGTCAAATGTATGGCCCACAACCATTGTCTTCTTTTTGGATTCACAATCCTAAATATCTACTAATAAAAGTCAATCTGTTCTCCCCCCTCCCCTACCCCTGGGCTTAGTTGGCTAACATTGTATTTTCTGTAACCTAGTTGCGTTCCCCTCCTCACCTCCACACCTCTAATGCTAGTCCCTTGCTCAGGCGATCTGTATTTCCCTACTGGCTTTTGTCATCTTTTTGGATTCACAATCCTAAACATCTACTAATAAAATTTAGTCTGCAGAGTTGGTAGAAGGGATAAAAATTAGAGGAGAGGGCTTGTAGCCTGAATTCTGGGACTGGAGCCCCATTGGGCATTCATGTAGGTAGCAGGGAGGGGCAAATGATTGCTGCGTTAAGCACCTGCTTGCGCTTCTGTCACTGGATGTAGCCCAAGAGGAGTCCTGAGGTCTGGAGCAGGCCCTGGGGCAAGGTGAGTTTAATTTTGATGCTTTAGATGTTGAACTCTTTTCCTTTAAAAAAACAAAACTATTTAAGAAGTGCCATGCTGGTTCAGACTAATGGTCTATCTAGCCCAGTTATCCTGTCTCCGACAGTGGCAGAAGGGGATGCCATAGGAGGAGAGTACTGAATCAGATCTCTCTAGAACAGAAGTGCTCAAATTTTTTGCCTGGCAGGCCAGATGGGCAGTGCCTGGTCAGTCCACAGGTGGGAAGGGGGTTGACACAACCCAAACCCAGCCCTGTGGAGGTGGGAGAAGAGGGGTGGTCTGGCCCTAACCTGGCCCTACAGAGGAAAGGGGGATGGCCTAACCCTGTACGGGGAAGGGGCACTGCCCAGCCCCAAAACCTGGCTCTGTGGGGGATGAGAAGGGGGAAGAGGGCTTGACAGCCCTAAACCAGACCCGTGGGGGCGGGGGAAGGAGAGGTGGCCCAGCCCTGTGGGCAGAAGACAGTGTGGCCTCGCCACACTCGGGGAGGGGATGGCCTGGCCTGGCCCCAACCTACTGCCCGCTTGAGGTTTGGGAATTTGGCACCACGGGAGGCTGGCCAAATTAACTGCCATTTCTCCTCCACAGCCAAATGTCCTGACAGTCTGTGGGCTGAATGCTAAGGCTCCACGGGCTGCATTTGGTCTGCAGGTGAGCACCCCTGCTCTAGAAAGATCATTCAATACCTTCCCTGGCATCCACTATTTTGGTAGCTTTGGTGGGGAGGTTATTTCTTTATTTTAAATTTTCATAGTTTCATAATTGGTAGGGCAGGAAGGGACCTGAGCAGATCATCAAGTCCGACCCCCTGCCACAGGAGCAAAGAGTACTGGGGTCAAATGACCCCAGCAAGATGACTGTCTGGCCTTGTCTTAAAGACCCCCAGGGTAGGAGCCAGCACCACTTTGCTCGGAAGTTGGTTTCAGATCCTAGCCGCCCTGACAGTGAAGTAGTGCTTCCTGATGTCTAGTCTGAATCTACCCTCTGCCAGCTTGTGACCATTATTTCTAGGCACTCCTGGGAGTGCTCGGGGGAACAGGGACTCCCCCAATGCCTGCTGATCCCCTCTGACTAGTCTGTAAATGGCCACTAGATCCCCCCTCCTCCTTCTCTTGTGGAGGCTGAACAGGTTCAAGTCCTGTAGCCTCTCCTCAGAGGGCCTGCCCAGCTGCCCCCTGATCATGCAAGTGGCCCTCCTCTGGACCCTCTCCATGCTGTCCACATCCCTCCTGAAGTGCGGCGCCCAGAACTGGATACAGTACTCCAGCTGCGGCCTGACCAGTGCTGCATAGAGGGGGAGTATCACCTCCTTGGACCTGCTTGAGATGCATCTGTGGATGCAAGACAAGGTGCGGTTGGCCTTCCTGACTGCATCCCCACACTGCCAGCCCATGTTCATCTTGGCATCAATGATGACTCCAAGATCCTTTTCTGCCTCTGCACTGATGAGAACAGAGTTCCCCAGCCTGTAGGTATGGTGCTGGTTCTTCTTCCCCAGGCACATCACCTTGCACTTTTCAGTGCTGAATCCCATCCTATTCCCATCCGCTCACCCCTGTAATCTGTCTAGGTGCGACTGTAGCCTATTCCTTCCTTCTAGCGTGCCCACATCCCCCCACATCTTAGTGTCATCAGCAAATTTGAACAGGGTGCTTTTTACCCCCTTGTCCAAGTCACTGATGAAGATGTTGAACAGTGCGGGCCCGAGGACCGAGCCCTGGGGGACCTCACTGCCCACATCCCTCCAGGTCGAAAATGACCCATCCACCACCACTCTCTAGGTGTGGCCCTCCAGCCAGTTAGCGACCCATTTGACTGTATGGGTGTTGACTCCACAGTCCCCCAGTTTCTTAATGAGAATGGAGTGAGAGACAGCGTCGAAGGCCTTCCGGAAGTCCAGAAAGACTATGTCCACTGCTACCCCTGCATCTAAGGATTTGGTGACCTGGTTGTAGAAGGCCACCAGGTTGGTCTGACAGGACCAGCCTCTAATGAACCAGTGCTGGCTACCCCTAAGCATAATCTCCCCTGCTGGCCCCTCGTGGACATGTGCCAGAATAATTCCCCTTGATGTCCTCAAATTCCCATTCTTTTTTTCATAAATAGTATGTGTAACAGGTTTTACTCAGCCATTACTGTCCTTTTTTCCTTTAGTTCCAATTGGCTTCTGTGACTGTACACTGCTTTACGTTCTGATCCTAACACTTGAATGCTACAGAAGTCACATGGACGTATGAATTTTCCTTGTGCAGATGCTGTTATGAGTTTAGGATCTATGGCCCCATTTTAAAACTGAAAGCATAGAGGGGAGTTCTTGAGCCTAGAAGTGCAATAATTAATATCTATGCTTGTACTTCCAGTTATGGGAGCAGGACTATATTTTTTAGGGTATGTCACAGCACCTGTGGTGGGCTTGGGAGTGTTATTGAAAAGCATTGCCCTACTCAGCACGTGGCAAAGCTTGGAAAGTAAGCAATGCAGGTAATTTAGCAGGGTCTAGACCTGCTCTCAAGCCCTCTGCCTTAGGCATGCTTCCTGGTATGTGCATTAGATCTGCTACATTGCCTAATTTTTGGGCACTGGCACATGGTGAGTGGGAGTAAGTGAGCATGGCATGCTTCTCATTGGTGCTTTTAGGCACAGTGTGGAGGCAGTGTATACACAAGGCCTTTGTGTTTGTGCATCCCCAGGAACAATGGAGCTTAGATCCTAACTGGAGTCTTTGGGTGCTATCACAACAGAAATTATAATATTATTTTATTCTAAATTTTAACATACTGAATGCTATGTGGAACTTGAGCACAGAAAGGTAGTTAGCCATGTTCGTCTGAAGTCAGGAAGAAGGCAGGTTGGATTTGCACCTCATAGACAAAATAAACCAGAGATGCATAAGCTTTCATAAATGGCAGCTGACTTCATCACCAGGGATGCTGGTTTTCTCTGATAAAAAAAATCCCCAATTTTCAGATTAAAAAAAACAACTTGAAATCCACATTTTTCCATGATTAAAATGAAATACCATGTACATGTGTGTCTCTTATAGCGGTGTTTCATTCTGATCATGGAAACATGTGGATTTTGGGTTACTTTTTCTAATCTGAAAATTGGGGATTTTTTTAATGAAAGAAAACCAGGATCCCTGTTCACCATATAACATCAGATGCTATATGGTGAAGTAAACTGCTGTTTATGAAAGCTTATGCATTTCTGATTTATAGATTCATAGACATTAGGGCTGGAAGGGATCTTGTGAGATAATTGGGTCCACCTCCCTGACCAAGGGACAGGAAGTCAGTTGGGGTCAGATCACCCCAGCAAGATAAGCATCCAAGTGTTTCTTAAATGTATCCATAGTAGGTGCTTGCACCACTGGTGGGGGGAGTCTATTTCAGACTCCGGAGACTCAGACGGTAAAGACATTTTTCCTAATGGCCAGTCTAAAATGGTGTTCCAGCAATTAAGTTAGTCTGTAAGGTGCAAATGTAGCATTTGAACCATCATAATATATGGCATATACATATACATATATATGCTCTACATATACAATATCAAATTATTTTCCTTATTTTGGGCTCCAGAGTTTATACATTTGAAAAAGCATTAAAAAAGAAAACATACAAAGCAGAATGACAGGGGTTGTCTAGTAAGACTGTTTAAGAATTAAACTAAGGAAACAATGGGGCTAAAATAAACACTAACATTACCAGCAGGCCCAGGTTTTTTTTTGTTTATTTTGTTAAGACAGGGGTGAAAACCTGTAAATCCATCAACAAGATATAAAAACCTTCACTTCCCCCTTTTGACTTTTGAAATACAGTGCAACTCTTTACCATCTGTTATTTTAAAGTAGAAACAGCAATGAACATATGGGCTTTCTTTCTCAACCAGCTGTAGTGTAGTTAAAGTTATAATAATAGCCTTTCTGTAAGATAAATTTACATTAAAAAACCTGGCCAGCAAAGCAACTGTGCCTAGCTTTATAGTTTTCCAGAATGAGTTTACAAAACCAAAAATCCATTCATGATATACTTAGTGACCGCAAAATATTTCCCTGTGCAAACTCACTTCAAGCAGCTCAATGGCATTAACATTAAAGGGGCCTTCAAACCTACTATCTTCCCTTTTTCTGGTCAACTGCTTGCATCATTAACTGGTGGGCCATGAGCTAAATTTCATGACTGGAACAGTGTTGTTCTAAATAATGACCCGAATGACAAGAGTTGTAACCTACCTCTGCTATAGTTCATGAAGCTTGTTGGTTTTATTTACAAGAGGCAACCATACATAAACCCAATTTTTTACGAATTAGATGTATAGCATAAGATTTCATGATTATATGAAGGGTTAGCTAGAATGAGACTAAAAAACTGAAAGGACCTCATGGTGTGCTCATTTTCACCCAATAGTCAGAAAAATAAGAATGGCATACCTTTATCAGGGTGATTTAGAATCATGATTCTCCTGTGAGCTGTTCTAATCTTGGCCTTGCTAGCAGATGGACTGTAAAAATAAATTGAGGTGATTACCATAAATAGTATCATACTCTGACTGAAAATTAACAATTTGTACTGGGCTTCACAAAATTAGAACTAGAGATTTTCACCATCTTGTGGACAAAACACATAACTGCATCTTCAAGGAAGTAATAAGATATTTAAAGAACAGTGGAGAGAAAATATGCGTTTTTTAAAAAGCCAGGAGACTGTAGGAATACTTATGGCTTTTGGTTCTTCAAAAATTCAAAAAGTTACTCCCCTATTAAAGTTAATCAATATAATGTATATAACTAACAATATGTAAAGGAAACATATATAAGGCCTGTTTCCTCCCTTTTATTTGTTAAGAGTGCCAGTAAAACTGCTTTCCTGGAAAATGGTTATTTGTATGACTAATGACTAAGTGTCTCATGTTTATATACAAGTGTATAAAATATAGTAATATTAAATAATTCCTCATCCTGGTGAGGTCTGAAAACCATGCATTTATTATTTTTGCAAACGTGCTCAATGTGTTACACTTGGGGACATGTTGATTTACAAGTGCTACATAATGTTGTTCCATTCAATGACAGGTAGATAAAATATACACTTCAACTAAATTAAATATGTACCTTACCAGACAAATAACCACTTATGGATGCAATGGACCAATACAGGCTCTGGTGTGCAGAAGAATGTTTATATTTAAATCTGCATGATTTAGTTCTTTGAATTTGTTAGCATGGATAATGCAGCTATCATTTGCAATGTTTTTCATTTCTTGAGATGCCTGGTTAATCAGCAACAATCTAATTAATCACTTACTATCTTTCTGGATTTAACCCTAGTCTGTGCTGGAATGCAAAGTCTCAGTCTAAATATATTAATGAAGTAAACAACCTGTAAGCAGTCTCTTAAAAGAGTTCTACAGATCTGCAGAAGATCTGGCAATAACCCCTATAGTTAAGCTAAGCTATCTCACTCAGTTGCAGGGCCAAACCCATTATTAATTTTTAATAAACTACTCTGAAACAATTTTCCCTCCCTTACAGTGGAGACAGCAGTAGCTGCTCTATAGTTAAAGCAGAGTTATATTCTACTCTTAATTTCAAGAGTTTCAACCCTAGAGGTCTCTTGCTTTTTCTCCACTGTGCATCAGGACATGCACAAATATTTAAACCTGGCGTTTGGGCTCTCTTGCCCCCCTAGTATTTCAAAGATCAAAATCACCAGTATATACTGACTGTTTAAACATTCTGCCAGTGCAAAATGAGGTTAAACCATCAGTAAATTCTGCATCATGCAATGTGACTGTGTCAATGAATCTGCTCCTAAAATTACAATTTAATAAGTGATTTAAAGTTGGCAATGAACTACCTGTAATTAGAAATATTTGATGGTATTACTCCCTTTGTGACTCTTTCTTAATTTTCATATTTTAAATATCTGCTAGAATTTCCATACATTTAAAATATTAACATGAAAAATTACACTGAAATATACTTGTTGATGATACATACCCACAACCTTAAGGAAGAGGAATGGTGTTATCTTTGAAATGTAACCTAAGTCTTCAACTGCATGGATTTGCAATGCTTTGTTTTAGGGATAATTACAATATCCCTGTAATGTGCCTGACCCTTAAGTTATGAACCCTTAAGATATCTGTAACTTAAGTCCTGCCTCAAGTCTCAATCTTTAGTCCTGCCTGATATGGGCACATGGGCCTGTTCTGTATCCTTGGCTCTTTCAAACAGAATAAAACAAAAGCAAATCAAGGATCCACTGAAAGAAAGACAATAAAAGTTGTTAATGCATTTTTTGATATATTAACACAATCTAGAGCAGTGTTACTACACTGGTCCACAGTTCACACCCAGTCTCTCCAATTTTCAAGTAAAATTGTGATGATAAGGGTGCTTGATGGTCTGCTAGAGATTTTGAAAATGCTCTGTTGGTATATAAATGTCTGGGAACACTGATCCACAGTGTTGCAGATGTCATTTTTTAGAGAGATTGGAGTAGGTAATCATGCTAGCACACCACGTGCTATTTTGATTTTATCAGTAGCATTAAGTTCTCTGCAGCAGTGTGCCTGGCCTGAAAGAGTGTCAACAAACTGTATAGTTTATTTTTTATCATCATCATCATCATCACAGCTTAAATAGAATCTTAAAATGGTTTTCAAAAAAGAAGTTATAACTATGGCCAGATATTGCCACAAATTCTTGCACCAAGAATTTTTCCATTCAAGTTTGGTCAAAGAACAAAAATGGTACTAATAGAGCACACCTACCTTATGCCTAAAATGAGACTAGCTTCTCGCCTACTCATTTTCTGTTCAAATCCACCTTTATAGTAGGATGAAAGACTCTACAGGGAAGAGAAAAGCCAGAAAATAATTAGTTCCATGCATGTGTCATGACCTCAATCCTATTATTTGACCCTAGCTAAGGTACTGCATTTGACTAGAACAGCTTTTAAAGTGATAAATCTACTGAAAAACAGATATGGGCGGAAAAGAATTCTATAGTGTTAACTCACAGAAAATCTGAACCTCACAGAAGTTATAGAGTTGTGTTTTATAATGTTAGAAAAATGATAAAGGACAGTGATTGCTGCAGCCATTAGTTTGGTTGACTGAGAGTTCCTGCCCTTAATCAGGGGAACCTTACAGTCTAGATGTTGCACAGAGAGAAAAAGTGTGTTAATGTATGTGGTATACAGATTCATGATTTCATCCTCCCTGACATTTGGGACTAGCTTTTGATCTGGTATGTATTATTACCTCAAAACTGACAAGGACATCTTTAGTACTATGAAAAAACCTCCAAACAACAACAACAACAACAAAACCAACTGGCAAGGAGCGAAATATCAGGATGGTTCAAAGGGTGATAGGTGCCCTTTTCAAAAACACCTAAGCAACTCAGAAGCTGGTGTTCCATTTTCAAGAGACTTATATACCTACATGCTTTTAAAAGTGATGCCCAACATTTCTGTCCCACACCTTTAATAGAATTGTACAGTACTAGGTTGGTGCTGAGGGAAAAGAGTGCTTCCTCCTTGAATTACCTTCATTACGTAATATAGAACATTTTCCCAAATTTTGCTAGAATTTACTTGAAGTAGTGACCAATGCAGATTTACTTGAATTATCAGCCTGAAGTTGTAAGGTTTCAGGCTCAAATACAAATTCTTTTTTATTTTTTAAAACATGCTTCTTGATGTTATTTCAAGAAAAAATGCTTTACCTTGAGAGAAATTTGAAATTTACTAAGATTTGGTTACTAAGGAAAGCGTTTCTTCTTGGGGAAGTGCACGGTGAGAACCTCTTTACCAAAAGCCTTGATTCTAAGCATCATTTGCAGCAGCACTTTTAAAATCAAAGGCTGCCTATACACATGCTTGGGGATGGGGGAAGAAGCATTTTAATTAGAGTGCTTCTCTAATTAAAATGGCTCAAGTCATATGTATTAAACCCCTACATTTTAAAATTTAAAAATGGCCATGGGACACTATCTAAACCTCATTCAACGAGGTTCAGCTAAAGTACCCCTGCAGCCATTTTAAAATGTGTGGGAGACTTCATACACATGACAGTGATGTTACACTGGAGCATTCTAACTAGAGCACAAATGAGCACATGTATAGGCAGCAAAAGGAAATTGGACATAAAAGTCATGTTTTTTCTACATGAGGGTTTGGTTAATAGAGGTCAAGGCATTCTGGAAAATAAGAGCTGATAGGCGGCTTTTGAAACATTAAGGAAGAGACATTTTGCTTTACGCATGCTATTAATAGTAGAATAAATAAGCTGTCTACCTGCTGATACTTCAAGTTCTGCAGCCTTATTACCAGGGTCCCTTATATGTTGTGGTTTAATAGGTCATGCAAGTTAACTGTTTCTTGCATGTGCCCTATTAAAGGGTGTAAAGAAAACATTAAATAGTTTTGATTTGGTCTATGAAGCATGTACTTTCTCTTGCCAATTTGGCTATGATACATACAAAATCTTTCCCTAGCACTGTAATCACAAGGGATCCTGGTTTTCTCTGATTAAAAAAAAAACAAAACCCAATTTTCAGATTAAAAAATATACCCAAATCCACATTTTTCTGTGATTAAAATGACACACCACTAAGATATATCTACCTATATTTATCTATATACACCTGTGTGTGTATGTGTGTGTATCTGTGTGTATGTGTGTATATATATGTATCCATCCCTGTATGTGGACTATGCATGTATTATTATTATCCCTGTATGTGGACTAAATATGTATTATACATGTATATCCAAATATCCCTGTATGTGGACGAAGCATCACACTGGCCACGTCAAGACGAGTGCGGCTGTGCAGTATGTGGCGTTGTAGACATGTCTGTAGCGCCACATACTGCAAATTCAGGTGTTCTCTGTGATGCAAGGTAGCATGCAAAAAAAGGGAGGGTGACACACATGGGGACAGTACACACCGCCCAAAACAGGGGCCTGCCCAGATGGAGTCACACTTTGACTGCCAGCCTGATTCTAAGCGGCAGGATCACTGCTGCTGCAGCCCTAGGAGGCCCCCAGGATCCCAGGTAAGGCTACTGGGACCAGCCCAGTAGCTACAAAAGGAGGAGGCTACTGGGACCAGCCCCAGCCTCCCCTACCCCACACACAGTAACTCGCTGCACACCAGATGGCATGTGGCACGGGTGTTCCCAGAGACAACTATCAGCCGCTGCTTCTTGTCCTTGGAGAAACAAATGTCCATGCTCGTCTGGACACGTTCATTGTGTCTGTTTCTTTTTAAGTGTTGTCTCAGCATCTCCAAACACACTCTCATTGAAAAGATGACACAAGAAAACGCCACAAAACAGACATTATATAACAGCTAGTTATTAGAGTTGTAATGTACTGTACAAGTTGTGAATCCCAAGATCACCTTCATCTTCACAGACTTTTCACCTTCTTCACCTTATGACACTCGGAGAAGCCCATTACAAACTTGATTACTCTAACTTCATTGAACCACAGATGATCTGACCCTCCCCCTCACCCCCAATCTGATTTTTAGCATCAGTGTTATGATACTCTGAGAAAACAGCAGCGAACAAGGAGATGCAAACAGGACAGTTAGCCAGCAGGTTGCTGGAAGCAAGAAGAGGAAGGGGAAGAGGAAACAGGCACCAGATCCTGCTCTGGGAAGGTAACTGAGCCAGCGCTGCCTATGTGCTTGGCTTGTTGAGGTCTGTTTGGTGGGTTTGTGTGCTTGGGTGTGTGCTCTGAGCAGCTGAGTGGACCAATGTGACAAAGGGCCCTAGCCAGTCCAGGCCTAGGAGAGATAAATAAGGAGGCAGTCCAAGTGACCAGGAGAGTGGCAAACAGGGAAAAGCAGACAGGACAGTTTGCCAGCAGTTTCCTAGTCAGGTTTCCACTCCTCTCTTTGAAGGGGAGCCTGAAAGGTAAGATTCTTTTATTTATATATGTAATTAGGACTGACTAACTACATAGTTTTATTTTAGCAGCTAAAACTCAGCAGCTAGACCAAGATTTAAGCCTCTTGTTTAACCAGAGTCCAGAGCGAGGGGGAGTTTTCTTGGAAACTCTCTCACATTCCTTTACTTTAAGGTGGCTAAGAAGACAGAGGTTCCAGGGAAAAGGGAACCCTTCAGATCAAGGAACAGCCAACAGGACAGCTACAGAGGAGTTTGCTAGGGCAGGTTTGCTTGGAAAGAAAGGCAAGAAGTGAGGCAGCAGATTAGAAGACCCAGAGGCATGGCTGGAGGATGTCACAATGCCAGAACCACTGCCGCTTCCAGCTGTTCCTCTGCTTCCACCTGTGAGGTCTCTGTCCAGGAAGGATTAGACACCATTGATGCTTTCACCCAGGTCCTGATTTGGTGCTGTGCAGACTGAGGCTTGCAGATTCCTTCTGGTGTCAGTCAGTTGGGGGAATGCCTGCAATATAAGTGGTAACCCTCAGAGAGAAGGCAAGAGACCTACAAGAGGAGGCAGCAAGGCTTTGAAGCACCCTTGGCCATGGGGGGACTTCATTGATTCCATGCTGGAAGAAACCTGTAGGACTGTGAAGGAAGGACTGCTAGAGGTGGTGCTTGAAAAGTAAGAGGGCATGAACATCCAGGAAGTTGGAAGCTTGTATCTTTTGGCAGAAAGAAGAATTTGTCATCCCTACATGCGGTGGTTGGCCTTTTAGAACAGATATGGAGCACTAGCAACAGAGGAGGAGTGCATTCCATCGGTGGAAGAGGCCAGGGCAGGAATCCCCAAGGTGGGGAAGACTGAGACAACTGCCATGAAGAAGAAGTGACGGGTGGTGGCGGTTGGAGACTCCCTTCTGCAAGGGATGGAAAGATCCATCTACCAGCCTGAACTGTCGTCCTGGGATGTCTGCTGCTTGCTTGAAGCCCAGATCCGAGATGTCATGGAAGGATTACTGAGACTCACCCAACCCTCTGGCTATCACCCCATGTTGCTCATCCATTTGGGCACCAATGATTCTGCCAGGGGTGACACTGAGCAGATCAAAAGTGACTACAGGGCTCTGAGTGCAAGGGTGAAGGGGATGGGGGCACAGGTTGTGCCCTCTGCAATCCTTCTGGTCAAGGGGAAGGGCTCTGGCAGAAGCAGACACATCCTGTACATCAATGCATCGCTCTGCAGGTGGTGTTGCCAGGAGGGATTCAGCTTCTTTGACTATGGGATGTTGTTCCAAGAAGAAGGATTGCTAGAAAGAGACAGGATCCACCTGATGAAGAGAGGGAAGAGCATTTTTGCAGACAGGTTCACTAACCTAGTGAGGAGGGCTTTAAAGTTTTTGCCAGGGGGTGGAGAACAAATGTCTGAAGTAAGTAGGGGACCTGGAGGAAACAGAAGCAAGTGGGGGCAACAGGGGAGGCCTCATTCTTCCTGAGAAAGTAGGGCAATTGGCTAGTCACCTTAGGTGTCTGCACATGAATGCACAAAGCCTAGGAAAAAAGCAGGCAGAACTGGAGGTCCTCACAGAGTCAAGGAATTATGACATGACTGGAATACAGACTTGGTGGGATAGCTTGCATGACTGGAGCACTGTCATGGACGGGTACAAACTGTTCAGGAAGAGCAGGCAGGGGAGAAAAGGAGGAGGAGTTGTGCTGTATGTAAAAGAGCCATATGATTGCTCAGAGCTCCAGTATAAAAGTAGAGATAGGCCTATTGAAACTGTCTGGGTTAAGGTTAGAGCGTGTGCTATAGACCAGCAGACTGGAGGATGAAGTAGAGGCTTTCTTTTCAGACAACCTGAAGAAGTTTCCAGATCACACTCCCTGGTTCTCATGGGGGACTTCCATCACCCTGACATCTGCTGGCAGGGCAATACAGCAGTGCACTGGCAATCCAGGAAGTTTCTGGAGAGTGTTGGAGACAACTGCCTGGTGCAAGTGTTGAAGACACCAACTAGGGGTCGTACTCTTCTTGACCTCATGAACAGGGAAGACTTGGTGGGGAATATAGAAGTGGATGGCAATTTGGCCAGCAGTGACCACAAGATGATCGAGTTCAGGATCTTGACAAAAGGAAGAAAGATGAGCAGCAGAATATGGACCCTAGACTTTAGAAAAGTAGACTTTGACTTCCTTAGGGAACTGATGGGCGGGATCCCCTGGGAAGCCAGTCTAGGAGGAAAGGGGTCCAGGAGAGCGGGTTGTATTTTAAAGAAGCTTTACTGGCACAGGAACAAGCCATCCTGATGAATAGGAAGAACAGCAAATGTGGCAAGCAACCAGCTTGGCTTAGGACAGAACTCTTTGGTGAGCTTAAACACAAAAAGGGCGCTTACCAGAAATAGAAGCTTGGATAAAGAACTTGGGAGGAATATAAGAATATTGTTCAGGCATGCAGGGATGAAGTCGGGAAGGCCAAAGCTGATCTGGAGTTGCAGCTAGCAAGGTTTATGAAGGGTAACAAGAAGGGTTTCTACAAGTATGTTAGCAACAAGAGGATGGTCAGGAAAAGTGTGGGTCTCTTAACTGAATGGGGGAGGCAACCTAGTGACAGATGAGGAAAAGGCTGAAGTATTCAGTACCTCTTTTACCTCGGTCTTCACAGACACGGTCAGCTCCCAGACTACTGCAGTAGGCAGCACAGTTTGAGGAAAAGGTCAGCAGCCATCAATGGTGAAAGAAAAGGTTAGGGACTGTTTAAAAAAGCTGGACGTGTACAAGCCTATGGGCTGGATGCAATGAATCCGAGGGTGCTGAGGGAGTTGGCTGCTGTGATTGCAGAAACACTGGTCATTATCTCTGAAAACTCGTGGTGATCCTGGAGGGAGGCCCTGGACGATTGAAAAAAGGCAAATATAGTATCCATCTTTAAGAAAGGGAAGGAGAATCCAGGGAACTACAGACCAGTCAGCCTCACCCCAATCCCCAGAAAAATAATGGAGCAGGTCCTCAAAGAATCCATTTCTAAATAAATGGAGGAGAAGAAAGTGATTAGGTACAGTCAGCATGGATTCACCAAGGGCAAGTCATGCCTGACCAACCTAATTGCCTTCTATGATGAGATACCTGGCTCTGTGGATATGGGATAATATACCTTGACTTCAGCAAGGCTTTTGATACCTTCTTCAATAGCATTCTTGCAAGCAAGCTAAGGAAGATGGTTTGGATGAATGGACTGTAAGCTGAATAGAAAACTGGCTGGATTGTTGGGCTCAACGGGTAATAATCAATGGCTCAATGTCTAGGGCTCAATGTCTAGTCCTGGGCCTGGTTTTGTTCAATATCTTCATTAATAATCTGGAAGATGGGATGGATTACACCCTCAGCAAGCCTGCAAATGACACCAAACTGCGGGGTATAGTAAATTCACTGGAAGGTAAGGCTAGGATTCAGAGTGACTTAGACAAATTGGAGGATTGGGCCAAAAGAAATCTCCTGAGGTTCAACAAGGACAAGTGCAAAGTCCTGCACTTAGGATGGAAGAATCCCATTTACTGGGGACTGACTGGCTATGGAGCAGCTCTGAAAAAAAGGACTTGGGGGTTACAGTGAACAATAAGATGGATGTGAGTCAGTAGTGTGCCCTTGTTGCCAAGAACGCTAACAGTATACTCGACTGCATTGGTAGGAGCCTTGCCAGCAGATTGAGGGAAGCAACTATTCCCCTCTATACTGTACTAGTGAGGCCACATCTGGAGTACTGTGTCCAGTTCTGCCCCCCGCACTATGGAAAGGATATGGATAATTGGAGAGTGTCCAACGGAGGGCAATGAAAATGGTGAGGGGGCTGGGGTACATGACGTATGAGGAAAGGCTGAGGGAACTAGGTTTATTTAGTCCACAGAAGAGAAGGCGGGATTTGAGAGTGGCCTTTAACTACTTGAAGGGTGGTTCCAAAGAGGATGGAGCTAGAGTGTTCTTAGTGGTGACAGACGA
This sequence comes from Crocodylus porosus, assembly GCF_001723895.1. Lineage (NCBI taxonomy): Eukaryota > Metazoa > Chordata > Crocodylia > Crocodylidae > Crocodylus > Crocodylus porosus. The sequence goes on along the minus strand of NW_017728906.1, from coordinate 148,082,496 downwards.
CAGAACAAGGAGCAATGTTCTCAAGGGAGGCTTAGGTTGAATATGATGAAAAACTCTATCACTAGGAGGGTGGCGAAGTATTGGAACAGGTTCCCTAGGGAGGTAAGGGCTGGGCCGTGGGGGTGCTGATCAAGGCCCCCCCCAGTGAGGGAGGGAGTGGGGCTGGGGCTTGGGCAAGCGCTGCCCAGCTGGGGTGGGGCAGTTCTCACTGCTGTGCACATCCCATGAGGTGACAGGGGGTGTGCCCGATCTGCGCAGGGTGCAGGCAGGGCAGGCTGCAGCTGCGGGCTGGGGTTGACACCAGGGGTGGACCAGACAAGCAGTGCTTTGAGAGGGCTATGGGGGAGGGCTGCAACCACCCCAAAAATCATCGTATACACCCCACAGCCCACCTCCCAGTGCTGTCGCTGCCCACCCCATGCAGATCTGGGGGCACAACCTTCTCACCATGGGGACCTTGATCAGCCCCCCTACGCCACTCCCCTTCCACCACAACACTTATCAGCCGCACACAGCTCTCCATGCTGCCAGCTGTGCTCCTCACTGCCTACGTGCTGCGCTGTGCCTGCGCCTGCGCACGGGCCATTTATTGGCCAAATTATCGGCCACTTCAGGCTGCTTTCTAATATACACAATTTTCTTTATATCAGTGTCGATCTGACATTGGACTGATGTATCAGAGCACCTCTACTAATTACCCATTTTAATACTGCTGTCACACTTACGTTACAATGTGAGGAAGGTAAACTTAGATCATCACTCTTTCTGGTGACAACAGACTCAGAATAAAATAAGCACACTAACTTTTTTGAAAAGCTGGGTCCAACAGAAAAGAGATATTTCTCTGGAAACAAAACTAGTGAAGGTAGCAATAAATAAAAACATGGTATTTAATTCTTTCACTGGAATAACATTTTACAGTAGAAACATAAAGGCTAAACTGTACTAGTATTTACACTAGTACTATACTAAGAAAGACTATATATTTAACTGCCGTAAGTTAAATAGGAGGCAGAATTTTAAAGTAAAATTTAATATATTTCAGTTACTCATTTTAATTAAAAAATAGATTAACAGAATTGTTGACTCTACATGTTATTTGCTTACATAAGCAATAACAGAGAAGGCGTCAGAGATATGAGAGACAGAAATAAAGGCATCTTAAATGATCATTTAATAATCACTCAGCATGAGTTCAGTTTAGTTTTACCTAACGTCTTTATTAGTGATCTGGAAGAAAGAGTAAACAACATATTGATTATTTCCCGTGAATGCAATTAACTGGAAACTGTTATAAAAAGAAAAAGGAAAAAAAAACAACCCCAAAACCTGGGGAATCTGATAGCTTAGAATTATGAACCAATGACACAGCTTTCCACATAGGTAGGAGGGCAGAGGTATTGGCCTCCAATCATAAAGAACCTAAGGAGAATGCCAGCAAACTCTAGCATATATCCGAAGGGTCCCAAAAAGTGACTGTCTTATAGCAACAGTAACCCTTGGCATCCATTTTTAAGGCACACTCCAGCAGAAATATTATCTGCTTTGATATTAATGAGGTAACATGGTCTGGATGGCATAATACCATAGGCAGGGCAATAGAGGCACTGGAATGCAATATTCTGTGGACTGTTTTCCAGCTTTTAAAATCATCTCACCAAAATCACATACTATCTCAACATCATGTACTTTGGGCAATGGGAATTTTGGATCTAGGAGAAAATGCTAACATACTGTTTACTCTTCTACAATTTAAAAAAAGAAAAATACCAGTTTTGCTTCAGTATCCTGAATAGGAAATATCTTATCCATCCTATGAAAGATATATTCAAACCTATTCCTGACATAAAAAAATGTACTGAAAGAAGCACTGGAGCATGAACTGAAGGGAATAAACCTGCACTGAAAAAGCTAACTATATACCCTAAAACAGGGCTGTCCAACTGGCACATTGGACTCCAAGAGGTTAAACTGTAACTCCTAAGATTTCTAGTCTGCTCCCCCTACTACTGCTGTTGTTACTCTGGGCTCCCCCTCCCCCAAACCTGGCTTCCATACCCACCCAAACTCCATGGGCAGAGGCAGAGGCAGGGACAATGAGGCTGAGGGAGCCCCCAGTTGGGCAGCTTGTGGAAAGGGTGGTGTAGGACAGTGGGGCAGTGCCAGCACAGTACCGGGGGGTACACTGCACCCACCACATGATGCAGCATGGTGGAATGATGGCTAGCACATGTTGTGGTGTGGCGTTCAGAGCACAGTGTAATGTGTGTGCGGTCTGTGTAGTGTATGACTGGGGGGCTTGTGACCCTCGACCACTCAGAAGTTTTAGTCCTGCCCTAAAAGTAAGATTCTCTTCTATTTGAATCAGTGTTTTGTCATTATTTTAAAGATAAAAGAGAATTAATGCTTAAGATAAAACAACTTCTAACTTACAGAAGTGGAAATCTTCTTTGCTGTTTTTGAGATTACTTGCTCCAGTGGTTTCCAGAGCTGGAATGCATAGCGACCTGAAAAATATTGTCATAAAAAAACAACCATTACTTACTTAATTCCTAAATCTCGCCTCAATGACTCATTTTTGCTAAATAAAATATCATAAGATAATAGGAATTTTGGTATAAAAAAAAAAAGGTCTTCTGCAGTTTTATTCTCTTAATCTCATTTTTTAAATTCTCATATTTTCTTAACCTCATGGCAACAGTTCGATGATGAGTTTATAGTGGTTCACACAATTCAATCTTTACAGTAAGAAAAAGAACAATGCTGTGGGGTTTTTTTATCTAAAATGAAACACATGAACTGTAAGACCTACAGTGCTTATTCACAAGCTCAATGTATTCAGACACATTTTGTAGGATGAACTGA
>NW_017728906.1:148072546-148079046 GCF_001723895.1 Crocodylus porosus | reverse complement strand
GCTTAGAATTATGAACCAATGACACAGCTTTCCACATAGGTAGGAGGGCAGAGGTATTGGCCTCCAATCATAAAGAACCTAAGGAGAATGCCAGCAAACTCTAGCATATATCCGAAGGGTCCCAAAAAGTGACTGTCTTATAGCAACAGTAACCCTTGGCATCCATTTTTAAGGCACACTCCAGCAGAAATATTATCTGCTTTGATATTAATGAGGTAACATGGTCTGGATGGCATAATACCATAGGCAGGGCAATAGAGGCACTGGAATGCAATATTCTGTGGACTGTTTTCCAGCTTTTAAAATCATCTCACCAAAATCACATACTATCTCAACATCATGTACTTTGGGCAATGGGAATTTTGGATCTAGGAGAAAATGCTAACATACTGTTTACTCTTCTACAATTTAAAAAAAGAAAAATACCAGTTTTGCTTCAGTATCCTGAATAGGAAATATCTTATCCATCCTATGAAAGATATATTCAAACCTATTCCTGACATAAAAAAATGTACTGAAAGAAGCACTGGAGCATGAACTGAAGGGAATAAACCTGCACTGAAAAAGCTAACTATATACCCTAAAACAGGGCTGTCCAACTGGCACATTGGACTCCAAGAGGTTAAACTGTAACTCCTAAGATTTCTAGTCTGCTCCCCCTACTACTGCTGTTGTTACTCTGGGCTCCCCCTCCCCCAAACCTGGCTTCCATACCCACCCAAACTCCATGGGCAGAGGCAGAGGCAGGGACAATGAGGCTGAGGGAGCCCCCAGTTGGGCAGCTTGTGGAAAGGGTGGTGTAGGACAGTGGGGCAGTGCCAGCACAGTACCGGGGGGTACACTGCACCCACCACATGATGCAGCATGGTGGAATGATGGCTAGCACATGTTGTGGTGTGGCGTTCAGAGCACAGTGTAATGTGTGTGCGGTCTGTGTAGTGTATGACTGGGGGGCTTGTGACCCTCGACCACTCAGAAGTTTTAGTCCTGCCCTAAAAGTAAGATTCTCTTCTATTTGAATCAGTGTTTTGTCATTATTTTAAAGATAAAAGAGAATTAATGCTTAAGATAAAACAACTTCTAACTTACAGAAGTGGAAATCTTCTTTGCTGTTTTTGAGATTACTTGCTCCAGTGGTTTCCAGAGCTGGAATGCATAGCGACCTGAAAAATATTGTCATAAAAAAACAACCATTACTTACTTAATTCCTAAATCTCGCCTCAATGACTCATTTTTGCTAAATAAAATATCATAAGATAATAGGAATTTTGGTATAAAAAAAAAAAGGTCTTCTGCAGTTTTATTCTCTTAATCTCATTTTTTAAATTCTCATATTTTCTTAACCTCATGGCAACAGTTCGATGATGAGTTTATAGTGGTTCACACAATTCAATCTTTACAGTAAGAAAAAGAACAATGCTGTGGGGTTTTTTTATCTAAAATGAAACACATGAACTGTAAGACCTACAGTGCTTATTCACAAGCTCAATGTATTCAGACACATTTTGTAGGATGAACTGAGTTATTTGCCTCATGAATTTTAGGAAAAACAGCAACATGCAATCTTAGCTTGGAAGTGCTATATTCACTAACGTACTCAGAGCACAATGCAGTTCTCCCTAAATATTACTCAAGAGCTTTTTTTCCTCCCCTTTTTTAACCTGTTTATTACAGGGTTCTTACAGCTTCATTCCAGTATCACATTCGGTGAATAACTATGCATTTTTATTTGCTTGGGGAAAAAAGCAGTCTTACCATGAATAAAGACTCTATTTGTAGTCAAGTTAGGCTTGATAGTGCTTCCTCCACAAGCCAGTGAATTCTATTATGGGCCAAGAAGGTGGAGAAGGTTTACCAAGCTCAGGAACAGAACCTGTATCACATACTATGTAGTAGAAATTTTCTCCAAGTTACTTTAATTATATACTAGCAATTTAAATCATAATTATGTCTGATATGTATTCTTATTATTATTTTAAAAAATAAAACAATCTCTTTGTCACATACTATTTTGCTTTTTCATTTTTAACAACTGCCATGCCCAAACAGGTCATTTTAGTTGTAACAGAACATGTTTTGGTTTATAAAGAAGTCCTACTAATATGGCATATACAATGGCTCTTAACTATTCAAATTTTGCACTATTTTTTCAATTTCGATTAACAGCATCAGGTTCCTGTCAGAGGATATTGTTATGGCTTTCTACGCTAGAGTACAGAGCCTTTACTCTCTCAAATCTTACCCTTGTATACAGGGATGAAGTCGTATTTTTTCATTCTTTTTGTAAAATAGATGATACTTCTTTATCTTTTAATTTATAACAGGTTTTACAGTACAAATGGTTCTTGTAATATTTTTCTGTATCCTCTCCGTTTTCAAAATCTACTTTGAATTGTAAACCCCAAAATTAGACACAATATTTCAGTAGCAGTCTCATCAAGGGCATGTAAATTCTTCCAACTCCTATCACATTTGCCCCTATTTATATACCCAAGGACTGCATTCACGTGTGGACGTTTAGTTCCCCAGGGACAAGTAGCAGTGGTGCACCTTGCACTTTAGCATGCGGCAAATTAACCTCGGTGGGGTAGGGGAGGCTGGGGCCAGGGCTGGGTTAGCTCCAGCAGCCTTACCTGAGGTCCTGGGGGCCTCCTGGAGCTGCAGCAGTGGTGATTCTGCTGCGCAGATATCCAGGGGTCAAAAAAAACCCACGGAAAAATGGTGGAACAGCACACACACAGGCAGCGTTCCCTTACAGCACAGAGAACACCTGAATGTGCTGTGTGTGACATGGCAGACTTGTTTGCGGTGACACATACCATACAGCTGTGCCCATCTGGATGCAGCCAAGGATTGTGTTTAGCCCTTTTAAACAGAGCTTTACCATGGTAAATCATATTCACTTTGTTGTTTATCTTACCAGCAAATGCAACAGCTGCAACACCCAGGCCAACTGCTATCATAGTTCCAGCCTACAACAGAAATACAAAGCTTAAAATCAGACTTACTTTAATTATAGTCACATTCCATTCTAGGAGCAATGGATTTAGTCTCAAGTGTGCAAGTTCTGTAAATACTCTACAGCAGAGGTGTCCAACTCTCCCTTTGCCCCAGGACATATCCAGACTGTAAGGTTTCTTGTGGGCTGAATCTGGACCTGGTGGCAACAGCAAGTGGTGGAGGCAGCAGGGCCAATGGCTGTGGCAGCAGCTGAGGTGGCAGAGACACTGGGGCAAGTAATAGGCCAACCAGCTGTGGAGTGAGCAGGTCTGTGTTGCCTCAGCCCTTACTCAGCTTCCTGCTATCAATGGCCATTCCTAGGAACCTACCAAATTTACAGAAATAGGGCGTGGTGGCTTCTTTAATCTTGCACATTCCCCTGCACACACGTCGCCTCTTGCCCCTGTCACTGCTGATTAGTGGAGGACCCTGCTATTCCTGATCAGCAGGGAAACTAAAAGTACAGTTTTAAACATGGCACTGTTTCTGCCACCCTGCCAGTCAGCAGCAAACAGCAGGGCCATCTGGGCCCCCTCAGCCAATCAGTGGCGGAAGGCAAAAATTACACCATCTTTAAAACCACAGTTTTCACCTCCCAGCTGATAAGGAGTGAGCTGCAAGTGGGGCCCCTCCACCAATCAGAAGAGGGGAGAGGGACATACAGATTAAAGGAGCCACAATGCACCCCACTTCCACCATGAATTCAGTAGGAAGCTCAATTCTGTGCCCCAGATTCTGCTATTTTGACTCTTGAATTCCCTGGTCTGCCAGGAGCCACACAGACCACTGGAAACACCTCTATGTTGAATCTGGCCCATGGGCCATGTGTTTGATGCCCCTGCTTTAACGATAGCTCCTAACGCATTCAATATTTTATGACTTGTTCATAAAAGCAAATCATAACCATTTCTCCATGTATTTTAAATTTGCAGCACTTAGCCCTTTTTAAAAGCCTTGGTAAATTTTACAACACAAAATTAGGAATTTGGAAGGCAGTGGGAAATTCTGCACCTGATGTGATAAATTAGATACCTTTAATTGTTCAATACCATTAATAACCATGACAAAACCTCATGATTACTCTGAAGCTACCTACTGCCACTTTAGCAAATCACATAGTTGTAACTAAACTTTTTAAGAAGATAATATAACATGACACACAAAACAATTTTGCTAAGATGAACTGAAATAGTTCATATAGGAGAACTCTAATTCAGTTTAAAAGAACAGAGAAAACAGCAACCACAGAATTAATAACTAGAAAATCTGGAGATTTGGATTGGGATTACAAGGGGATCAATGTTTGCATCAAATCACTATATGGGAATCTCATTGTGACAGACTTCCTGGGAAGGAGCAAGGATAACTCAAGCACTGTTCCTAGACTTACAATAACCAAGAGAGCTCCCGGCCATACTTGGTATTCCTTCTGTAAAGCCAGGAGCAGAGGCCACACGGATGTTAGAGCCTTACAGCTTCTCCCCAGACAGACCCAACCCCCAGCCAGTTTTTTCTTCCCACCAACCCCTTAGCCACATGAAGCAGCAGGAAACAGCTAGTAAAGTGCATCACTGTGTCAAACCTTGAAATCCTATTCTCTATTGTCAGCCATATAGGATTCCCCCCCTGAGGAAGGGAAGGGATTTTTTTTTCCCCTGAGGAAGGGAATTAATTCAGGGCTATACTGAATTAGTGGCCCATCTAATTCAGCATCCTGCCTTTAACAGTGTCCAGTAGCAAATACAGGCAACCCCCGCTTAACGCTGTTTTGTTTAGTGCTATTTCACTATAATATTTATTTTACATTCATACCCGATTCCATTTAGTGCTCAGCGAACTTCGTTATAATACTCACAGGCACCACCTTGGTTCATCAAAACTTTTGGTTCTGCTTAACACTATTTCCACTTAATGCTCAGTTTTTCAGGAACCAATTAAGAGGGCTAAGCAAGTGTTGCCTGTATTTCAGAGGGATATGAATTAAAAAAAAAAAAACTTAAAAGAAGCTAGTTCCTAGCCCCTATCAAAAAGTAAGATATGCTTCTGCTCTGAAGCAAATGGGTTTATATGGTAGAGAGGTTGTGATCCTATGTTAAATTAAATTTTTTATGTCAGCTTTTACTTCTGCAGATTAACTGTTTAGAAAAGTGTTCGTTTTAATTAGTTTTATATTTTGTTGCCTTTCAGTTTTACAAAATTTCCTCTTGTTCCTGGACCATAAAAAAGATTAAATATGAGAGCCCAACTTAACTTCACTGTATCCTTATTATGTTTATATCTCCTAAGCTAAATCTTTTTAACTTCTCTTTACATGAAAGTCTTGTCAAGTCTTTACCATTTGACATCTTTCTCCGAGTCTCTTCTATTGTGAAATAGGGTGACAAGAACACTGAAGTGAGACTGTAAACCTGATTCATAATTCCTGCAGATTGTTTTCCTCCTTTTTTCATGGTTTGTGACCACTGCTTCATATTCATTAAAAATTTCACTGAACTGTCCAGAATGACAGCTAAATCTTGTTTGGAGTGCTCACAGTACTTAGGAGTGCAGCAACGTGTGAAGTGATTAACATTAATTCTCATAATGTTGATTATATTTTATTTATCAAAATTAAGTTTAACCTGCTATTGTGCTGACTACTTTTCAGCTTTACTAGGTCCCCCTAAAGTTTTTGGTTCTGATTATCAGGTGATAATGTTATCAGGTAATAACAATGCACCTAAACAATCTTATTCTTCCATTATCAGGTTTTTATTGCCTCTCTCCTGCTTGTTGGCCATTTGTTAATTTTTCTTATATACTGTTTTTATTTACATATGAATTTTATATAACCTTTTGTTCCATACGCTACTCAGCTGTGCCCAGAGCCTAAGGAAGTGTTCTGTGATACCTAAACACTCGCCTACGTCTATCCCAACCATGCAGCTAGTGAGATTACCTACAACAATTTTTGCCTATCTAGAGTTTGTGCTACTCTTTAATACACTGATTTTTTCTGGCATCTGCAATGTTTCTATTTTATCCTTTACCACGTCTAATTAATAAACAATACCAGTCTTAGTGTGAAACTTTACAAATATTTTTCCAGAAATTTTAGAAAGAAAGGTATAAAAATATCTGTGAAAGTCTATTTTGTAGTAAAGCAAATTGCAAGTGTGTTGGAAGATGTAACACATGGCATATATTTAAAAGACAAAAGAGACGCAGAGTTGTTACATTATTTAGAATATAATTTACAGAGCTGTGCAAAATTTCAGCAGCTGTTTCATTTTGTATTTGGATGTTTCAATGGTTGAAACACCGAATCCGAAACAAGACGCAGGGCTCTGAAACAGCTCCAAAATGAAACAGGCCATCCAAAACGCTTCAGAAAAATTCTGAAACATTTCACAGCTATTTTGGAGGAGGGCTTGCAGGGAAAGAGGAAGGGGGCGGACTGCTCTGATATTGACCTCGTGAAGGAAGGAACACCTTGAGAAGCTGGATACCTTCAAGTCAGC
>NW_017728906.1:148053038-148072535 GCF_001723895.1 Crocodylus porosus | reverse complement strand
TGACCCCAGCTGACTTCCTGCCCTTTGGGCAGGGGGCTGGACTCGATGATCTCCCGAGGTCCCTTCCAGCCCTGATGTCTATGAAATCTATGACATCTGTAGCTGGTGGCCAGGGACAATGATCTGTCCCCGAGGTCCCTTCCAATCCCAGTGTTGGGGAACTGAACCAGTTTCAATTCCCCAGCTCCCCAATCTTTCCCCCAGCTCTCTGATCACTTTCCCCAGCTCTTTCTGGGGTGCCTGGGTCCCCAGATGATGCGGGTGACAGCAGGCTGCTCCTTCCAGCTGGTGATGGCAGCAGCTCTGGGATATTTCTCCAGCCAGCAGCAGCATCCTGCTGAAACCCTGCACGTAGATATGTGCCCCCTGGGAAAAGCTGGTAAATGATAAGAGCGTTGGGAAATCAAACCAGGAGCTGCTGCTGACAGGTAGAGCCACCCCAGCTTCCAGGCAGCGCACAGTGCTCTGCCGATCTACGCTGCACATTTGCGATGGTGTGGGTGCCACGCAAGGGGGGCAATCCCCACTGCCCCTCACTGCCCTGGGTTGCATGGGGTGGGGCTCTGCCATGAGCCCTCAGAGGCCCCAATTGCCACTGCCAGAGCTGGTGAGGCAGGGTTTTGGGGTTTTTTTTTAAAGCTCCGCACTCACTAGGTGCAGAGCACACAGATGACAGCATGCTGCTGCTGCTGCTGCTGCTGCTGCTGCTGGCTGGGGCTACAGCCAGCACCTGAATCTGCCTGGCACAGCCCACGCCAAGCACCGTGAAGAACCCAGTGCTAATGCTAGGCCCAGCCAGCAGCAGCAGCCTGCTGTCATCCCACACGCAGTTCCAGGGGTCTGCACCTCCTGGGGAAGGCTGCGGGGCTATGCCAGACTCTTCCCGGGGTCTTGCTGCCGGCAAGTGATACCAGTTTTGCTTTGAACAGTTTGTGGTGCAGTTTCCTAGAAACCTCTGCACCTATCTCCTTGAAACTTGGCAGGCTTCTTAGCCTTAAGAAGGGGCAAAAGTTTCATCCAAAACAGGCAAGAAATAACAAAGTTATAGGCAGTTTTGTGATTCCCTATTATAGCCTATGGCCGAAACACTGTTGAAATTCCTAGACAGGTCTGAAACTGTTTTGGCGGAAACGAAATGGGACAGTGAACTGAAACACCTAAATGAACCACTGTCCCTCTGAAACGCCAAATACAAAACAAAACAAAACACAGGCATTTCGTACAGCCCTAGTAATTTAGTTATTAAAATTAGGAAGTAATTCTGTTGAAGTGGTTCAAGTAAATAAAGGAAGTATATCGTTGAAATCTTCCATAAATTAATTTGTTACTTTAGTCCTTGGTTTCCTTTTACATATGCAATATGTATACTGCTAAACTGAAGATTCTGGGCTATAAAAATACACTATCTAAATCAGCAACTTTATATTTTTCCATATAATCCAAGCTGAATTGACATCTATGCACAACAATGAAAGACTAGATCACTGAACATGCAATCTTCAGAAGAATGAACAGTCACTCCAGATGTTAATTCTGTATCCATCATGATTTGTTGGATAAGCTAGAGGGAAAGCAACTCACCAGCAGAGACAGAAAAAAGTACACGTGTGTTAGACTAGCACAACTATACCTATTTTTTACTCTCATTGTTTCAAAATAATTTTGCATGCAGCACAGTGGAAAAGCAATAAAGGACCAATTTTCAGTGGTGTGCATACATACAAGTTTCCATTTTCAAAAATAAGTTTATAAAATACAGGCTTTAAATGCAACTACATTTGAAGTGTTCCATTAACCCATATGGCAAATTTGTGTCAATGTAATGGAACAAGAAACAAAAGCAGCTCTCACTTTTTCCTGTTTTTTGACAGACAAACAATACTGGCTTAAATTGAAGCCATGTGCCCTAAATTCTTTGCTAAATTAAAGTCTAGTTTGTAACTTTTGTATAATCCAAATCATCTTAATCCAGCTAATTGAACATAAGTATAAATTATTATTCTATTCTTGAATTATTAAAAAAAGTTAAAAGAACATCATCTTGGAATGAATGAATTTAGGCTGGACATTAGAAGGTTTCTAACCATCAGAGGAGAGAATTTCTAGAAGAGCTTTTTCTAAAAAAGTGATGGGTGAGCAACCTAATTAATTTAAATTAGAAATTGATAAATTTATGGGTGGAATTATATGATGTGGGTGCTTGTGACAGCAGAGGATCATACTTGATGATGGGGAAGAGAGGGGAAAGTCTCTTCTCAATTTAAGATTCCTATGAATACAACAGGCTTCAAAAAGCAAACAAATAATTTCAAGCACCCTCTAAATTCCGATGCTAATTCTTATAGTTTCACAATCCCACTTGCCTATTTAGAGACTGTTAATGTTTGTATGCTTCTTTCACACCAAAACGAATGGAACTGATTGACAGGGATCCTGGTTTTCTCTGATAACCCCTCCAATTTTCAGATTAAGTAACCCAAAATCCACATTTTTCCATGATTGAAGTGAAATACCACTAATATAAAGACCTATATATAGTGATGTTTCATTTAAATCATGGAAAAATGTGGATTTTGGGTTACTTTTTTCTATCTGAAAAGAGAATTTTTTTATCAGAAAACCGGGATCCCTGCTGATTGATAAAGTACCTTTCTTGGAAAGCACCTCTGTTAAACTCCTTGAAAAGTCAAAAACTGGCTTTGTCCTCAAGTCCCCATTCAACCTTAAATAACTCCCAAATTATTACCCAGTGATAACTCTAGAATTAGAGACAGTGGTAACTCTAAAATTTTGAAATAATATGGAGCTAGATGACATTCTGCATGCTTTACACCAGGGTTTACAGAGGTAGTCCTAATGGCTCCTAAAGGGGCATACACACAATATTCAGAACGCTGGATCTCTCTGGTACAGTACCCTACAAGGCCTTACTAGCTACCAACATGACACAATAAAAGTAGGTAGCACGGCCTTACAGCTGCTCCTCTTCAACAGCACTCTTGAGAGTGGTGACAACTACATCTTCCTCTCTGCAGGGCCTCACCTATGGAGTCCCATAGGACTGTTTTTTATCTCTTTTTCTCTTCAGCATCTATATAAAAAGCACTAGATTTAGAAGCTTAGATGATCTGGTAACATGTGTCTAAAAGTCATCTTAAACCTCTTACTGTCTAAGAAGCTGCTCCCCCATGAGGATCTAGACATTGTGACCTCCAGGCTGGACTACCACATTTTAGTATATCTGAATTTTAAATATGAAAAAAGTTCCCAGGTTGCATCTGGTACAAAATGCAGCTACCCACAAGGATATTAAGCTATTACTCAAGTCCTTGATGGCTCCTTGACAGTTTAGGGTCCTAATTTCCAGCTCCATTAAAGATTACATTTTGACTTCTGTATCCCTTTGACAGGAGGGCATTGATAGTGCAAGTCAAAACCCAGGAAAAAATGTAGAATCTCAGCTGAGGGGGGACTCTAGTTAAGGAATAAAGTTCAGGAGAAAATTAGGCTCTTGAGACTGAGTACCTGGTCTTGCAGTTAGTGGGAGTTAAGTCGGGGTTCATTTTCTGGGCTCAACAGGGCAGGTGGTGTGAGCATGCCCATTAAGTTCACTAAGAACTTCTGATACCACTGCCAGGCAGTACAAAGCTTTACGCTTACACAAAAAACAACCAAACAGTGATGTTTACTACATTCAAACTATCTAAACCACAAAATGAAGAGTTGGGAAAAATAAGCTAATTTAATTTTAGCCTGTAACAATGGATGAATAAATAAGTTATATTAACCTGGTCCAACAAAACCATCACCCTAAGAAATCCTTGCCTCTTTCACTGAAAAGTAATTTAAAAAAAATACTCTCCTCTTTATTATAAGAAAATGTATTCCCTCCATAAATAAAAAATGATAGGAGCAAAAGATGAGAGGGCATATTCGAACACAAGAATTGCCACTTACTGAGTCAGACCATAAGTTCATCTGGCCCAGTATCCTGGCTCCTTGGATGCGTTTGAGGGCCAGTAGGTGCTGACCAATGTGTTCCATTCGGTGTCCCCTTCCGATGCCCTACTTTTTAACCTATGATCTCACTCCCATTCCTATTTTCTTTTTTGTTGTTGATGTGTCCCCAGTGGCCTCCCTTATTCAGGGAGGCTTACAGTTCCCGTGATGGGCAACAGCCCATGATCGTGTCAAGGTACATCAAATAGACCTGCATCATCTGGCCCAGTATCCTGGCTCCTTGGATGAGTTTGAGGGTCAGTGGGCACTGTCCGGTGTGCTCTGCTTGGTGTCCACTTCTGAAGCCCTAATTATTAACCTATGACCTCACTCCCGTTCCTGTTTTTGTTGTCCCACGTATTTAGTTAATGTGTCCTCAGTAGCCTCCCTTAAGGGAAGTTCATCGTTTCCCATGATGGGCTAAGTGGCACAACAAACAGGCCTGTTTCATACAGTCCACTGGCTCCTTGGATGCATTTAAGGGCATCCAAGCCCTTGTGTGCTCTGCTTGGTGCCCTCCCCTCTGCACACTCATTTTGAACTGCTGACTTCTGCTCCAATCCCTATTTCGTCCTTTAGTTGCTTCAAGCAATCAGTGATGTGCCCTTAGTGGCCCCCGCATCAAGGGGGGCTTATAGGTCTAGGAAGTTCTAATTCAGAGGCTGAATCCCTAACTACCACACTCACTAGCAATTGAAGCAACTTTCCCCCAAGAATCTCTCCAAGAATTTGTCCCATCCCTTCCTGAATTTGGCTAAACTGGCAGCTGCCACAATATCTGGTGGCAATGAGTTCCACGCTTCAATGTCATGCTATGTGAAAAAAAAAAACTTTCTTTGGCTTGTTTTAAGCTTGACACCTGTTTACTTCAGTGGCTCTCTACCTTTTCAGGCTCAATGGCCTCAAGGCTCCCTCCTGGGTTGGATGGTGTGCAAGGAAGGACCAAAAACACACAAACAGGGATGACTCCAGCCACACAAACTCCTTCCCCACACTGTATCTTCTGTGACTTGAATAGCACCCAAGTTCAAAACCAGGTTGATCTATGACAGTGGTGACCTTCTTTCAGAGGGGTCAGGCAGTGGACCTGGGGGACTGGCGAGGCCAGGGACACACTCAAGAACGGTCTGTCTTTCTCTGCTTATGTTCCTGCACCTTGTCCACTCTTCAAAGGGCCTGGCTTTTGAGGTGCCAACCCAGAACTTGGGCCAAAGCCCACCAAGCAGTGCTATAAGTCCCCTTCATGAGGGGGGCCACTAAGAACACATCCCTGATTGCTTGGAACAAATAAGGTAAAACAGGGATGGGAGTGAAGGTCAGAGTTTCAAAATAAGTGCACAGAGTGGGAGCATTCATAGGGATCTGGAGGCACCACTGGCTGCCCTGCTACTCTGGAAATCATAGGAAATGAGGGTTGGAAGGGACCTCAGGAAGTCATCTAGCCTAATCCCCTCCTTGAAACAGGACTATCCCCAACTAGATCATCCCAGTCAAGGCTTTCTCTAGCTGGGTCTTAAAAATCTGCAAGGATGGAGATTCCACCATCTCTCTGGGTAACCTGTTCCAGTGCTTTCCTACCCTCCTAGTGAGAAACTTTTTCCCAATATCTAACCTAAACATCCCTTGCTGGAACTTGAGACCATGGCTCCTTGTTCTGTCATCTGCCACCACTGAGACCAGTCTAGCTCCATTCTCTTTGGAACCTCCCCCTCCCCCACATAGTTAAAAGCTCTCCTCTGAGTCTTGTCTTATGCAGACTAAATAAGCCCAGTTCCTTCAGCCCTCCTCGGATGTCAGGTGCCCCAGCCCCTGAATCATTTTAGTTGCTCTCTGCTGGACTCTCTCCAATTTGTCCACATCCTTTCTATAGCGGGGCCCAAAACAATACAGTACTCCAGATGTGGCCTCACCAGTGCCGAACAGAGGGGAGCAATCACTTCCCTCGACCTGCCGGCAACGCTCCTACTAATGCAGCCCAGTGCACTGTTATGAATATCCCAGGTTCTCAGCACATCACAGTCACCGTCCTGTAGAACTAGGGCCAGAAGGGACCTCCAGAGGATGCCTGCCAATGGATTTGGGAGCATCTGAAGTCCCAGGGTGAGAGCCTGGGATGGAGGATGCTGGCTGGCTGTAGTACCACACGTGGTTTCATATACATTATGGACATTAGGGCTGGAAGAGACCTCGGAAGATTATTGAGAACAGCCCCCATGGTGTTTAGAACAACTGAGTTCTGCCTGCTCAACTAATATGATTTTTGGAACCACAGGGCACTTGTACACATGGCTGTGCCACAGCCCTGGGCGCTTTTAAAAGTCCCCAGAGCTGCGGCACATGCAGTCGTACAAGCAGCAAAGTGCTGACAGTGGCGGTGGCGCACTGTGGAACTAAAACACATCAGAGACGTTTTAGTTCAAAAGCGCGCCACTGCCATTTTCTGGGTGCTGGCTCACATTTCACCGCTTATACAACCTCACACGAAGCAGCGCGGTGCGTGAGCTCGTGTGCGGAGCAGACACGAGTAATAAGGGCTGCTCCAACCCACCAGATATCCAGCGCATCGTAGGACAAAAAGGTCTGCGTATAAAATGCCCATTGACTTCTGTTCCATCCCTACGATCTGGAGCCGATTTGACCTGGAATACGAAGTATATTAATTTTTTTAAAAGCCCCAAAGTAGGTTAAAACTCTCTGAGAGACTGACCTGGGTCTTATGTATGCTGCCTCAAAAACGATCCTACATCTTGAGCACTTGCGCTATTATTGATGGCACATCCTAAAAGGGGTGAAATGACCGTACCCCGGGCCGGGCAGCACCGCCCCGCAGTGAAACGAGCGGCTTTTCCCAGGCTGAAGTGGGGCGCGGGCGGGAGCTCCCATCCGGTCGGGAACCGGCTGCGCCCCGGCCCTCGCGCTTGTCTCCGGCCCGTCCCCAGCACTGGCTGGCTACCCAAGCCCCTCCGAGCCCGGGCAGGGCCGTGCGTCACTCACCAGCCCGCGATCCAGGTCGGGCTCCCCTGCGCGGCCCCTGCCGCCGTACTCGACATAGCGCAGCCTCTCGGACGAAGCCCCGGCCTCCGCCATGACAGGGCCGCGAAAAGCCGGATGACGGCCTAGGAGGGACCAAAACACTCGAGCGCGGACGAGCGCGCTCCCCTCCCCCACCCGCGCCGCTACGTCACCGCGAGCCGAGCGCCCCAGGGGGTGGGGCTGCGCCGGGCACGAGTGAGCGCTGGGGACGCGTGTGCTGGAGGCGGCTGCACGTGTGGAGTGAAACGTGTCCGCTCGCTCCCTCTCTGAGGAGGGCTGCGTCTGACCCTACACGCGCGCACACACGTTTAGTGAGGAGGAGGGCACCTTGCTCTGACATGAGTAGAGACAGCCCCCAATCACCTTGCTGGGAAGAGAGGGGCTGTTGGCACAGACAGGCCCTACGTCCACTCACTTCCCCCTGTTACGTGGGGATTTCGGCCTGAGGAAAAATGTCTTGTATTTGAAAGTTTGTGTGCACAGTTTGTACTCGCTTCTCCAATTGAAGGGGATTGCTAGCTGGCAGGGGTGCTGTGGACCAAACTGCAGACTACTCACAGTTTCCCTCTGTCCCAAACAAAGCCAGGCCAGGGCAATCTGGAACTTAACCTATGTACAAATGTATTATTACTTACATAAGTGGAGAAACATAAATATAACCATATGTACAGATCTATAGCAGTATATTTTCAGATCTAGATAAAACTATAAACCTTATTCTCTACAATGGGTCAACACCACTGGGGTTTCAGGTAAGTAACAGGTAAACACAGGTAAGTGATAGCAAGGCATCCCAGAGGATCCCCCAGGCAGGGTTACAGACTCTTAAACTACCAATACGCAAATATAGAAGTACACAAAATATAAAGTACAATATTACAAAATATCACACAATATAAGATGCTTCGGCTTCAGGCTAAACTTAACTCCTTAAACCCCAAGGCCACAGGCAGATCTTGGGGCCCTGGCAGGGATGCACTCCCCAAATAGCTCACCTGGGAGGGCCTGGCTGGGGTGTTCGCTCCCCTGTGGAAAAGACCCTTTTCCCTGGGTAAATCATGGCATCCCTTTGGTCCATTGCTCCTCACTTGCGAGGACTCCAGGGCCAATGGCTCCCCATGGACTGCTGCTTGCTGGGGCCCTGGGCACCTATGCCTGCACCGGAGAGCTCGACCTTCTGATAGGGGTTGGATGCCTGGGCCGCCTGCTGCAGCACCAGGGCTCAGTCTGCTCCCGGACCCTCTGTGCAATGTTATCTGCACCAAGCCACTGGCCCCATGCCAGCAGCAGCAGCAGACGGGAGCCACCTCAGATGGCTCCAAGGGTCTTGGAGACCCGCTGTGCGGGGAAGCCTACATTGAGCCATCTCAAAAGGCTCCCAGGGCCTCAGACCCACTGTGCACCATCCATGCACAGAAAAGCCTGGCTACTTGCAGGGGGGATTGGGACCCAGGCCACCTAGAATAGCTCCCAGGGTTCTGGCTCCGTGTACTGTGTGCTCCTGGCTGCCTGCCGGGGTTGTAGACCCGAGCTGCCTTGAGCACCTCCCAGAGTCTGGGCCCTGTACACCACGCCGCACACCGGCTGGGACTGGAGTGTTGGACTGGCATGGGGAATCTTTGGGGCTCTTCTGGGTGTGGGCTTTGCCTGCTGAGCAGCACTTTCTAGCTCTTCTGCCCCACTCCCTTCTCCATCCCCAGATGCATCTGTCATGTGCTGGGCACACAGCTCCTTTTATTCTTTGGAGGCTCTGCCCCCCTTAAATTCTGCTGGACCTGCAGAGTGCAGGCTTAAACCAGGTCTGGGGCTCTTTGCCTCACCTTACCATGGGTAGGGGCAGGGCAAATCCCTCCCTGTCATTATCTTATTGGTGGAAGGGCTCCACCAAGCACACTGGAGATTCTTTGGGCCCAGACATGCCTGGCTGTTATCAGTAAGTCCACACTTCTATAACTCTATCCCAACCCCAGCTGGTCACATAAAAGAGACTGCACTAAAAAGCCCTGTCTTTGGCATCATTCCTGGACCATCATGGCTATCACCCCACAATTTAGCTCTTCTTAGAGTCCCTTGCTATCGCTTTCTGACTGGTCAGCCTCACACAGACTCTCCGTGTCCCCATGTCCTTCAAACTGACCTGTGCTGCAGTCACATTATAAGACTGGGAAATAAGATGTGTGTACCATTTTATCTGACGTGACCAGTAAGACTTGCACCCTCTTTCTCCCTGCAGTGATCAATGTAAACATCTTCCCACCTCTGGCTAAACCTGAGAGAAGAGGGTGCTCTTTGCCTTGGACCCTGAAGCTTCATACACTCAGAGCGTGTCACACGAAACAAGAAACCAAATTGCTGAGCTGAAGACTCCTTTGCAAATACCTTGTGCTAGGTATTGCTTGTCTTTGCTTTACTAGGCCTTTTGTCCTCATGTCTCATGATTTCCAGGGGGACATGGGCAAGTTATTTAAATACCATGTATTTTACAACACTATTTTCTACCAAAGTTCCATAATACCATTGCAAATCTAGACAATATTATAATTACTTACTCTATATGAACACATATGATTAATTGTTAAACCTACAGAAATAATTACTCGTCATTGTAAAACCTATTTTAAAATCAATAAAAATGTCCCTACCTAATCATTTTTCTGTTCATCGATTCACAGAAACATAAGGAAGACGAGCACGTTGTTTGCTTATTCTTTCAATTAGTAAATCCAAATTAAAACACGAATGATAAATTAAAAGTATTGGCATCTTTAACAATGTATAAACACCTTAGCCTTCTTCCAGTTTATGATGATTCGTTTAGGAAATTTAAACATTTTCTGAAGCTACTGCTGATCTTCTTGGACAGCAGATAAGGTAAAATAGGAAAGATGCAGCTGTATGTATTTGGAGAAACAACTTGGACTGTGGGGAAGTGAAAAAACCCAAACACGTGAGATTAGAGGAATGCAAGGGACAATTCCACAATGAAAGAGGCTGCATTGACTGATTTTTTCAGCTTAAGTCCAGATTCTGCTGTCATTGTTGTGTTACTCACAATGAGAATGCCTACTCATGCAAGTAGCTGCATTTTGTTCATTAGGGCCATTCATGTAAGTACCTACTGCTTTACATGAGTGAGGATTACAGAATATATTATTAGTGTTACATTGAATGTTGCATTATGTTTTATTCAAATGCACATTTACAAAAAAATCTAATTTTAAAATACTTGTGGATGAACAACAGCAGCTGCCTGCATTCCTTTTAAAGCACTAGTAAGACTTGTCAAACAAAAATCAGTGCTCTGGGAACATTCCATAATAAAATATTTTAATAATTCTTTGTGCTTCTGTAGCTCCAAAATACCAAAGCAATTTGCATGGATTAATCCAGGGATACAAAATAAATTTATAAATACTACCTAATTAAACACTACAAGATCCTTGTGGAATACAGCAGATAAGGGATCCAAAGAGATCTATTGAACTGAAAGAAGGCTGTCTAACAGCCCACGACATTGTTAAATTACAGTTTAGGATAAGAAGCAAAGAAAAATACTGTATCCCACTGAAAAGGAAATTCCAGGTTGAAAACTATAATTATCTAAATATAACCTTGTTCAGGACACTCAGGTTAATACTCACACTCATATAGTACCCACAGACAAATAAACCAGAATTCAGAAGTGAACTCTCTCCCTCCTGAAAGAACAGATATTCTAAAAAAATGTTATTTTCACAATATTTCTGTTCTGGATAAAAAATCTTGTGAGGAAGCCTGATGCTGCAAGACTTTTCAGTGTAATTTTTGAGCTAAATAGTATTGCTTCAACTACAGGTGTTACAGCTATATTTTTTCTTGGGTATGAAGTGCATCTGTCTGGACAGTAAGCATGCTTTTCTTCATTACGCTAGATATACTTATGCTAACTACTGCATTATGCACAGTAAAAACACCTATCCTTTATACTCACATTTCAAATTTGCTTCTTTTTAGCTGGTTTTTTTGTGCTAACATCA
The DNA here is from genome assembly GCF_001723895.1 of Crocodylus porosus. Lineage (NCBI taxonomy): Eukaryota > Metazoa > Chordata > Crocodylia > Crocodylidae > Crocodylus > Crocodylus porosus. The sequence continues at coordinate 148,061,487 of NW_017728906.1, read as the reverse complement.
TTTGGTTGCTTTCAAATTGAGAAATTCTAAAGCAAGTCTATCTGCTTTACTTAATATTTTTTAAATATTTTAAAAAAATATTTAAAATAAAAACTGCCTGAAGATGACAAAGCATGACTCAAAAGTGTTTCATAAGTGTTACCAAAAGAAGCTAGCCTCAAAGGAGTGAAGTTGGAGTGATACAGTGGGCATAGTACACTTGGATTTTAGAAAGGCTTTTGATACAGTCCACAGGCCATTCTCAAAAGCCAGTTGGAGATATATCATAGTAGAATAGTAGCAGGGGTTGGAAGGGACCTAAACAGATCAGCAAGTCTGACCCCCTGCCTTGGGCAGGAACAGATCCTGGGGTTGTATGACCCCAGTCAGATGTCTATCCAGCCTCCTCTTAAAGACCCCCAAGGTAGGAGCGAGCACGACTTCCCTTGGAAGTTGGTTCCAGGTCCTAGTCACCCTAACCGGTAAAGGAATTCCTCCTAATGTCTAGCCTGAACCTGCTGTCTATCAACTTGTGGCTGTTATTCTTCGTTACCCCATGTGGTGGCTGGGGGAACAGGGCACCTCCTATTCCCTGCTGATTCCCCCTGGTGATTTTGTAGACAGCCACCAGATCCCCCCTCAGCCTTCTCTTGTGGAGGCTGAATGGGTTCAGGTCCTCTAGTTTCTCCTTGTATGGCCTACCCTGCTGCTCCCTGATCATGCAAGTGGCCCTCCTCTGGACCCTCTCAATGCTAGCCACATTTCTCTTGAAGTGTGGCACCCAAAACTGAATGCAGTACTGTGGCCTGACCAATGCTGCATAGAGGGGGAGGATCACCTCCCTGTGCCTGTTTGTGATGCATCTGTAGATGCATGGCAAGTCGCGGTTAGTCTTTCTGACAGCTTCCTCACATTGGTAGCTCATGTTCAACCTGTAGTCAACAATGACTCCAAGATCACTTTCCACCTCTGTGCTTACAAGAAGGATGTTCCCCAGCCTATAGGTATGCTGCTGGTTCCTTCTCCCTGGATGCAGTACCCTGCACTTGTCTGCATTGAATTCCATCCTATTCTTATCTGCCCATCTCTGTAACCTGTGCAGACCTAGCTGGATTCTGTCCCTCCCTTCTGGCATGCCCACCTCACCCCATATCTTGGCGTCATCAGCGAACTTGGACAATGTGTTTTCTACCTCCTCGTCCAAGTCGTTGATAAAGATGTTGAACAGTACGGGCCCGAGGACCAAGCCCTGGGGAACCCCACTGCCCACATCCCCCCCGGTTGAAAACTACCCATCCACCACAACTCTCTGTGTGTGACTGTCCAGCCAATTAGCTACCCATCTGACTGTGTAGGCGTTGATGCTTCAGTCACCTAGTTTTTTTTTTATGAGAATGGGGTGAGAGACAGTGTCAAAGGCCTTCTTAAAGTCCAGGAAAATGAAATCCACTCCCATGCCTTCATCCAAGGACTTTGTGACCTGATCGTAAAAGGAAATAAGGATAGTCTGACTGGATCTTCCCTTAATGAACCCATGTTGGTTCCCCCTGAGCATGATCTCATAGTTTCATAGTTTGTAGGGTCGGAAGAGACCTGACCAGATCATCAAGTCCAACCCCCTGCCAAGGCAGGAAAGAGTACTGGGGTCAAATCTCCCCTGCTGGTCCCTCGCAGATGTGCTCCTTGATAATTTTCTCAAAGATCTTCCCCAGGACCAAGGTAAGACTGACAGGCTTATAATTACCTGGGTCCTCCTTTCTCCCTTTCTTGTAAATGGGGACCACATTGGCCTTTTGCCAGTCATCTGACAACTGACCAGAGCTCCATGAGCGCTTGTATAGCTGTGCCAGGAGTCCTGCAATGGCCCCTGCCAATTCCCTCAGCACCTTTGGATGTAGAGCATCCAGACCTGCTGATTTGACCACATCCAGCCCCTCTAGAAGTTCCCTAACTATGTTATCCCTAACCTTGGGCCTGGTGGTGCCTCCCCTGAGTCCTTCTATACTCCTGGTGGGGGAGATGTCCTGGTCCCTGCTCAGAAAAATAGAGGCAAAGAATTTGTTAAAGAGGTCCATTTTTTTGTTTGCAGCAGTCACCAGATTGCCAGTCATGTCCTGCAGGGGCCCTACATTATCTGGTGCCTTCTTACTGCTCCCTATGTATTTGAAAAAGGACTTTTTGTTATCCTTAATCTTGGCACCAGCCCCAGTTCCATCTCAGCCTTGGCCTTCCTAACAGCCACCCTACAGCCTTGAGCAATGGAGGTGTGATCCTCGTTGGTAATAGCTTCTTGCTTCCATCAGATGTATACTTTTTAGTCCTTTTTAGTCCTCAGGCATTCCTGAATGCCCTTGCTGAGCCATGGGGGCTTTTTAGCACCCTTACGCCCCTTGATATGCATTGGGACTGACTCCTTTTGGGCTCGGAGGATTGTCTCCTTGAGCAACGACCACCTGTCTTGGACTCCCATCTCCCCAAAACTTTGGGACCCCAATGCCTCTCATACTAGTCTTCTTAAGTCATTGAAGTTGGGCATCCTGAAGTCAAGGACTTCAGCCTTACTGCTAGCCCTTGACACCCTGTGCTGGATAGTGAATTCCAGGGGGGGATGATCGCTATTGCCCAGGTGGCTGAGAACCTGCAATTCCCCCACCAGGTCATTGCCTGAGGCAAAGAACAGGTCCAGCAGGGCATTTTCCCCTGGTGAGACTGTGCACCTCCTGAGTTAGGTGGAGGTACCTTGGCTGAGTTAGGTATCTCAGATAGGAATCTACGTGAGCAGTAAGACCTAGCTGACTGCTCTTCCCAGCAGATGTCTGGGTAGTTCAGGTCACCCATAACTACCACATCTCTTGACTTGACAGCCTCCACAAGCTGTCCTAAAAATTCCCAGTCCAGCTCTTCCCCCTGGTTGGGTGGTCTATAATAGACACCCACTGTTAAGTCCCTTTCCCCATGACCCCCTTGTATTCTTACCCAAAGCACCTCAGTCAGCCCCTCTTCTGACCCCACCTTGCTCATTGAGGATGTGTATTGCTCCTTGACATAGAGTGCTACACCCCCTCCTTTTCTCCTTGCTCTGTCCCACCTGTACAGCCTGTAGCCCTTAGTATCTACTGCCCAATCTTGGGTGGAATCCCACCAAATTTCTGTAAGCCCTACTATGTTTGGATTTATGATAGCTAGCTGGAGAGCAAGCTGCTCCTGTTTATTCCCCGTACTTCTAGCATTAGTGTAGAGGCATTTAAGACCTCCTGTGGGTGTTCGTGCCACTCCCTTGTTCCTAAGTCTATCGTGGCCCCTGTCATTTACCTGGGTACTTCCTGTGCTCGACACCTGGCTTGATGGTGAAGTGTCTTCCTGTGTCTCTGTGGCCCTGTCCCCCAGTGAGACTAGTTTAAAGCCCACCATATGAGGTCAGCCAACCTGGAAGAAAAGACAAGTTTACCTTTTGGGGAAATATGAAGCCCATCCCACCAGAGCATGGCCCTTGCGCGGAAATGCGGGTCATTGTCGAAGAACCCAAAGGCTGCCTGGTAACACCAGCTCTGAAGCTGCTGATTGACCTCACCGATGCAGACCTCATGGCGCCATCTGTGTCTACTCACTGGGAGAATAGAGGAGAATACCACCTGTGCCCCCCTGTCCTTGAGCTTGGCCCCCAGAGCCTTGTAGTCCTTAATGATATGGTCTGGACTGCTCTTGGATGCATTATTTGTTCCCACATGTATGAGGACCACGGGGTACTGGTCAGAGGGTCAGATAAGGTCTAGAATAATCTCTGTGACATCCCAAATCTGGGCCCCAGGCAGGCAGCAGACCTCAAGTACCATGGGATTAGGGCGACAGATGGGTCCCTCTGTTCCCCTCAGGACAGAATCTCTGATGACCAGGACTCTGCATCTCCTCTTCTTGGCGTTCCATCCTTGCTCAGTCCATGCATTGCCTGGAGTGGCTTCATCTCCTCCGGAGGCATCCACATCAGCCCCCTCCCCTAAGGTTCGTATCTGCCCCCCAGTTGTACCTGGGGAGCTGACACTGCACTAGCCTGGGCAGGCCTTGTTCTGGTGAGTACCTTCTGCTATGCCTCTGCAGTGCATCCTACTTGGGGGGCCTTTCCACTTGATTTCAGACCCTGGAGAGAATGGAAATAATTGCCAGTTTTGTCCTCTGCAGCCCTGATCCCCCACAGCCTGCTGACCTTGGCCTGAAGCTCCCTCACCTGCTCCTCCAGGGCCAGTAAGTGGCTAAAAGAGGGACAGGTGAGGGAGCCCCCAGACCCCTCTCCTGCCCTTGACCACAGGGCCCCTGCCAGGCAGCCCCCACAGACAGAGGGGCTGGGTGCCACCAACCCCACCATGGCCTCCATCTGGGTGGAGGCCTCAGAGGAGCCCAGGCCAAGTGATGCCACCAGGGTAGGGTCCCTAGCAACAGCTTGCTGCATCCTTACCATGTCCGTGGAGCTCCGAGTCTTCCTCTGTTCCTGCTGGAGACTCCCTCCTGGTTTACTTCCGTGTGCTTGCCTAGCGCAAGCACCGGCATGCCCTTACAGAGCACGCCTGCTTGCACGCTGTGTTCACACATGGCTTGGGAGCATGGCCCCCTGCCGGCTCAGTTAAGAAGGATCCAGAGGGCTAGATGTAATTATGTAACAGATATCATTACCATAAATGATATAAACAATAACCATGTCAGACACAAGATCATCTTCAGTGTGGTTAAATGGGGGTCTTTCCTAGGTCCAACCTTGTTTAACACTTTTGTTAATGAGTTGGATACAGGAATAGAAAACTAATTATCAAATATACAGACAAAACAAAAGCAGGTAGGAGCTAGTTGCAAACGGTTTGGAGGATTGGATTAAAACTCAGTATATTTTGATAAGCAGATCTGAGCTGTAGACAACAAATTAGGATTTAGGAACAGGGAATCCTGCATCACTTCAGGGAGTAGTACTAAATGACCCCTGAGGTCTCTTATTCGGTGCTTCTAACAAAAGGCTACCAAAATACACCATATTAGCTACACATGCAAAAAGCCTTATTCTCTGTGTGGAATGTAGGCTGGAACAGAAGAAAAGAAACTGAGCCAGACAAGAACATGTCTTTGATTTTTATGTCAAAATATAAGTTTAGTTATTGGGTTGCCAAAGTACTTGAACCAAAATCAAGTTGAGGGAAGCTTATAGAAAAACAGCAAAGTGCTCCTTTGTATGAGTATTGAAGATTAGATTGTAGTAAAGGATTACTGTTCATAACCCACACTAGTCTAAGAGTCACCTAGAGAAACATCTGCCAGGGATTCTTTATTGTTGTAATAGTCTAGAATATCTTTATTGACTATATGCTTTATACATGATAGTTCTTCCTTTCTCTAATGTATGCATTTTAATAGTTTGGGGCCAGAGTCGATCACACACTCACACTGGGGCAGATCTTCAGTTGAAGAGAATGGAGTTATACCAATTTACACCATCTGAGTAAGTGCTCCATTGAGTCTAATCCAAAATCCTTTGTCATGAATAGAAAACAACTTATTCTGTAAATAGGTCACTGAAGGGCCCAGTTATAGCACACAGTATTACTCAATGTGAGTAAGGGTGGCAGAAACTGACCTTGAAAAACACAGTGCCCAGTTGTATATAGTCATACAAAGGTATTAGGGGAAATATAACTCGCAATACATGCTAAAATGTAACATCCTCTTCTAATGTGCTCCCTCTCTAAACATGCAGGAGGATAGGGAGTGAGTGAAGAGGAGTGCAGTTTAAACAGAGCCCCATTGCACCAGCCAGGCCACCCAACTGAGAAGACATCTGCTGTGAAGAATGGAAAACAACAGAATTTTTTCCTGAAAAGAGGTGGAGGACGACAAGAATTGTGTTTCTTTGGTCATTGTCTTATCCTTGAGTTCCTCCTTACACAGGACAGTACTGAAGGCCAAAATCTAGTTCTTAATGTTTTTCTTTTACTGTTTTTACTTGTAGACCACACACACTGTTTACCCAAATTCAGCCCCCCAAAATGGGGGAGCATCTCTTAAGCAGGTAAGCAGATTGTTCTTAGCTAGAACTTGACTGCATGGAGGTGTAGAATCATAAAGACACTGTGCTAATGGATGGCTGCCAGCTTCTTTCTCCCTGCCAGCAAGGCTGAGAGGAAGGGGATACAATTCAGTGTACTCCGTATCAGTGCTGCTCTCAAATTGACAAGTTCTTGGCAAGTTTTATCCCATAATAAGGGCATGAGAGATAGGTACATATCCCTTTTATCCTGGTTATAGGATAACACTTGCCCAACACTGGTATTTATTTGAAAGGAGCTGTAATAGGGTTAACACTGGACTGTACTCTTGCCCTAACCCTATATCCCAGGGGTGGGCAATTATTTTGGGCAGAGGGCCGCTTACCGAGTTTTGGCAAGCCATCAAGGGCCACATGGGTAGTAGCCCCACCCCTTGATGGGTGCCCCAAACTCTAATCACCATCTTGGGACCAGAAGTCCTGCTCCCTAACACCTGACCTTTGCCACCGGAAGTTTCTCCCTTTGTCTTCTGAAATACTCCTTTCAGGAAGGTGTTTTGCCAACTCAGAAGCAGAAAAATACCAAATTATATTCTAAAAATTAAACATCTACAACATTCATTAATTTGATTTTTAAAAATATTCTTGTCCTGATTTACATGTGTTTGTGTAATGTACTTAGAGATGATTGCACAATAGCTTAAAATGAAGTCTTATTCTTGTATATTGTGGGGGGGTGTGGGGCATTGGTATAGGTTTGTGGGGGACGGTGGGTGTATGAGGGTGGGTGTGTCTGTGAGGGGTGGATAGGAGTATGGATGTGGGGTGAGGGAGCTTGTGGGTGTGTGTGTGGATATGTGGGGTGTAGGTGGGTATGGGGTTTGTGGAGGCTGTGTGTGGAGGGAGGGTGGCGGGGTTGTGTGAGGGGGTGTGGGGATCTGCATGTATGACAGTGTGAGGGGCATGTGGGTACATATGTATGGTGAGGTGGGGTGGGGTGTGGGACCCTATGAACACACACACATGCAGTCTCTCCCTCCCTCACTGCTCTCTCTGTCTCTCTCTCCCCCTCCCTCTTTGCAGGGACACATGCACACAAACACATGTGTGCATGTGCACACATACACACACACACACACACACAACACCTCCCACCTCCCACTCTTGGCCCTGGGGTACCTGCATGATCCCCATGCTCCCTCGGTTTGGTGATGCAGCCGGGGCCAGGTGGCTGGCATGCAGGCTGGCATGCCAGGAAGCAGTGAAAGCTGCAGCAGGCAGAAACTTCCAGTTGTAGGGGGAAGGATGGGAGGGAGGTGGGGCAGGGCCAGGCTGACCTTGCTGGTGAGTCCTGCTGGCTTCCCCTGGGTCCTACTGTCCTTGGCTCCTGTAATCTTTGACAGGCAGACAGGGCAGATAAATATTAATTTTCTTAATTTTGAAGGGACCCCATGGCCAGATAGAGTGGCCTGGTAAGCCACATCTGGCCCATGGCCCATATTTTTCCCACCCCTAGTATACAGTATAGCAGGGGTGGTCAAAATACAGCCCGTGGACCAGATCCAGCCTGCCAGGGTATTCTATCCGGCCCATGTGGCCCCTAAAAAATTTAGAAATTTAATATTTACTTGCCCCTGGCTGCCTGTCAAAGATGGCAGGAGCCAAGGGCAGTAGGACTGAGGTGGAGCCAGCAGCAGAACTAAACAGACACTGCAGCAATTCTGGCCCAGTCCCACCCCGCTGCAGCCCCAGCAAAGGGAGGGACTTCTGGTGGCAAAGATCAGGGGTTAGGGGGCAGGATTTCTGGTCACAAGATGGCGACCGGGGGCAGGGCACCTGTCAAGGGGTGGGGCTACTAATGCAGCCCTTGACAGCTTGCCAAAACTCAGTAAGTGGCCCTCTGCCCAAAATATTTGCTTGCCCCTGCCCTATACCTTGTACCCTGCTTGCTGGCAGGGAGAAAGAAGCTGGTGGCCTTTTTGTAACACAGAGTTTTCAGGAAAAAGCCAGCTCCAGGCCATTACTCCAGACAAATTTTTCCTCCTGTATTCTCCCTTCCAAAAACAAGGTATATGTCTTATTTGGTGGTTTGTGGCATTCAAGAAAGTACAGTACTCTAAATGCTGATGTAAGGCATTGTATTTTCCTTTTTAGTTTATCATAGTGTAGTTTATGTGTACAAGGGTTTTATTTTCCATATATATGACAGATTTCCTGCTATACACTTTATAGTACATTGGGGTGGGATCCGTATTTGAATAGGGATCTGATAGAGAAGAAAGAAAATCCCGGGACGTCATTCTCCCCTTGTATCTCGAGCAAATCCCGGGACGTCATTCTCCCCTTGTACTCGGCCTTAGTGAGGCCGCAGCTGGAGTACTGCGTCCAGTTTTGGGCTCCACAATTCAAAAAGGATGTGGAGAAGCTTGAGAGAGTCCAGAGGAGAGC
>NW_017728906.1:148043631-148052263 GCF_001723895.1 Crocodylus porosus | reverse complement strand
TATATATATATATACACACACACACCTCTCTCATTTTAATCACAGAAGAATGTGGATTTTGGGTTACTTTTTAAATCCAAAAACTAGGGATTTTTTATCAGAGAAAACCAGGATCCCTGGTGATGGGTATCAGGGCATTGGGGATCTAAGGTTATGAAGACTAGAATTTGGGCATGAAAACTTAACATTTCTAAGGTTTTGGTAAGAGAAGGAGGTATAATTTAATGTTATCAGAAATTGTAGAGAAAATCATAGAGGGTACATCTTCATGTGCAATTAATGTAAGAATACACTCTGGTACAATTTGAGCCAGAATAAACTAATCCACATGTTGCCATCTACACGTCCATTTAAGTGCAGTAATTTACTCTGTTGTCAGATACTACTTGTGCCTGATGGAATTATCAGACCTAATTGCTGCGCACGTGTAAACAGTGATGCTTTAATATGCAGCAAATTAACCTACTGTGCAGTAAAGCGCACATGTAGACATACCCAATGTGCAGCATTTAACAATTTCAGGGTCAAAATTTGAGCCTTGCTTAATTATAGCATGTATATAAATTAACCCATAGATTTTTTCTGACCATTGCACCAGCACTGGTGATGGGGAAGTTCATAACTCCTTAAAACACTTAAAAAATAAAAATAATGCAACTTTTAATATTTCTTTTTAAAAACTGACATTATTCTGCCTAGATGTTTTGAGATGTTTATCTTGATAACTGTCTACATATATCTTTAGTTTCTAATCTATTTAAAATATGACTACACAAAACCCTAAACCAGAAAGCCAGTGCTTATTCAGCCTTCAAGAACTACAGTGGTTCTATTATTTCTTTGGGGAATGGAAGGGAATGAGTGTATAGATGAATGAGTATGAGATGCAACCTTTCTGTGTGCATGAGAATGAGTGTATAACAATGTATGTACAAAAGAACTCCACCAGTTTTAGAAGTGTTTAGAAAAAATATTTCAGCTCTGAAGGAAAAACTAATTAAACATAAAAATTTCAATTTCTGAAGTAACAAAGTTTCTAAAAAAGAAAGAAAAAAATCTATTCAAATACATGATTTTAATGTTGACAGGTTCCTCAGGGCCTGTCTAACCCTGTACCAGGATTAGTGGTTGGGAACATTCATTGCTCCTGAAGCATTTGTACATTGTACTAATTAGATTTGCAATAGTATTTTCCAACACATCTCTCACAAGGGTTTTCTAATGGAGAAGAACAGTCATTTCTAGTTCTGATCATTTTCAAAGCCTCATACTTTTAAAGCAGGCCTACTGTATCATTTCTATAATGTACAAGGTATGAAATACTCTTTCTTCTTCAAAAGACTATAGTATTTGCTACATATAGCAATGCTATTTCAGTACTATTTCAAGACTGAATGTAGCAAGTCCTGGACCTCAGGTCAACATAATTTTCAGTCCCCTGGTTAACTGAGTGTTAACAGCTAGTACAGTATGGATCATGCTGTAATATGGAGGCATAATGCAGAAAAAGTGAGGGTCAATTCCCTTTCAAAGAGTGGAGGATGATGATTTTTGACAGATGCTGTCAATTTCAGACTTTTGCCACAAAACAGAAAGTGGGTGCAGCATTTCTCACCTCCTAAATAGATTACCTACCATAGACACACACACTTGTCAAAACTAATGGCATTTTTTCTGCTGAGCCTGACAAATTCCAGTCGTGAATAAAAACAAGAATAAATCTTGGCTGAATGTTACATTTCACCCTTCTTCTGGGGCCACTTCCCCAGGGAGTACTGAAATTTCTTTTCTTCAGCATCATGAGCTCTTAAAATTGGTGCTATCAGCTCCTGAAAATATTCTATCCCCAGAAGAGCACAATCTTATGCATAATGGAACATTCTATTTGAACTGCACAAAGTTGAAAACACCCCAAAACCAAACAAATATTAGAGCATTAATTCACATTAATGTTTTGCATAATTGGTCTATTTTTAAAAGTACAAATGTTCCAGGAGCTGTAACATATTCTTTTGGATGAAGTATTTTTAAAAACAGGACTAAACTTTGCTATATTCACTTAATATAAAGCGTCCAGTTTGTGGCTAACTGTACATGATTCCAGTACACAGAACGAGGAAAAGAACAGTAAAATCACACAAATAAATCTTGGAAAATACTGTGTGCAGTTTGTAATCACAGTATAAAACCCCATCATTTGCATAATTGATCATAGTCATGCTCCTAGGCATATTTTATTATCCTTAGTCATTGTCTTAAAATACACAACAATATTCCACAATAATTCACAGTGCACACTGTGCTATGTACTGTTATGCATGTTATAGCATGCTGTCTATCTGTCCCACCTACTCAGACTTCCAGATGATTTTGTTTATTCCCCATACTCCTTGCATTTGTACAGGTAGAAAGGAACCTAATTCTAGATGACACAGAAAAGGGTAAAGCATTTAATGCTTTTTTCTTTACTTCACGAATAAACAGTGCTTACAGAAGTTACATTTTTTGTGCAGTTGGGCCCCTGAAAGTGCTCTACAGCTATGATGTAACATATGTGCACAGCTGCAGAGCACTTCTTAAATGGCTGATTGCATGAAAAATTAACCCTTGTCAAATCAGGTATTAAATTAAGGTGCTCTAAAGCAGAGCACCTTAAGGAATTTGTGTTCCCTTGAGGGTTAATTTTTTGTGTGGGAGCAGGGCTGTCAGTAGGAGAGGGAGGGGGAAGGGAGAAGCATGAAGCTGTTGGCTGGGCTTTGCGGGACTGAGATGGTGAGGGGGAATGGAACAGAGCTGCCTAGCCTCATGGCCTTCCCCCACCCCAGGCTCTTTCTTCCAGACATAAGTGGTGGAAGTCTGGGGCTAAGGGGGCTCAGGCACCCAAACATGGGGCAGCGCATAGGGCCAGAAGACAGCCCAGCTGTGGGCTCCGGGTAGCTTCAGCAGGGATGGGGAAGGGTGCGCACACAGCCAGGATCACAGCCCAGCATGGGGATCACTGGCTGCCCAGCACAGCAGGCAAGTATCACTCTACTGTGGAAAGGGAAAGGGGCTGGGGGAGGGGGCACAGATCAGGGCCTGGCGCTGGGGGAGGGAGTGAGATGGGGGCTGGGGTGTGTGTGGCCCTGGCCAGGCTGGGTGGTGGGATGGTTGGGGTCTGAGTGCCTGTCCAGGGGCAATGGGGTGGGGGGCTCCCACCTGTGTGCACCTCATTAGAGGCCAAGGGGGGGTGTGCCCCCCATCCGTGTGCAGGACAAGGGTGGCTGCTGCTGTGTGTTGTGCTTTGCTTCCAGCTGCAGCTGCCCAGGAGTGAAGTGGTGCCACATGTCTGCCATAGCCGAGCTATGCTGCACCTTCTGCCCATGGTGGGATGGATGTGGCATTGTGTGGCTCTTGGGGCAGCGGCAGCTGCGACTGCAGCATGGAGAAGGGAGCAGGGTGCAGTGCACAGCCTTCAAGGATGAGTTTAAAGAGGATGGAGATAGACTTTTCTCCATGGTTGTAGGGTAGGGGTTGTCAACTGGGGGTACACATACCCCTGGAGGTACTTGAAAAGGCCCTAGGGGGTATCCACAAGTGGGCAGAGATGGAGTGCCGCTACCCACCACCCTGCACTCTCACCTCCCAGGAGCAAGGCCAGGGTCAGGCAAAGGTAGCGGCGCTGCTCTGGAGGCTCCCCAGGCACTGCCTGGCAAGTCAGATGCAGCGGGGGAGCTTGCATGCAGTGGCAGCCGCTGCCACCCACTATCCTATGCTGCTTCCGCTCTGCATGCTGCTGTGTGCCACCCCACTGCACATGTAGCTGTCAGGGGTGCACTTATTTAAAAAGGTTGAAAACCCCCACTGTAGGGGCCAGGACTACATTGGCGATGAATAGGGGGTGCACATGGGTGCACGTGTACCCTTTGAGATCAGCCGTGCACCCCCTGGAAGCGCCGGAGGAGAAAACAGAAGTGCCACTGGAAGTGCACCTCCAGTTTTACCAGTTTTGCTGCTGGCTTGGTGATCAGCCGCTGGGGGAACCACTCTCCTGTCAGCAATCTGGTGCCCCCCCCCACACACACACTCAGGAGGCACCAATCACTCATGCAGGGCTAGAAGCAATGGCCTCAAGCTGCAGCAGAGGAAATTTAGGTTCATCAGAAAAAGCTTTCTGATTATGCGGGTGAATAGGCTCCTGGGGAAGGTATAGAATTTCTATCCCTGGAAATTTTCAAGAGCAGCTTAGGCACACACTTGGCTGGGATGTTTTAGTGAGGGGGCTAAACTAGATAACCTCATGAGGTTTCCCCCAGTGCCACTTTTCTATGATTTTATAATCCAGAAGAAAATGTGGCATGGGGCTAGAGAGTGCTCTGTCTGGGCAGGGCTGGGAATCCCTGGTGAAAGGTTCCTTGGCACTAGTATTTGCACTGTTTCATAGGTACCAGAGGAGCAGTCTGGATGATGTTCAGAGGGTTATATATGCATCCTATAGCGGTAGATGAGTTTAAAGCCATCTCCTTTCTGTTTTATTTGCACCACAGTTCTGCATTCATTTTAACCTCATTCAATCACAAAGCCCATTTCTAGTTTTGTCATTTTATCTTTAAGTCAATTTCAAGCTCTATTTTCTTTCTTGTTCCTCTTTTAATCTGTCCACATTATCCTTGTTTACTTGCTTATTCCATTTCTTCTTCTCCCTTTGTCTCCTAGTCATTTTTTTCACTTTCACCAACCTAGCAGTTGTTTGCTACATAAGATGTAGAAAAATGTAAATGGGGTGGTTAATTCCTCCTATTTCTCTCCTTCCTTTCTAGGTTATTTTAACTTTCTCCCTCTTTTTCCTTTAGTATTTGTTGTACTTCCAACAATGTGCCTAGATGACTCTAGGCTAGAGCAGGGATTGGCAACCTATGGCCCATGGGCTGGATCTGGTCAACAAAGAGTTCCAACCTGGCCCACCAAGGTCCAATCTGGCACAGAGGAATTGGTGTCACAGAGCTGTTCTGTGCTGCTTATCTCCTCTGCATCACTTCCCTGCACCTGGAGCCTATTGCTCCACTGTGTTTATCTTAGCTGCAGAGGGGTTGGGTATCGGTCATGTCTGGGGCCTCTCGTGTAGAACAGCCTGTCGGGTGAGTAGCCCTGCTCCTCAACTCGCCTGCCACAACTTTGATGTTGATTTATCAAGAGAGGGGGTTCAGTGCAGATCTTCCTGGGAGGGCCTCCCAACAAATGCCAGTACTCACGATTGCTTGGCATGATATTCTGCGGGGCTCTGCCTCCCCTACATCCTGTCCACTCACCAACTGGATGTGATGTTCATAGAGTAGGGATTTCGGCCCCTGCAGGGTTGCCCGCAGCTTGTTTCAGGTGGGGTTCCCCATTGGTGTGGCTGCTGATGGCTCTCCTCCCTCTGGCTACAAAGTACGGTCCACCTTCTCCGGGCTCTTTGATTCCCCTTTTCCTCTTTCTTCCTTTCTCAAAAGAGATATTCCCTTGGGGAGGAGTGAGCTGTGGAACTGCCTCCTTAATCCCAGCCTTGTTCAGGGGGCTCGAATGCCTCCTCTGCCCTGCTCCCTATAAGGAGCTCAAGGGCTTCCCTTGGCTTGCCTTCTGCAGGGAGCTGAAAGGCTTCCCCTTCTCTGCCTCTTGCAGGGGGCTCGGAAGTTTCCCCTGCGTGGCATGTGTGAGCTGCATCTGCTGTGCCGCTCCTCTCCCATACTGGAGCCTCAGCAGCCCTGGTGTGCTGTGCACCAGCGTCTTCCCTCTCCAGCTCTCCCCCCGCCCTGGTTCTGGCAGGGCTTTTAAACTTTCCCGAGGCAGCTGTACCGGCTGTTGCGATTGATCCAGCTGCTTCCCGCGTGGGAAACAGCTGATTAAACAACTGGCATAACGCTGGCTCACGTGGCTGTGGCCACGGTCCTTGCTCCTGTGCTGGCTGCCTGGCAGGGGGTAAGTCACACCCCACCGGGGGTCTGTTTCTCTTACTATAGTCCCAATAGTAAGAGAGAAACTCTTCTAATGAAATTGGCCCTGCATGCTCTATCAGACACATCGGGCCAGGCAGAGGCAGTGTGGGGCGCAATTCTGGTACACCAGTATGGGCAGGGGCCACAGGTCCCTCCCAGTATGCTCGGTTGGGCAGAGGCAGCATGAGACCAGTTAGGCGATAGGCCCAATCCAGGTGTGTGGGTACAGGGAAGACAGTGCAGTGATGAGTGTGGGGGGGTGCAGGTCCACTTCTGGTGAGGTGGCAGGGGTCTGATCCTGGCTCCTGGGACCCAATGCAGCCTGCAGACTGGCCCTGTGCCATTCATTCAGCTTGGGGAGCTAAAGGTAAAGCAGATATATGTTGCTATATATTAGGTCTGTGTGAAGCTTCGGTCCCTGATTTGATTTGGCAGAGATTCAGCCTGATTTAGTGGTCAAATCTCTAAATCTAAATTGAATCAGAGGACCCTTTAATCTCTCTGAATCGAATCAGAACCCCCTGCATGACTGGGTGGTGAATATCAAGGGTTATTGGCTGTACAGGGACAGGGAGGGACAGGACAGGGAGGAAAGGTGGGGGTGTATTGCAGCATTCACAAGCCTTGCTGGTACCTTGAGGTATGCAGAAAAATCTTTTAAACATGTGCCTATAGCCAAATTGCTGATTCTCCAAATCAGCATCGAATCTTCAGATTCGGATTCAGCTGAATCTAATCAGAGACAGTGAGCTGAACCAATGAATCGAATCACTGTCCCTGATCTGGGCCGAATCCAAATCCAAACCGAGTAGAGCCTGCTTCGTGCACCCCTACTATATATGATGCCCAACATACATTATGTATATCCCTATAGTAATGTAAAATATGGTAACAATACATAAAACATGGAAGATTAGGCAACAGAATTTGTACGAGGGCCAACTCATGGTCCCCTTTGAGGCTGGAATTATCTTAAATCTTAGTGCTTTCAAGTTACACAGCAAGACCTGTTTAGATGCCTTGAGCACTAGTATCAGATAAGATCAAAATAGTTCTAAATATTTTAATCTGCAACCGAAAACAAAAACAGCATACCATTCTCAGGCCTGAAGTGAATGAAGATAGATAGAACTGCTTTAAATAATTTGTCATTTTCTTATAGGCACTTGGGCATCGCACCGATAAGCCAGGCCAAGCGGGAGATGGTAGTGAAGAGAAAGAACATCTTGAGAGAAGTAGCACTTGGGAAGAGGTGTCACAGAGAGCTGAGAATGGGAGCATACATTCTAGAAACATGTGGTGGTTAGAATCAAGTAAAAGAAGATAGAAGAAGCTGGCTATCAGGTAGAAGCCATGAAACTAGAAAGAAGCTGTTGTCACACTTACAAGACAGGGTTGGGGTACAGAAAGGGTCCTGGTATTAGAAAAAGCTCAAAGCATCCTACTGCTGCTGGAACTCAGAAGGCATAGTAAGTGCCTGTATTTTATTTATTCATAAGCATATACATTGCATAAGCAGGCAAGATGTGCCAAATGGTAGCAAAAACAAATTGGAAAGGAATAGCCACCTGACAGAGAGAAGTGTTCTGTACTCCTGGCAGGTGCCTTTACAGAGCAAACACATCAACCCAAAACATTTTATTGCAAAGCTGTGTGCCTTGTGTAGGAATCTAGATTAGTCTGGGGAATTAGAAGAAGCCACATATGTGTATAAATTTAAAATGTAAAAATGTTAGATGTGTGAGAGGCAAGGATTTTTTTTTGGTGAGGGGGTGATATCTTTTATTGAACAAACTGCATAGTTGGCATAAAGTAAGGCAAGTTTTCAAATGCAAGATACTCTTCATTAGATCTGAGAAGCTGGATGATGAATAGGCAGCCACAATATTTGCTGGATCCAATGGAATATAGGTACCAACTTTGAGATATTGTAGCTTTTTGTAGCACTATGTTTTAGTGTTTAGAGGTTTTGGAGGCATGTAGAAGCAGCCTGTGTTCTGTTCTTGATGACAGAGTTGCTATGTTTGTGGCCCAGACTTGGTGAGACTCTGCAGAATCTAGATAGATGCCAGGTCTCCATTTATGTTATTGCACTGGTTTGGCTTAGAAGATACAACAGTAGTGGCCAAATGATCCATTTCCTATCTAAGTACTGAAACTTGGGTGGTTAGAACCAAAACCTGACTCAGTCAAGAAGAGTCCAGATGTTGGGATTTGATTTTGGTGGTGCTGTTTCACTGAATGTGCAGATATCTTCTGGTGACTAGGAGCAACTAAGCTAATTCTTTAGCTAGTGTATTTTCATAAACTGGGACCAAAAAATGGCAAGAGCTGCCTGTTTCCCCAGATCTGTTGAATCAGGATGTGTTGATATCCAGTGTTTTTTAAGTGCATTTGTGTTTTACTGGATTAAGAATGGCTCAACTTCTTTTCTACTTTAACAGTAAAACTTGTGAAGTAGGATCCTAGGATGCCAGGTGTGCATATCTGCAATACTGCTAGGAACATTGGATTCTGTTTTAATTGTTAGTTATTGTTTAAGAGGAGTGCCTACATCTGCTCTCTGTTTATATGGCAAAATTAGAAAGCCTTTTTCCAATTCTTTTTTGGACCTAGAAAAATCCTGGCACTACATCAGAAGTTGTGCAGTATTTTTGCTTCAGGATTTGTCAAGGTCT
>NW_017728906.1:148036294-148043531 GCF_001723895.1 Crocodylus porosus | reverse complement strand
GGGGGGGGGGGAGGGGGGTTAGTGCAGTAAAAAGGGTACACTTTTTCAATCAGATGGTATAATTTTGGTTGCTTAGGTTATAAACCAGCAGGGTTCTAGCTTTTATCTAGACTATTTATTTTTTCAGGGGTGTTAATTTAAAAAAAGAATTGAGACTATCAGATCTGTGCCATTAGCATGGGAAGCAGCAAAACAACTTAATCTGTCAATAAACTCCAGCACTAAATTTGCATGTTACTTTTTGACAACTTGAACTTAGACAATGGACTTTGGCAGGAAGAAAGCTAATTACTTCTGCGTGTGTCAGAGAGGGAGTGTCTTCTTAGAAGCAAGGAAATGAAACTAACTTGCTGGTATTTTCAACAGGACTCAGTCTGTACTCTTCTCTGACAAGACTGCACACTCCTGAGGCTATGTATGGCACAGGAGGAAGGGGTGAAGGCAGTAGGCGCAGGGCAGCTGCCTTCAATGCCAACTCCTTCTCTAGGGATTACCAAGAGTGGGAGACTGACAAGGAAACAGGGGGAGCTGAAACCCAGAGCCAGTTAACTTCTGCAGAAGAACCGCGGGGCCAAACGTCATGCAGCCAAAAGCAGCAGGAACAATAGTAAGTAGCAGCTAATCTATATATTTATACACACACTTACTCCTACACTCCACATAACCTCTGTGAGGGCATATTACATACTTGTATTTATATAATCATTGTGAATACCAGACCTAACTGTAAAGCAGCAGATCTTTAAATGTTCATCGTTCATAGCTGGGACCAGACTTTCAGAAGTGCTTGTTAATCAATATATGATTAGTTCATCCAAATTATGACTGGTAAATATAGTCCCAATAGTAAGAGATGAACTCTTCTAATGAATTTGGCCATATGGCTCAAAGAAGATTGCTGGGCACACATTTATGTGTAGGTCTATTAGAGATACAGTACATGTCCTTGCTATATTCAAAATCTTAGCAGAGTCTGATTTGTCTGCTTCCAGGAGGATGGTATTACATATGTTATAATGACATGGATATGCATTTTTAACTTTAAAATAGTATTTGAGCTGGAATATCAAAGACAATGCAGCTCGTTTTCACTTCCCCCTTCCCCATATTCATCATAAGCAAAGATGCCAACCCTCAGATCTAAAAACACCATGCGCAGGTTAGGTTTGAATCTAAAATAAATTTTCCTACCCGGCCTGATGCAAACCAAGATGGCAGAAATTGGAGAACAGCTTGACAGTGATAAATCTAATTCCAAGAAGCATAGACTTGAACTTTGAGTATAAACCTAATTGGGATCCATACATTAACCATGTCTTTTTTTTAACTTTTCTAGCTACTTTTTTTGGATACACCGTATCTAGGTCTAGATAAATAATGGTATGCTATAAGCAGATTATGCTGTAAGTGTGCGCATGCATGCAAAGAATACATATTTGCTTAACTGAACAAAAATATTAGCCACTTCTTTGCTTCCAAATTTAATTTGTTTCCAAATTGTTCTTAACAGTATTAAACATGTTGTTAACTATCACTGACATTGCAATTTCTGTTTCCTACAAAGCACAGCTGACGTAAACTAGTTCCGCCCACCATGATCTCTTTCAGTTTCCTTTCTTGCCTGACAAAGTTGGCAGGGGAATGGTGGAGAAAACAGGAAAGCTAATTTGAGATGATAAAGTACTAACTGAATGATTCACACTTTAACCCTTAAATGACTGGATACCTAGAGAGCTTCTCATAGTAACAGTGCATAGATGTTTAGATCTGGATAGTTTCAGATACGTTAACTGCCTAATGCCTTTATTTTTGGGGAAAATAGCAGTCATGTTTCAGATGAAATACCTACTTCCTGCTCCTCCCAACATAACAAATACCCTTTGCCTTGCCTTTCACCATTCTTGTAGCATATGTGTGACAAAGTCATCAGCAAAGCTAACGGCACTTTATGGTGCATCAGCAGATGCATGACAAACAGAACCAAGGAGGTGATACTTCTCCTCTATCAGGCACTGGTCAGACCGCAGTTGGAGTACTGCGTCCAGTTATGGGCGCCACACTTCAGGGATGTGGATAACCTGGAGAGGGTCCAGAAAAGGGCCACTCATATAGTTAAGAGCTTGCAAGCTAAGCCCTATGAGGAGAGGCTAGGGCACCTGGACCTCTTCAGTCTTCTCAAGAGAAGGTTGAGAGGCGACCTTGTGGCTGCCTATAAATTCATCATGGGGGCACAGAAGGGAATTGGTGAAGCTCTGCTCACCAAGGCGCCCCTGTGGGTCACAAGAAATAATGGCCATAAGCTAGCAGAGAACAGATTTAGACTGGACATTTGAAAGAACTTCTTCACAGTTAGAATGGCTAAAATCTGGAATGGACTCCCAAGGGAGGTGGTGCTGTCCCCTACCCTGGGGATCTTCAGGAGGAGGTTAGATAGGCATCTGGCTGGGGTCATCTGAACCCAGCGCTCTTTCCTGCCTATGCAGGGGGTTGGACTCGATGGTCTATCAAGGTCCCTTCTGAGCCTAACATCTATGAATCTATCACTCTATGCCTATGCTGTACTCACTTCTACACGTTAGTGTCCCCAAGCTGGCTTTAAACTAGCCAGTTTGAATACTTGATAGTAGCATAGCTGACATAGAAGAGCTCAGCATCCATTAAGAAATACACAGGTGACTGTGACCTAAAGCAGCTTTTCTTGTAACTAGGAATAATTAGTACTCTTCCCCCTGCCCCCCAAACACACACCCTCCAGTTCTTTTCCTAAAAAATTCCCTTAATGCCAAGGGAAGGAGAGGCAGATTGAACAGGTTTTCAATCCATTCGTACCACTGGGATGGCACAAAAGGACTTTGACAAATGAAGAAACAGACCTAAGAAGTTCATAATAATCTGGAAAGTTTGAGATTTCTGTTCCACTGGGATGCCTTGTAATGGGAGTGAATCATTTCTCAAGAACCTTGCCAGCAACAGTGTTCCTATGGATGCATTATCAAAATGAACTCAAATGAGTGGGCAAAGTCCTTTGAGCATGCCTTTCATAGCCTGAAATGGTAAATCAACAGATGACGAGAGCCTGAAAATACCTACCACTTACTATAAGTAGTTTAAGCTTTTCAGGTTTCTTCATTTCCAGTCTGTAAAATGTCATGGCATTAAATTAACTTGTAAAAGTTGATTCCCAAATTGCATCTATTCAGAACTAACCTGAAACAAAAGTTTATACTGAAAAGAAATCAAAAGACAGGGAGAAGTGAATGGTTTGCACTGTAGTCAAGTGACAAAGAAAGAAAAGGTTATGATGGCCTCTTCTGTTTGGCAACTTGTCCTTGTCTTTTTAAAATCTGACAAGGTATAATATTGTGTCCAACAAAATCAATTTTTAAAAAATATCAAACTTGCTATCATAAAATCCAAGGATAGATTGCTGTACAAATGGGAACAAAAGTCCCTTGCCATCTAGACTGAAAAGAAAAAGAAACACTGGAACGTTTGCTTTCAGAGTCCTTATTCTTAAACTGTAGCTGCTAAATATATCACACTTTTTTTATCGTCATCCAGAATAAAAAAATCTATAGTGCTATTATACTTTTCAGTCTGTTACTGATAGAAGTGTGCTTGAAGGAGGACTGCAAACTGATTTTCTATCTGTTTGATCTCAGATTTTAAAGGCCTTGAAAATCAGTGTATTAAATGGGAGTCAAGACACTCATCACATTGTTTCTTCGGGCTACTGTCTTCTTTACCTGCAGCATGCTATTCAGTGGGTTGGAGAATCCTATGAATTACAAGCTAATTATTTAGGGTATAAGTCTGTATTCATTTAAATAAGAAAAATCTCTTACCATTACATTTTCAGGATGAAATTCATAGCAGTTAATATCTAGAGGATCATTTAACCTGCTCCCTGTGACAGTTTCCCCAGGGTTTTATGGAAGGGTAGAAGTAAATATTTTTTTCTCATCACTGTTGTTTGCATAACTAGTTATGAAACTGAAGACAACTTGAGTTACCAGATTAATTTCAAGATATGGTAATTCCCCTTCTCTTCTTATTTTTAGTTGATTTGTAGTTTAGTTAGGGTTACTATATTTCCAGTTTCAAAAAAGAGGACACCCGTGGGGGAGAGAAGGGAAAAGAAGGGAGGGGTAGGAGAGGGGGAAGAGGTTTATGATTGGGAGGGGGCACTGATATGCACGTGCCCTGCCTCTCCCCTTACTCCTAAGCCACATGCCCCCCCAGTCCTGCTGCTGCCTCTCACTCCTGACTCACTGTACCCTGCCCCCCAGACCCTGCTGGTACCCCTCACTCACAACTCGCAGCTCCCTTGTCCCTGCTGATACCCCTCACTCCTGACCTGCAGCCCTCTGTCCCCCACAACCCTCCCGGTGCCCCTCATACCCTACCTGCAGCGCCTTTCCCCCCTATTGCCAGCCCTGTTGCCCATGCAGCTCACTCTCTCTTACCTGCCTGCAGCTGTGAGGACTGTGCACAGAGTACATGATCCCCCAGCCTTCGATCACTCTCCCCCTGCTGCCCCCAGTCCCAATCAGCTAAGCCAGAAGTGCCAGGAAAAAGCAGAGGCAAAGCAAAATCCCAGATGTGCATTTCAAAAACCTGCCCAGGTGAAGGACAGAGGACCAAAAAAGAGGAGCAAAAATGTTTAATGGAGTAGCAACCAAACTATTAGGAATGGATCTAAGCCAGACCTTCATATCTGAGCCCCAGTGTGATCTGGGCCAATCTCCAGTTTTGCACACCTCTAAGCTTTTGGGGCATCTATACACATGTTCTGGGGTGGGGAACATTAATTAGAATGGTTCTGAGAGCCCCTCCGAGAGCCAGTATTATTAAAGTGCCCACAGTGTCATGTGTATTCAGCATCCCACACTTGAAAATGGCACCATGGGTACTTGAACTAAATGTGCAGGAGAATGTTGTGGGAAGGCATAAACAACAAGCCGGGTCATGTTGAAGGAGCTTTAGTTCAAGTGCCCCCACTGTCATTTTGAAGCATGGGGATACTGAATAGATGTAAGGCAGAGCCTGCTGGAGCATACTAATTAGCACGCTTCAGCAGGCTCAATTAATTGATTAATCCAGTCTGCTCTGATGTGTTCTAATTAGCACACATTGGGGCAGACATTCAGCCCCAATTCAATGTGCATAGGTGCCTTGTGTCTGTCTTACTGACCTTTGTAGCAGAATAGTATAAAGAGTGAGTATAATGAGAGGGCCACTTCTCCTAGTCTACTTTATCTCTGTCTCTGTAGTTGCTTGTGCCCTGACTTTTTTCCTGAGCAAAAGGCTTCTCCACATAGGGCTGCACCCTGCAGTTCATTCTTAGGCTAAATTAAGACAGCAACATTTGGTCATGGATTCAGAGGATAAACTAAGGGTATATCTGTACCATCTCCAGGCAATCCTGAGACTACCAGCAGGAAAAAATGCCAAAAAAGTGTTGTGTATTACCTGTTAAAGCAGTGGTGGGTGAACTTAGTATCACTTTCAAGGACATTTCCCAGATGGAAATCTTAGAAGTGTCCATGGGCACACTCCAAAAAGCAATCGTACAAAATCTTTTTAGCATGCATCCCTTACAGAGTAGGAGTGAGTAGCCAGGCCTTAATTTTTGCAGTGGTCTCAGAATCAGTTCAGAGATGGTCAACTTTGAGAGGTCCAAATCTGGAACTGGATTCATGCCAATGGACCACTGCATCCTTATAGAGCTTCTTGAACTTCATTCATTCAATAAGGCAAAGACCTTATTGCCAGATTGAGGCCTTGACTTTTGATTGTTTGTTATCCTTGGCAACTGGCTTCATGTCCGCTATGAAATGCAGACAGCTACAGGGGAGTTGTTCATCACAGCACAGTGAAGACATCTGACTTGGCAGCTTTATATGTGAATGGTGCCTAACAATGAATGGTGAAGTAGCCATGTGTAATGCTTTTGTGGTAGGATTGATCTGACCATTCTTAAACAGTTCCTTAGACCCAGATTTTAAATTGAACCCTGAATGTCTTTCAAAGTGATTTTACAACTGTCCTTGGAAGTTTGTTCCATTGTTTAAGTCAATAAGCCTTAAAATTTTTCTTAATGCAATACTTCAATATATTTTACTTGTTGAAGCCTAAGCCCATTTTTCCTACTTCTCTCTTCATTGACTAATGAACATAAATGATCCTTTTCCTCTTTATGGAGAAGAACTCTGCACATTCAGCATTTTTGCCTCCCCCAAGTCTCTCCTCTCATCTGAACTTGCCCACTTTTACTGTTCAGATCTTCAGTAATTTGTGTTACTTTCAACTGAACTCTCCCCAGCATCTATCTCTTTAAAAAAATATCACGCTCCATATTGAACACAACAGTCCAAGAGAAATCTTACCACTGCCAGGCAGTGAAACAATTAGCTTACAGCCATATGTAGCATTTTTGCATTGGTGTATATGCAGTAAAAGTGGAAATAATTGCTATGGAAATGACTAATAGCATTTTGAAGTAGTGGCTATTAGCTCTTATTTCATTAGCTGGTATAAGTAGGCTTGTGATCCTGTTCACATTATTATTACACTACTTGGAAAGAGGAAATTTCCCAGTGAAAGTGCAAAAGTAATAATTTTGCATAATTACGCAAATGACTGATGGGTACAACCCTGCAGAAAGGACATCTGCAACTAAATAATTGTTTTAGCCTGTTTAATTATATAATCAAAGGGCCTATTGCAACTCATGTTTATAGGGAGCAAAATTACAGTTACTCTGTTCCAGGTCTTTGAAGTATTCAAGTGCAAGTTAATCAGGACAAATCAAATGAGTAAAGTTACATATATGTTTAAGAATTGCAAAACTGGGACATAAATTTTAAGCATATCGTTGGTGCAATTCACATCTCAAACTGAAAGCCTCATTTCTCTTATGGTTTGCTTTCCTTTCCTAGTTGAAATATTTTACTTGCCACTACATGTAGTCCTTTTCTCATAGTATATGCAAAGGTAACATATTTTTAGGAGATTCAACAAGGCTTTCTGTACTATCTCAGTATGGTTCTAGGCAGCAGATTACTGAGACTCCGTGCCCATACCCTGTGTGCTATACCCCACACTTAGAATAATGTAGCCACCTCATCATGGTCCTATGTACCCATCCATGAGCCTTGCTGAATGGCAGAGCTATGGTGGTATAGGTTACTTAATGGTGACGTGTGTGTGTGTGTGTGTGTGTGTGTGTGTGTGT
>NW_017728906.1:148015717-148031552 GCF_001723895.1 Crocodylus porosus | reverse complement strand
CCTTTCCCCTCGACTGCCTTGTACTCTAACCCAAAGCACTTCAGAGTGCCCCTCCCCTGACTCCTTGCTAATTAATGAGGATGTGTATTCCTCCTTAATATAGAGCGCCATGCCCCCACTCTCTTTCCTATCCTGTCCCTCCTGTACAGCCTATAGCCCTTGACATTCACCTCCCAATCATGCATTGCGTCCCACCATGTTTCCATAATCCCCACTATGTCCAGGCTGGTGTCAGCCAGCAGGAGGGTGAGGCTTCCTCAGCTTCCTCCTCAGGAGCTAGGAGCAGCAGGGAGAGGAAGGACACACGTCTTACACACACGTGTGCCCCCTTACCTGACCCGGAGCAGAGGCGAGAGCAGCAGAAGCGAATGAAGCAGCAGCGGGGGCAGCAGCAGCTGATCCCCCTAAGGTAAGTGGGGCAGAGGGACAGATGCAGCTGAGCCAGATCCAGAGGGGAAGCCCCCCGGATCCCTCTTAGCTGAGCCGGTAGGGAGCCGCGCTCCCAAGCCGCACGAAAAGAGTGCGCAAACAGGTGTGGGCTGGGGGGGGACTGTCCCTCAAGCCAGGGATCACCCCCGGGGGTATCCCTCAGGGAGCGGGCTCCAGAGGTGCCGGGTCCCCCCAGTGGGGGAGTGCAAGGGGGCGGTATCGCCGCACTTCCGGTAAGTCCGGAGTGCCTGATTGACGGATAGAGCGGAGGCGGGAAATTCAAACCGCAGTTTGTAGTCCCCTAGTGTCCCCTATTAAGCTGCTACCAGGTCCCCTCTCAGCCTTCTTTTCTTCAGATTGAAGAGTCCCAGATCCTTCAACTTTTCCTCGTATGGCTTGCCTTTTAAGACTCTGATCATATGGGTGTCTCTTTTTTGAACTCTCTCAAGTTTGTCCATGTCCTTATTAAAGCCTGTAGGTGTGTTAGGGGTTACTCATCCCGAGGTGGAGCACTTTACATTTCTCAATGTTGAACTTAATCAGATTATGATTTGTCCAATTTGCTAGCCTGTCTAGGTCTGCTTGTATCTTATCTTCAAGCGTGACCACACTCCCCCACAGACTTGGCCAGTGAGCTCTTCACCCCCACAGCCAAATCGTTAATAAAGATGTTGAAAAGTACTGGACTGAGCACTGACCCCTGTGGGACATTGTTGTCTACTTGTCACCAGGAAGACACAGATCCGTTCACTACGACTCTCTTGGTTCTATCCTGCAGCCAATTTCTCATCCACTTGACTGTGTTGGAGCTAATTCCACAATCTTTCAATTTCCTTGCAAGGATATTGTTTATGAACCTTTCTTCTTTCTTAAGATGACCATGATTTCCTTGTTTAGCCAAAGGAAACCCAGCCCTTTTGTTACCTTTTGTCTGTATGGAAATAGACCTCCTTTGTGCTTCAAGGATCATACCCTTAAGAAACAACCACTCTTCATGCACACCTTTTGCCTTCAGTCCCTGGTCCCACAATACTTACCCTACTAGTGACCTAAGATTGTTGAAATTTGCGTTTTTGAAGTCAAAGACTTCAATCCTGCTATCCAATTTATCTACCTTACATTGGACAGTGAACATGATGGTTTCATGGTCACTGTCACCCTGACTTCCTTCTATATTTAAGCTGGTCACCAGGTTGCCTCCTTTGGCAAGGACCAAGTCTAGTGGAGCATCACCTCTGGTTGGCCCATGCACCTCCTGAGTCAGGAACAATTTCTCGACACAGATCAGGAAGGATCGTGACCAATCAACAGAGTTAGATACCTTGTATGCTGCATAAGTCAATGGAGAGAGGTAAGTGCAAAGGCACCTGGTATTAGCTTGTAATGAGTAGACTTGTGATCCTGTTCATATTATTATCACACTACTTGGCAATAGGAAATTTCCCAGTGAAAAGGCAGCAGTGCTGGTACATGGGGCAGTGGCAGAAGCTGCTATTTTACACCCTTTCCTCCCCCCCATTAGTTGGTGGCTGAGGCTGGTGCTCCAGTCGCCCCCCACCCTTAGTTATGTCACTAGGTGAATACATCCAAGGGGAGATCCAGAACACATAAGCTAACTGAGGTTTGCAACCCCAAGTGGAGATGTAGCAGTGAGAGTATGAGTCCCATGGTGTCCTTAATTCTTCCTCCAAGCATGCAGTTACTCCATGGGCGCATCTACACAAGATGCTTAATCGTGAATTAGCATAGTTTACTGTGAAGTAAGCACATGTGTTTACACATACACATACTTACTTTACAGTAAATCTCTAATCCTGAGTAAATTTGCTATCTGCAAATGCAAGTAGCAAATTTACATGGAATTAGTAATGGTGCCATAGTGCTTGTGTAGACTGCCCAGCTCCATGAGCATCTCCTGGACTGGAGCTCACTGCCAGCCCCTGGCTAGCACCCAGAAGGAGCCTGGAGCTCTCCCTGATGGTGGCAGGGGGTACACTGCAGGGAGCTGGGAGCAAATCTTCTCCCTAGACACCTACCCAAAAACCCTTAATGGGTCCATCTACATGAGATGTTACCAATGTGTGCCCTTGCTAAAGTGTGCTGCTATGGTGACCTAGTGGCTAAAAATAGCTGTGTGCTGCTGACATGGCACAGTACAGGCTGTTACTGTACCATCATTTAGTACTTCCAAAAAGAAGTACTACATGACAGTTCCATAACAATGGCACCACAGAACATGAGTAGATTTGCCCTCTGTGCAGTAGCTTACTGCACAGTAAATCTAGACTGGAGTCAATACATGTGTAGATGCACACCATGTGCCCTATATTAATAGAGTAGGGACTTACCAAGCCTCAGCTGCTCTGTGATAACTATCCATGGGTCCACTTTTGCGGTGGAAGCTGAAGCCAGGCAGTTTATCCCTGAATGAGACAAGGCTAAATTACCTTAATTTAGCTTTTCCTTATCACAGTTTAGAAGTGAGCATGGGGACAGTTCCCATGGAGCTGCTGTTCCACTCTTTCCTAATTGAGGATACATGAAAATCATTATCTGTCCCTGTGACCTTAATTATCATGGGGATTTACTGCACCTCAGCTGCTCTATAGTAGCTATTTGTATGTCTTCTGTTTCCCATAATGAGAGCTAACCAGAGCAGTTTCAGTCCCTGGAAAGAAAAAGGATTGTGTTGCCTCCGTTTAGTTTTCACTTACTGCAGTGTAATTGTAAGTGGGCAAACTATTTCAGCATCTTCAGTGAACAGGGGCAGACTCTTACTACACTTTGACTGATCCATAGTAACTGTTTATGTGGCTGCAACTACACCATGGTAAGAGAAAGTTAAAGAGGCTTTGGCTGAGTACATGCATTCATTCAAATAATTGGGA
The DNA here is from genome assembly GCF_001723895.1 of Crocodylus porosus. Classification (NCBI taxonomy): domain Eukaryota; kingdom Metazoa; phylum Chordata; order Crocodylia; family Crocodylidae; genus Crocodylus; species Crocodylus porosus. The sequence goes on along the minus strand of NW_017728906.1, from coordinate 148,028,235 downwards.
GAATTATCTCAGGTTTTTTCTTCTGGTAGAAAACCTTACCCAGAGCTGTGATTATAGACATTTGAATGCTGAGGCCCTGAAGGCTGGATAGTTTGCAGTGCTGATGCTGTACAACCAGGGGGGCAGCAGGCTGTGCATACATCTCAGTGAGCCCTGCAGGCTCCCTTAGTCTGCCAGGTGACAGACAACAGCAGTGCATAGTGCATCCCAATACAGCTTCCAGAAAACTGTGGAATTTAGATCGATTCCACTTCAGGCTGATTGGCTGACCCAGACTGCCCATGGATTTCCCTGCAGCAAATGTGGGGATTGTGGAGTGAGCATGTTTTACTCTTTGCTGGAGCAGCAGAGTCTAGTGAGTAATGTACTGTCTTCCTGGGAGGAATGGGGGATCTGGAGGATTATGTTCTCTTCTGAGAGAAGCTACAGCACCTACAGACCTTTGGTCTCTCAAGAGAAGCTCTCCTGGGAGTGATTTAACCGCAGGTTATTTTCCCAGGTGATTGCATCAATTTTGAACATGCTTAGAAGCCTAAGTCTAGGCTCTCAAGGGACTTTTCAACCCCAAATGGCATTCTATAATTTAAAGTGCCTGTAACAGGGCAGTCTGACCTTTGAAGGGAGGCATACAACCCTGGGGTAGGAGCCCAGCTATGAGGAATTAGTTGGTAATTTAAAGCCCAAGCAGGGAGAGAGAGCAGGCCCATTTGGTACATATAGAGAGCACAGGCATGGGCCCATACTGAAACTGTTTGCCCTCTCTGGTACTGGGAGGGAGGGGATCACTAAGTGGGTACCACAGAATTCTTGGGACAATTAATGCAAAAACAGGGACAGGAGTGGGAGTCAAAGGCTAATAATGAGTGTTCCAAGGGGCCACCTGGAGCAGAGCATGGAGGGTCAGTGCTCACTGGCCCTCAAATGAGTCCAAGGAGCCTGTGGACACATACCAGTGAAACTGTGCCTGGAGATGTGAACAGATGAGGTACAGCAAGATAGCTTCACAATCATTAGAGGACCTCTCAGTCAGAGCCTCCTTCCTGGTCAGATCAATGGCTAACTTTAGCTAGGACCAGGAGGAAGTTGATCAGGGGGTCCTGGGACTTGGTTGGGCCATGGATGGGAGTGCATAAATGAAAAGGTGTGGAAAGTACTGCAGGCAGAACCTCAGCAAGATATTTGAGGAGATAGTGAAGGGGCTGCCACCTGGCATACTCAAGGCATATGCCAGCAGGGAGAGTGCAGGAAGCCTGATCTAGGACAGGGGTTTTCAACCTTTTAAAGTAAGTGTACCCCTTCTGGTGGCGGCAGCTGGATGGCGGGGCGGGGAGGGAAGAGGTAAGAAAGGTTTATTGACTTAACAAACATGCAAGTATGCATAGTATAACAAGACAACAATGACAGACAATAACAATTTGCGTTGGCAACTTATCAGCATTCCCCTCTGATGCCTGATGTACGACAAGTTCCTCTTCTATAAAGCTCAGCGAAGTCAGGTATCCCCGATTTGTGCTGTCTGAGGGTTACCAGGAAAGACCTTGGTATTCAGTCCTCAGGCTTCTCGAGATGCACTGACCCACTGAACCCATGTCAGCAGCTAATTTTTAAATTAGTAGCTTCTCTCACAATGCTGTGTCTTCCTTCTGCTGATTTCCGGATGCGCTAGGTAATTTATAACTTTTGAGCTATGCTGTTGACTCACAGCTACTCACACTCTTACATTACAAACTTTTCTTATGACTGACCAATAGCAGTATAAGCCTTTGCATGTTTCTGATCAGGTTGACTTTAACTGCATCACTACTTACAAGGCCTCACTAATCTTTTACTTTAATTAAACTCTTAGCAGCAACATACAGCTCACAATGCATGAGGCTATTAGGGGATGGCGGAGAGTCCAAGCAGCAATGAGGGCGCAGTACAAGACAGGGCTGCAGAGAGCCAGAGTGCGAGTGAGGGCTCAGTGTGAGACAGGGCTGCAGAGAGCCCAAGTGCCAGTGAGCCCAAGTGCAATATAGGGCTGTGGAAAGCCCAGGGAGGACAAGGGGAGGGCCAAATTACAAAAAGGTCCAGATCAAACCATGTCAGTATCTTCTGCGAGGCTTGGGCTGCGGTGTAGGGGAGGAAAAGGAGCCACAGATAGTGCCTCCGGCACCGGGGCAATAAATGGGCAGCTTCCCACTAATTAACATCCAGTAATTTATTAAGTTCAAGGCATGGCAGGCGAGAACGCAGGCAGTTGGTGCATAACAGGAGGGTGGGGTCACCGATAGATGGACTCCAGAAAAGGCACTTCTGTCACAGGTCCCTAATTCAATTAAGGTGTTACTGATTTGAACTAAGTGGGGTTGTGCCACATACTGAGGGCCATCTGGGGTAACTGTTTCCCATGTGGGGCGGCGCAGATTCCAGTTCCGAAGGCATCCTCCTCCTAGCACTGTGCTAAGCAAATAAGCAGTGGCCCAGCTTTTATTTTTTACCCCTTGCACTAGCAATGAACACTTTCCTTTATTACAGCCTTCCCAAGTGGTAATTCAGGTACTTTGATAGGGGTATGTTTTTTTAAATGTTGCAGGCATTTTATGATGCTGTAAGCCAGGGGGCCATTCCCTACTTTTAATGTTGTTTATTACTTGGGAAAAATGCATGTTTAATGATAACTGAACTTGTGCACAAGCGGTACTCCAAGTTTGAATTTTGTCTGCTCTAAAAGCAGTGTCCGTTATGGCGTGGGCGAGATGGGCTATCTCCAGTTCTACATGAGTTAGCAATTGTTTAGTGTGCTCCAAAATTTTTCCCTCTAGCATGCCTCCCCTAGTGAACAGCCCTACCACCTGTCGGAGATTGACTACTTCTTCAGTATTTTTCTGGGACTTATTTAATTTCCATACATTCATAGCTGAGTTAAGTCTGCTCCAAAGATAACCTGGAGTATTTTTTCGATGGCAGGGCCTAATTGTATTTGTAGAACAGAAAATGGTTGGCCATTCCCACCTAAGTAACCCTTCAGCTATGCAGGCTCCTGCTGAACAGTTTGGAAAGGTAGCTCAGACATACCATTGTTCTGGTCTGAACAATACCCGGGCAGTGAACAATGAAGCATTTAGGAGGGTTGGGATTTTAACCTGTGACTGCCACCAGGGTGTGGAGTTATACACAGGTGGTATTGGGATCTCCCGGGGGGAGCAGCAAGAGACAATAGTGAACACCCCGTTCTCTCACAGCTTACATTTATCCTTCCCTCCTTGGGAGCCCGTAATCATACTTCACCTCCTGAAGAGCAGAAGAGTTCCCACTGTCGCTCATGAGGATGATATGATACCAGGTTGGTGAAAAAGTATTGCCCTGGCAGAATCATAGCACTAATTTGCTTTAGGAATCCCACTGGTATAAAAGGATGGGGATAAGTGGTAGAGACTTGCAGATCCCTTTTAGTTGTATTAAAGTGGATACCATTCTACCACGCCTCTGGCATGTATGATTTATAAGCCATGTAATGAATTTGTTTTATCCTGTAGCATGCCCTCCCACCTGGTGGGCTTCACACAATTGTTGGAGAGTGTTGTTAGCCATAAGAATGGGAGGGGGTGGATTTTCCCATAAATGCAGTGGCTTGAGAGGCTGAACAGATACGGAATGCACTATTGGGGGCACAGACTTAGGGGTGTTGAGCTTAGTGGGGTTTTCCTCAGGAAGTATGTAACGACAAACCCATAAACAAGCAGAGCTACAACAATTACCTTCCCTCCCACAGTTAGCCATTTCAACTTTCAGGTAGGGAATGAACCCAAGATAATAACTGGTGCCACAGTTGCACTGACAGTTACCACCTTGCCAGTCACCTATTTTGTTTCTTTTACTTAGAGACCAGGATTTTACGTGCTCCAGGGTGGCGGGTTTTTTCAGTATGGATACTGTGGTTGGACTTTGTGAAGGTCATCTGAGTGCATACGTGGTTTGGGGGAATGCTCCTCTGGGTCAGGCCATTCCTTTAGATCTTCAGGAGTAAGTTCATTAATATCTGGGTAAGAAGAAGGAAACACAATAAGGCATTAGTAAGAAGAATACAATTATAACAGTCCACCATTTCACGGTGCCAGTCAATTTAGACAGGTGATAGAGCAGGACTTGTTTTCAATAGTGGGCTCAATTAGGAATGACTACAGCCACATTTGTGGACAGATCTAATCTGTAGGAACAAGACAACAAGGAGCTTGGCTTTCATTAGATGAATCTGACTTAAATACCCACCAGGTATTATACATACCTTTTGCTAATAGTGTCCCCTCCCATTAATCTTCCTGAGGATGCTTCACTACTACCCGATCTCCTGCCTGGAGCTTTTCTGTGTCACCACCCCATGGTCGCTTTACTGCCGGCTCACAGGGACTACCCAATCCAAAGGCCTGTTGCATAGGGCTACCTTCCGAATGAGGTCAGTTATTGGCCCAATTGGTAGTTTGATTCAGTTGCAAGTCTCAGTCTTTAAGAGCTGGGCCAGCAGCCAACCACAAATTATATTTGAGGATGCCATTGGCTCACTCTACCAATCCGTTAGACTGTGGATATTATGGGATATGATATGTCCATAACATGCCATGTTTTGCAGTCTAGTCATACATAAGATGATTGAGGAAGTGAGGGCCATTATCGCTCTGTAGTTCTATGGGTAGTGGATACACAGCTAGCAGAGTTTTCAGTGCTGCACAAGTGTCCTGGGCAGTAACTCTCACTGAAGCATGGGCGAAGGTTATTTCTGCGATAACTTTTACAGCTACAAACACATATTGTCGCTTATGGGAAATTTGAGGGAGGGGGCCTATAAAATCGTACTTGCCACACTACCTTTCTCCTATGCAATGACAACGGGACAGTTGGGAAAGGCTCTAGTCTCAACTCGACCTCTCGGCAGGTGATGCATGCATCAACTATTTTTTGTGCTTTCTTTTTAGTTACATGAATGCCCCAAGATGTGGACAAGTGGGTGGTTCCATCGCACACAGGGTGCCTGTGTTTAATAGCGTATTGATTGACTTTTCACTTTTACACAATTGAATCTGTATGGGTATCCAAATTAAGGGGCCAATATTAACTTTAGATACCAGTTCCCAGCCTGCTACCGCCCCCATGGTGGCCCCTTTCCTTGGGGGTTGGACCAGCCGGACTTTCTAGGTCACATGATCAGGGGAGGTAAATGCCGGCAGCCCTGCATGTGCCTGGAAAAATGTCAACAGTTCCTCCCTTAGAGCAGAGAATCCCTCCAGTGACACTGCTGGCGGTGCAGAAGGCTCCATTTTCAGCCAGTTAATTAGCATCAATGAACACCTACAAAACTATACACTAAGGAGAGGAAATAATCAATACAGACAATCAACTGCCCCAAGACAGAGAGTCAGTGCACAAGCACTCATGTCACGAGTTTTGTCTGTCAACAGCTAGGGGTGCAGGGCCCCAGAACCCTCCTGCACCTATCTCCTTGACACCTGGCAGGCTTCATAGCCTCAGAAGGGGCTACTATCCCTGCAGCTTTCACCCTGCTGCGCCTTAACACACACAGTATCACCCATGTCACAAGTTTTGTTTGTCCGCAGCTTGAGGTGCAGTTTCCCCCAAATCCCTGCACTGATCTTCTTGAAACTTGGCAGGCTTTGTGGCCACAGCATAGGCTACTGCCCCTGCAGTTTTCATCATCCTGTGTCATAACACTTAGACATGAAATGAGTTTTGCTTTCATGAATTTGGGGTGCAGTTCCCCCCAAGCCCCTGCACCAATCTTCTTGAAACTTGGCAGGCTTCACACTCTCAGCAGAGGCTACAACCCTGCAAATTTCATCCAAAACAGATAAAAAAACAACAAAGTTATAGCTATTTAATTGATTCCCCATTATACCCTATGTCCGGATCTCCTAAGTGGCTTTGAAGCTTTTCCAAAGCGCTTTGGAAGCTCCGGGCCACTTCAGAAAGCCTAACAAAGTCAGCGTTTCAATCTGGACGTGCTGCTTCGGACGCCGAAGCATCCAAAGCTTCTCTGGATCCAAAGCATGGTCTGAAGCCTCGCACAGCCCTAGTTTTCATGCTTCACATATTCAAAATGTTTTGATTCAAGTATACTTACTACTACACTACATAACAGTCCTGAGAAACTTAGACCCCTCATTACAAGGGTAGTAAAACACTAAAACAGGTAACCCAGAGGGGTGGTGGAATCTCCATTCTTGGAAGATTTTAATACCCAGCTAGATAGAGCTTTGGCTGGGATGGTCTAGTTGGGGACAGTCCTGCTCTGAGCAGCAGGTTTGACTACATGACCTCCTGAGGTCCAATTTTCTATGATTCTATGATTCAGTACTCATTAATATGGGCACTAAGCACCCAGGATGGAAGCTAGATATAGGAATAGCATACAAAACTGTCAGCTTCCATGCCACAACCAGCAGACAATATTCTTTACCTGCTCCTGGACAGGACATACTGTACTTTCATAGCTGAGTTACCTGCTATATGAAATTAAGATGTTGGCATTTTATAAATGAACTTTCAGAAACAAAGTGAGGATAGGACTATGCCTTTCTGAATATCTTATCCTTGATGTTCATGATGTACCAGGTGACTTGTGGTAAAAATATTCCTATGTCTATATCTACGGCAAAATCAAATCCGAAGTGCTCTCAGTGCTATTTCTATAATAAATCTAAAGTTCTATTCTGAAATAAAGGTTAGTACTGACATGACATTGTTAAGTGTGGTAGCAGGAAAATCAGTGACCCAAAGCCGTTCCTTCTACTCCCACGTTCCCATGTATTCATAGACCCATATGATGATATGAAAAGTCTTTTTCTTGTTTTACAGCTGCAATGCATATGTCTTGGTACCACCAAATGAAACTAGAAGAAATGAGTTACAGAGAAGTAAGTGCATTATCTACTGAACTCCCTTATATTTTTATATATTTATTTCACAAAATTCAGCGTTTATCTGGGGAGCTTCATGGCCTTTGGAGTCTTTATACTTCCTTTACATTACTTTCAGATGGGCAGCCATGATGATATACCTACCTACCACAGCATAAAAGCCACTGTCCATCAACATGGAGGCTTTTCTTAGAACTAATTTTGCATTTGACCAAAAAAATACAGGAACATCATTTAACTATTAAATGATGTTCTTTTGGTAAAAGTAATGCGATGACTGTTCAAATTAAATTCCATAACATACCTTTGGTTGATGCTTCTCTTCAGGTTCGTCTCTCCCACATGGATGTCTTGCATCTAGATTGGAGGATTCAATTTTGAACCTTGTTTAGCCATAATGGGTTAATTTTTCTCAGATGTCACCCTAAACCTCACGTACATACTGTATGTTTATATGGTTAAAATGTTCTCTTAGAAAAGTTCATACTTGTTCAAATATGGCTGTAGTGCTTCCAGAAAGTTGTATATTTGCATACACAATGTATGTCCACTTAGAAAATGTGTACAGGAAATTCTTACCAGTACCTTCTCCATTACTGTTTAAGATTCCTTCAGTGCACTGACTGATTTTGAGCAACACAGAACATGCACAGCTTCCATGGAGCTTCAGTAGAAGCTGTAGGCACTTGCTGCCTTACCAAATCAAGTCTACCAGTTTTAGCAAGGGTATCTTATTCTTTATTAGCTAAAATGCACTAACCACTTAAAGAACCGTGGTTGCCTTTTTACTGAAAGTTTTGCATGAAGAAAAGCTCAGGTGAATTAGAAGATAGAACTCTGCACAGAATCCAGCAATGAAAACTGCTTATTTAGTAATAAGCTTCGCAACACAAGTAATTGCAATAAAACTTCATAAACAAATGTAACTGAAGAGTGACGTTGGAGTATACAGGAATACATGGAGTAAACTCTTCTAGATGGCAATGTGGTGTATCCTTGGATTGGAAAAGTTTGTGTTGTTTGGCTTCAACTAAAAGACTTAATAGAAGTAACTATACAAAATAATACATACAAAATATGCACAAGAAGAAATAAAAATACACTAAGAAGTTTTATTTAATAGCAGTGAAAACAAAAGAGTAACTATGCACTGTAATTCTACACTGATAATCTTCATATTAGCCCAGAACTACCATCGCTGCATACTATAGATCAGCAGTGTGCAGGTTTGAAATACATTTAAACTTGGAATACATTTAAAGTTTAATTTCATGGCTTTTAACAGCCTCTTAAGAGTTAGTGGATGATCATGGGTTTGGGCTAAGGTGTTTCAATTCCTTTCCTTCAGTTTTGCTGTTGTGGGGTTGGTTTTCCTCTGGTTGCAAGGAGAAAGCCAGAAGGCCTGTCAGCACCAATCTGTGATCAGCCCAAGATGAAAATAAATGGGCTGAGGGCAAGGAGAATGAAAGCTAGGTCTAATAGTAGCAGCATAGTCTATAATAAAATGGCATTTCTGTCTTATGCCCAGAAGATACTAGGCTTCAATTTATCAGTGCTTATGTAGGTAGTCTTGTTGGATTCAATGTTGGATACAAGCACTTTGGTGGATTTGGGTTTAAGTACTTGATAGTCAAGTCAAGCAGTCAAGAAAGATATTTGTCCCTGCACCTATGCAGAGACTTGCACAGTGACTGAAGCTTTTTTCTCTCTTAGGAAAAAAACATATTTTACACATGTAAATTAGAATACTTTTTCCCCGTACACTACTGTACACATTACCTGAGGGGGACGTTTACTCTTTTTTTTCTGAGGCTGGCAAAGATAAAGCTGGCTCCCAGAACATCTTAGAGCAGGGGCAGGCAACTATTCTGAGTGGAGGGCTGCTTACTGAGTTTTGGCAAACTGCCGAGGGCTGCATTGGTAGCCCCAACCCTTGACAGGTGCCCCACCCCCTGGTTGCCATCTTGTGACTGGAAATCCTGGCCCCTAATTCCTGACCTTTGCCACCAGAAGTCCCTTCCCTTGCCCCCAGAAATATACCTTTCAGCAAGGGGTTTTGCCTTCTCAGAACCAGAAAAATACCAAATTATATTCTAAAAATCAAACATCTGCAACATTCATTAATTTGACTTCAAAAATTATTTTTGTCCTGATTTACATGTGTTTGTGTAGTGTACACAGAGGTGACTGCACAATATCTTAAAATGAAGTCTTACTCTTGTATATTGCAGGGTGTGGGGGGCATGGGTATAGGTTTGTGGGGGGCTGTGGGTATGTGGGGGTGGGTGTCTGTGGGGGATAGATAGGGATGTGGGTGGGGGATGAGGGAGCATGTAGGGGTGTGTGTGGATATGTGGGCTGTGGGAATGGGGTTTGTGGGGAGTGTGTGGGGGAGGGTGGCTGGGTTGTATGAGGGGTTGTGGGTATGGGGGTCTGCATGCATAGCAGTGTGAGGGGCATGTGGGTGCATGTGTATGGTGGGGTGGTGTGTGGGAAATGCCCTATGAACACACACACATACTCACACTTTCCCTTTCTCCCTCCCTCATTGCTCTCTCTGTCTCTCTGTCCCCTTCCCTCATTTCAGGAACACATGCACACACACACACGGAAGCACACATGCACACACACCCATACCCTTCCACTCTTGGTCCTGGGGTACCCATGTGATCCCCATGCTATCACAGTTTGGAGATGCAGCTGGGGGCCACATGGTGCTGGAGTGCTTGGCTGACATGCAGGGAAGCAGTGAAGTCTGTGGCAGACTTCCAGTTGTAGGGGGGTGAGTATGGGAGGGGGCTGAGGGGTGGGGTAGATCAGGGCCAGACTGGCCTTGCTGATGAGTCCTGCCAGCTTCTCCTGGGTCCTACTGCTCTTGTATCCTGTTATCTTTGACAGGCAGCAGATTAATATTAATTTTCTAAATTTTTTGGGACCCATTGGGCCAGATGGAATGGACTGGTGGGCCAGATATGGCCCGTGGGCCATATTTTGCCCACCCTGTCTTAGAGGAACCTAAATACTGTGCTAAATTGTGCTGTTACCATAGCTCGTATAGGCCTTACTACAAAGGGAAATCACCAAGGGTGCAGACCAAAGCAACAATCTTTTTCCATGATCCGGCCACAGAAATGAGTTTGTAGCTGTGACCAAGCACAAGTGTATGGCCGCAAACAGCTTAAAAATGGACGATAGGGTGAAAATATGAACCCTCATTGCATGAAGTATCAGATAAAGACATTTCAGAATATAGCATCTTCTGTAACTTACATCTCCAGAGCTCCCAGCCTGTCACTGTTTTCAGAATCAGAGGGGAAAAAGAGAGGGGAGGGAGTTCAGTCTGGGGTTTTTCATCACCTTTCAGAGGGTGGGGCAGGTATATTGGAGTCTTCTCAAGGTGGGAGGGCTCCAGTTCACCCACCCCATCCTTCAGCACTGGCTGGGGAGCCCCAAGAATGCACTCCCTCCTATTCTGAAAAGAGCGAGCACTGGCAGGGAGCCTAGGTGTTGCTATGGGAACCTGGCTGCGGGCTCCCAGCCTGCAGCTAGATTCCCCCTCCCCTCCCTGGAACCAACAGTGAATTTCTGTTTGGTCTGGGGTAACAGTGCAACTCAGAACACTTTGCAGAAATTATTCTAAGTTACAGCTGGGAGCTGGACTTCTGTCCACACCCCAAGTTGCAGGACTGCCACAACACAGATCTATATTCTCCTGTCTGCTTCTGATCTGTACCCCTTCAGAAAAGTAGTGAAGCAAACTATACACCAATGTGCCATGCTACAGGGTGTGCATTCACTTTCCATCCATACAGCTAGCTTGCTTCAGTATGGATTTGGTTTCTCATGATATTCCCACAGTCAGTAGCTTAACATAGGATTGAGGGGGAGGGAATAGAGGGGGACAGGATACCAGCTCAGGCACCAGCTGGGGAGTCTCTACTGTGGCAACAGCCAGCTGCAGAGGTGGCAGGCAGGGTAGGCAGACCAGTAGCATCAGCATCCAGGGAATGTATAGGTCCCTGGAGAAAATTAAGACACCGCTGCCTTCAGCAACTCCTTCCCTTCAGTGTTCAGTGACGCTCCCCCCTCCACAGACTAACAAACTTTGCTAGTTATGCCTCTTCCCACCACTCTTGAACTAAACAAACACAGGAAGAAATATGAATGATCAATGAAGGGTGACACGTGACTTGTGTGTTCTTTGCATGTATTTATGTCCAGAGTAAATTTCCTATTTAAACTTACCTTTGGATAGTGATGCTAGCCAGTGCATCATAACTGTGCCCATTTAAACCATTTTTAATGGGGTTTGAACTTGAAGACTTTCAGCAAGAAAAGCTGCTCAGTAGTTGATATCTGTTTTGTACTGGTTAACTTCTGGTCAAACCATTAGTGTATGCTAACCATGTTTCTGCCCTGGGTATTAAATGTTTTACACTTTTTAGAAGTACCCTATGTTCTGTAGGCTAGGCCCACTATTTCTTTCTCTTTTTCAGTTGCTAAGAAAGAACTGGAAGATCTGGAGAGGTGGAAGGAACAGCACAGGTCAGGACCAATTAATTTGACACCACAGAGACTGGGTAAGACTACAGATATGAACTGAAGTGGTGGATTACAAAAAAATAAACAAGAATTATCTTGTGCTCTGCTTTTTAAGATGTGCTGTAAGTTAATATCACTAAAGAGATATTATATATACCTAGTGGGTTAACAAGCTGGACTATACAGAGGTTCATCAAGTACAAAGGTTTCATTTTCTCCTTTGTAAAATCTCTCCTGAGCCTTGCAGAAACTCTTATTTTCAAAAAATACAAATGAAAAGTGTCTATGTCTTATGACTTCCAAATACCAGATTCTGTCAGTTTGTCCTTGAGGGAGGAATATGAAACAAACTTATTTGTAAAGAAAACTAACTTATTTGGCTATAAAAATATTTGAGGAAGCCATTTGTTTTTTGGTTCTTGGTGAGTCACGTGAGGGAAGCCTATGTTTAAGGTGTCAAAGAATGTTAAAGGTGACTCCTGGTATAGAGATTGTAGTAGGTGAGGAGGTGGACAATACGAAGTGCCATACTGGGTCACACCAACGGTCCTTCTAGTTCATTATCCTGTCTCTAACAGTGGATGAAGTGGATACATAGAGCAGTGGTAGATCTCAGAGCCTCTTGTGGTAGGTCCTGGAGCCTCTTGGAGTTGATCTGAGGCTGGGGTGGGGGGATGAGTGCCCACATGCATGCATGCATGCACCCCAGCCCAGCAGGTCAGTCTGTGGGGGAGGGAAGGGGCGGGGGGTAGATTGTGGGACAGTGGCACAGAGGCAGGAACAGGCATAAGTTGAGTGGGGTCCCAGCCTGGTGGGACTTACTTGCTTGGGAGGCATGCCCTCAAATTATTTTTTCTCCCTCTGCTTTGATTTGCTCCCCCTTCTTTCCTCCCCACAGACTTACTTTCTGGGCGCGGTTGGGGGGGGGGAGGGGGTGATAGCAGTGCATAGTAGATCTTGAGTTGCTTTTAATGCCAAAGGTGATCTCCTACTTAAAATGGTTAGAGACCACTGCTATAGAGGAAGAGTACTGAACAAGATCTCTCTGGAGTGATCTATCCCTTA
>NW_017728906.1:148001528-148015617 GCF_001723895.1 Crocodylus porosus | reverse complement strand
TCCCTCTGCTTTGATTTGCTCCCCCTTCTTTCCTTCTGCCCACCCACCCCTCCACGCAGGCTTGGGGGGGGGGGGCAGGAGGTGATAGCAGTGCATAGTAGATCTTGAGTTGCTTTAAATGCCAAAGGTGATCTCCTACTTAAAATGGTTAGAGACCACTGCTATAGAGGAAGAGTACTGAACAAGATCTCTCTGGAGTGATCTATCCCTTATTCAATACCCTCCCTAGCATCCACCATTATTGGTTTAGTATCCAGAGAAAACATCTCTAACCATTCTGTTCAATATCCATGAATAGATTTATCCATTATGAATTTATCGTGTCCCCTTTTGAACTGTCTGTGCTATCTGCTTCTACCACCTCCTGTGGCAATGAATTCCACAAGTTAAATAAGCATTGCATAAATAAGTACATTATCTTAGTTTTCAACCTGTCCCCTATTAATTTTAGTGGGTGGCCCCTAGTTCAAGTATTATGAGATTTGGTGAAAAACAGTTTCCTGTTCACTTGGTTCACACCCTTCATGACTCTATCATTATAGACCTCCCCCATGAGCCTTCTCCTTGACAAACTAAAGAGTTGTAACTTTTTTAGTTTCCTGGAATGGCAACTGCTCCATGCCCCTGATCATTTTGGTTGCTTTTTTTTAATTCTTTCACAATCTAACCTTCTTTATGGAATATTTTTACAACACTCGCCTAACTGGAAAATATCACATGAAACTGGAACAGAATCTTTCAGAATTGGAAAACTGGATATGAATAAAATAGAGGGGTGAGGAAGGGAATGAACAGTAAAAATGGACTGTGGAGTCTGGAAAAAAAGACCACTCATCTAATAGCTAACTCTAGTAACCCAAGGTTGAATTAATACGAAAGATGAAAGAATGGTGATAGAAAGGGACATTAGAGGACTACCCATTGCCCTTCTAACCTGGTCTGGTACTTACCAGATTGCAATGCCAATGACAACTGAGGATTAGTGAGAAATACATATTATATTCAACATCTTAAAAGGCAAAAAACTTTAGCTCTAAATTTACTGAGTCTGAAGAGGCTTAAGGGTAGGAGAGAATACAAGCGGTATCATTACTGTGACAACTGTAGGTGCTTGTTGTAATGAAAATTCTTTGAATGCATCTTTCTGTGAGAGTGAATCATTTTCAAGAGACCATACCATACCCAAATCACTGGAGAGTTCTCTAAGCTGAAGTTCTATAACATTTTTTGCCTATACTTTGAATAAATATTGTGAGAATTTCAAATCAGCAATATTTGTGTGACTGGCAGAAATCCAATCTTTTCAGGTACTAGGTAATTTCAGGTACCGTAGAGAGATGATAAGAACAAATAATTGAAGTTCCATCCTTACCCTTAGATAATGGAACTCTAAGCAATAAATAGAGCAGGTGTACAAAGAACAAATTGTGCCTGACAAACTCGATTGCTTTTTTGATCAAATTACATAAAGCAAATGCACAAATCATAATATATTTTGACATTAATAAAACATTTTGATATAATGTTCCACAGAATCTTATTTGAAAAATTAATTCAAGCTGGCTTAGGTCTGAGCACTGTTGAGTAGATTGAAAACTGGTTGAAAGGTTCTAAGCAAACTGTAATGATGAACAGTAATATATTGAGATGTGGCTGATGTCCAGTAGAATGTTTGCCTTGGAGATTGACGATACATGTGGTTATATTTAACATAAAGAACTGGGAGCAAGTGTAAAATCGTAGATAACACTACAATACAAGGAGTTAGTGACGTCAAGGAAGGACGTGGAAAAACATAAGCCCCGCTTAATGCTGTTTCACTTAGTGCTATTTCACTATAACGCTCATTTAAAATTGATACCTGATTTCACTTAACACTCAGCAAGTTTCATTATAACACTTGCAGTCACCATCTTGGGTCATTAAGAACAATTGTGTCACCAACTTGGGTTGTCAAATACTTTTGGTTTCATTTAATGCTTGTTTCACTTAATGCTCTGTTTTTCAGGAACCAATTAAGAGCACTAAGCAGGGGTTGCCTGTACAAAAGGCTCAAGAGAAGCTAGAAATATGGTTAGAGAACAGTAAAATGTTCAGAGTGAGGAAAAAACTGTTTATGTAGGTCATTCATGTGACAACTACTTTTCACATGCAATAAATATGTTGGCTTGTGTGCTTTTGAGTCTCTCAAATTCCTATGTATGAAAGTATCTCCATAGACTAACGCCATTGCTGGCAGGGTTATTAATACTTTTGTCCAAGAGAGTAAGGTGCCAACATTCTTAAATCTGAAATTGTCCAGCCTCTAGTCAAGAAACAGTTTCTTGACATTGACTACCTAGGCATCTATCCTGTTTCCAAGCTCCCTTTTTAGAGGAAGGTTTTTGAATGGGTGGTTTTCTGGCAGCTCCAGATACATCTGGATGTGACTGGATTCCTGGTCACTTGTCAGGTTGGTTTTCATTCTGAGTATAGCACACTCTGAACTTGTGGGATTGGTCAATGATTTTTGCTTGGATGAACAAAGGAAACTGTGCCCAAGATAGTGGCCACCATTGGGCACCATTGAGTAGCCATTGATAGAGTTCACCATTGCCAGGGATACATCAGGATGTATGTGACAGTCATAATCCAGGAGATCAGAAGCAGGCAAGATAAGGGAACCAAGGGTCCCAATTAGCTAGTGGTGCAGGAACAGGGGGGTCAAGAGGGTGAAGTCTGTAGGTAGTTAACCTGGATAGATCCACAAGTCAAAGGGCATAAGGAATATGAAGCAGGGATCCAGACTACAGTCACTAGCAGGGAGTATAGAGCAGGCAGCCATACCTGGACTGAGCTGGGATGTAGATGATAGCCAAACTAGGTCACAAACTAGGAGATGGGTGTCAAACAATAAGGGTCTGGAATGGGGTCTTGAGCACAAAGAGTCAAGGACACAGCAAGGCAGTCTGGAACACAAAGACTCAAGGCTAGAGTCTGGAACAGAGAGTCAGCAGGGACCAGGGTGAAGCCAGGATGCAGGATCCAGTGCACAGGGAACCAGGAACAAATCATCAGGCCCTAAGACACTTGGAACAAAGAAGCAGGACCTAAAGAAGGTGGGACCTAAGTAGGACCTAAGCAGGACCTAAGGAAACTAGGAACTGGGAAATGAAGAACATTGAGTCAGTAGCCCAAAGCTAAACAGAGAGGAACCTGTCCTCTATCTTCCTGGAGCATCCTAGGCACTGACAGGGCTACAGTGCATAAACAGGCAGCCACATCCATGCAAGCAAGGAGCCAGCTGAGGACAATTTAGTCTGACTGCTGCTCTGACTCCTGAAAACCATGACAGGCTGATAAAGCTTTTATGTGACTTGGCAAGTGCTCCTTGTCCCTCCTGGGATCCTTCCTGTGGAATTCTCCATGGCTCCATCTTGTCACCTCTTTTGTTTAATGTGTATATGAATATACTGGGTGAGAAAATGCAGAGATTTGGCATGAGATCTCATCAGTATGCTGATGACACCTAATTCTATCACTTTCTTTCATCTACCCCAGGCCCAACTGTTTTGATCTTTTCCCAGGGCC
Organism: Crocodylus porosus; assembly: GCF_001723895.1. NCBI lineage: Eukaryota > Metazoa > Chordata > Crocodylia > Crocodylidae > Crocodylus > Crocodylus porosus. Next base: position 148,012,047 of record NW_017728906.1, on the reverse strand, counting down.
TGACTGCAGTTGGCAGCTGGAAGTGGGTAAACCAGCTGAAACTGAATCCAGACAAGACAGAGGTGGTAGTGCTGGTGGGCACACTGCTTGGCTTGTAGGGAGATGGGGGAGGAGGCATGGGAGCAAGGATGGGGGTTTGGGACATCCATCATTGATAGAGTTCAGCCTCCCCTTCTGACTCAAGTTTGCAGCCTTGGTGTGCTTGTGGATGCTCTGTTGCACATAGAATTTCAGATGGTGGCAGTGGCCAGGAGTGTGTTTCTTTTGGGACTTGGAGCTGGCCATCATCATCAATGCTTTTGTAACCTTGAGTTTAGACTACTGCAGCGTGCTCTATTTGGGGCAGGTCTTGATGACCTCTTGGAAGCTGCAGCTGGTGCAGAATGTAGTGGCCTGCCTTCAGATGGGGATAGGTCTGTAGGAGCACATAACTTCAGTGGTTCAGAGTCTGCACTGGCTCCCAATAGTTTTCAAGTTGCTGGTTTTGACTAAAAAGACCTAAACAGCTTGGGCCCTAAGGAACCAACCTCTCCCTTGTGCTCCATCAAAATCACTAAGAACTGCTAAGAGCAACCTTCCACTACAGTGAGGACCAACCTTTTTGGCTACTGTACCAGTTTCATCCCTCTGCCCCGTTCCTTCTTCATTGCCTTATCTGAGAAGTACTCCCTGCCAGGGAGGGATATAATTCTCCCTGCCAGATCTGCTGTGTGCTAAGTAAACAAAGCAGCTGTGCCACATGTGCCATGGGTTTGCTATCCCTGTACTTCTAGTACCATCAGAAGTACTGCTTGATAAAATCACTTGGGAGATGTTTCTCAGTAGTTACTCGTCAGCTTTGGAATTCCCTCCCTTTTGAGGACCCCAACACTGAGGCCTGGACCTCACTGGAAGACTTTCCTATTTGAGCAAGCCAAGCTGGGATATTGCTTAAGGTGCTTTTATTTCACACTGTATTCTTGTCTTCTGTCTGTCTTTTATTGTAAACCACCTTGAGTTTTTGCTGGGAATTGAATGCATTTATATCTCCTTCTAGTTTCAGAGACTTAGCATCTCTACCCCTACTAGGGGGGTAATGGTTGTGTTAGTGTTTTATAGGCAACTACTTCTGGAATATTGCATGAAGGCCTGAATACCTCTGTGTAGACACACAGGGTGTATCTAGATGAGATGCTTACTGTGTAGCAGCACATTACTACTGCACAGTAGCGTTGCCCGGCATGAACAGTGATGCAACACTACTGCATAGTAGTAATGAACTACTCCTCAGTAAACATTACCAGGCAACTGTGCTGGGACACTACTGTGCAGTAATTCCGCTTACTGCTCAGTCATTTAGTGCTTGGTTATTATGCAAGTACTAAATGACTGCACAGTAACAACTGTGCAGTAGCCATCTCATGTAGACATGCCCATAGAAAAGATGAAATTCAGAGAAAAGCAACAGATAATTATGGGATTACAATTCATATATACTTAACGTGTCTAAACAGGAACTAGGGGAGAAAAGTTTGCTTTTCCTAAATAGAGGACTCGATAGGGAAAAGAAGAATTGAGAACAATTGGATTAAATGAGTTATTTTGCTTCTCTCATAGTACAGCAGGAGTAAAGTTCTGTTGGGCTTCTGATCTGTGCTCTGTCCTCAAAGCTTTACGTAGCCTGAGGCTGGATATTGGTACTGAAAAGCCCAGACCTCTGGAAACAACTCCTGCTTCTACTGAGCTGTATGAGGGTAGCTTGACTGAACTTTTGATTGCATTTCGTTATAGAGATTTTTCTCCTTTGTTAACAAGGAGAGAACTGTTTTGTATTAAATGATTTGCATGCCTTGTTAATGCTCACACAAAGCTAGTGAAAAATCTCAGTGACAAACTTCTCGATAAAATGGATGCTGTTTGACCAAGCTTATATATAACTTTGACTGAGCAAAAGGAAAACCTGGGCTGAACATCTGAAAACTCATCTATAAGACAAGATGTTATTAGATGGTAGAATATCACCCAAATAAAATGATGAACTCTCAGGACTTGAGATATTTATCAGTATTGTATAAGACCCAGGCTGGTAGAAGCAGTACAAAATGGTCAAAAAGACCTTTTTAGCTATAAATTAATGTTAAACAGTTATAAATATAAAAATGGTCCTATTTTTGCATAATTTAAATTATTGTATTATGGTGTCTTTAATGATAGACCTTGTGAGTTTAAAATATTTTAACATATAAAATGTAATTTATATTTTTAGGTGGAAGAATATCAGAGGCTGAAGTAAGACAAAAACAACAAATCAACTTCATGCAAGCTAAATATCAGCAAAAGGTCAGGAAGAATGAATCTGATTTCAGTGTAATTCAGGAAAGACTGTTTCATGTCACTGTTTCATTATGACTATAAAATGAATTCTCAGCTGTGTGACAAAAGAAAGGCATGAAACTTGAGAAGGGAGTCAAATGAAAGCTTGAAAACATAGAAAATGAGGAGTTTAGCCATAAATATGTAGTAAATCATATTGCAGATCATTTATAAAATGGCAACCAGGATAGTAATAATGCCATGTATATTGCACTCTTCTGTATTTTTCAACATGCTGCATAAACATTAACGAACCGATCAATATAACAACTGACTTTGAGGGATCAAGGTGTTATTCCCATTATAAAATATATAGACCTTTGTAAACTGTCATTCAGCAGTGTAGATTCTTGGGTAACTTACTGTTAATTAATGGTAGAGCTATTATATAGTCCATGGCATTGTTGTCTAATTACAGTAAGATACAGGCAGTCGGTTTTTGTTTTTCTATGTAATTTTCATCAGGACCAGGACTTAGGGCTGAAAGACATACATTATCAAAAAACAAGCTGTAATGCCATCTCTGTGGATGTTTTAATTCTATATAGCTTAAGAGAGAAGAATATGCACGAATCAAGAGAGAGGCTGAAGAAGCTGAAATCCAGAAAAAGAAAGCAATTCAAAGAGAAAAGGTAAGACTTCTGAATAACCATAATAATTCCTTGGAACAGCAGTGCTTTACCTCACTGAGTCCTATGGGAAAGATCCATGGCATTGCTCATACTTTTATACCAGATAAGATGAAAAACTACATCTTCAAGTTTCAAATATGCCATGACATGAAATGTGGACTGACATTTGGTGTTCTCATTTGCTTGCAAGCTTGCTATGTCTGTGGAAGGGAAGTAGACTGTGCTGAGTGGAGTGTTGTTGTTATGACTCTGATGTTATAACAAACTCAAACTTGCCTATTGATGAAAATCTGCAAATCTCCCAAGGTACAGCTTTCAATTTAGGAACCTTACAGGTCAGCACCTTAAAATCTCAAAATGTTGGAATTGTCCCCACAAGACAAATGAAGGACTACAAGCAAAAACAATTCATAGATTCATAGAACTATAGGCCATGTGTAGATGAAATGAGGGGCCTGTGTGCAAGACACTTTAAATTGGGCTAAATGCTTTTCCACCGCTTAACAGTGTCGGTGTTTGCATGCCTCAGCAGTGTATTGCGCATTAATTCCAGCCCCTGTAGGAAATTCAGTGGCATAATGTGCCTTAAATGACTTGGGGTACAGCAAACTAAAACTTCTCTGAGGAGTTTTAGTTTGCTGCCCCTACAGCACTGGGCTCTGTGCAGCTCCACAGCCCTGCAGGCAGCCCTCCACAGCCCTGCAGGCAGCCTGGCAGTAGCCCAGGAAGGCAGGCTCTGCCCAAGAAAAGTGGCAAGCCTGATCTCACCCCCACTGCCTCCAACCCCAGAGCCTGCCTGCCCGCCTGAGCTGCACAGGAGCCCAGTGCTTCCCTCCATGGCTGCAGTGCCCCCCCTGGGATCACCCAAGCCGGGCGCCTGTGGGTGGGTGCCACCTGGGGGGGTGTCCACCACTGCTGCAGAGGGAAGCACCGGCTCCTCCAACCCCGCACTGCAGTCCAGGGACTGCTCCACCACAGAGAGGCAGGTAAGTCTGGTGTGTGCATAACACAGGGGCTTAATTGGCTCTAAATTGCAGCAGTGTTTTTAAAAATCTACTGCTTCAGTTTAGGCCCCCCATTTTATCTACACACTCCCATAGACATTAGGGGCTGGACGGGACCTCACAAGTTGTCAAGAATCAAGACCTGATTAAAGACCCTATAGATCAACCACCTGATTCCATCATGGCATTTTATGTATGGATCACAGCAAACACCACCACAACAATCTTTGTTGTGAACACTGGCTACACAAATGATAAATGAAAGAGGGCCCCAATATGCAAAAATAAAAAAGATACCCAAACAATGGGGCATCTACTGAATTGCTGCACTTCATGATTCATCTCCATTTGTCTTGATTCCTTCTTTGTCAAAGGAAGTCATAAAGTGAAGTCACAGAGTCAAAGTGAAACAGAAATTGACCATTAGTGTTGCTTTTTAAGTTGCCATACAAAAGAAAAAGGTGGTATGGCTCCAACTTCTTTATTACTTGAGATGCAAACCTATATTGAAAATATTGTTCCATGTAAGGTGTGTAGAGAACCACTGTAGTTTATATATCTGTACACAGACATGGGGGGAAATGCTAAAAATAATACTAAGGTTGCAAAAGTAAAGCACGTCAATTTAACAAGTGCTGGAAGGTTGCTAATGCAATTTTAATTTGGCCCCTTTATGCTTATTAGCTACTACTATATTTAACTACAAGTAAGGATTACGTTGTTCTCCATAGGGCCTCCACCCCATTCAGTGCACAAAATGTCCAGAGCTTGCTTAATGAGCATGTTGTTATCAGTACGTGGAATGTGTGACCCTATGCCATATTTATTGCATGCTTGTCAAATTTTGTTCTGGAGCACAACCATTAACTTCCTCATTAGCTTTTATTATTCCAGTTTCTGGGTTTCACAGATAATAATGAATCTATTTTCATACCACCCCTGTGAATTGAAGGGATATAATTGTCCATTTTACAAACATTAAAGAAAACTTAGAAACCACCTGTCAACAAGATTTTAGTTTAAGACATTTTCTTGTATCACTTAGATTCCTAAGCAGAAGCAGGGATAGAATCCAGTTTTCCAGGACAGTGTCCAACTCTCCAACACCTGAAACTATCCTTTATTCCTGTCTCCCAGCCTCATTCATTTAATACTTCTCAACTTTGCAAAAAATAACATGTTTGTCATGCAGACAGTAGCCCCCTCAACTACATGACCCAGGTTCATCAAGGCAGCAGGGTGGGAAAATGTTATGAGATTGTGTAGGTATACTCCTTGAATTGCAATCTCATAATCCTCTGTTGCTTTTCTCTGAATTCCTTCTTTATTGTGTTATATAGAGGTACTGAAGACTCTGCACCTCTTGTATGTCTCCATTAGAATACAATACAGTTATACAGGCAATTCTAATTCTGGCACACTAACTTCTGAGTGCTTGACTATACAACCTTTTCTTTGTGCAACTTGCTAGATTTTTTAAAAAGCAAACCAAGTACGAAGTTCATCATCTAGCAATATAGTGATATCCCCAATATACTCAGTGATGATGGACTCATTAAAGCAAGTTAGTGGTTAAATTGTAGCAAGTTTCTACTTAACATATGCAAACAAAAAATGCAAATGCTTATCATTTGGAATTTTTGGAGTGGATTTTTTTCAGAGAACACAAAAATGAACATTTCTGACAAAAAACTACCCTCTGCAAAATGTAAAGTTTCTGCTACAGAGTGGAGCAGTAGGACTTTTCAAATAATAAATTGCTGAAAGTTAAAGATTAAGGCTTTGTGTTGGTGGGAAAGCTGGGAAACATTTTGAATCTGCTGTGCCATTTGGGCTGAAATTAAAAATGAGCCCCTGTTTCCACCCTCCCAATTTAACCTTAGCTTCTGCCAGATATTTAGGTATCTAGCCTGGAAAATTTTGGCTAATTTTTCTCCTTCTTTGGCCCTGGTGTGGAAGAAAGACTAGCTTTCTCACTTGCCCTTAACTTATACATAGACTGAAACATTTGCTACCACCTGCTTTTTTCAAAAGACTAAGTACTAAGGGAATTAGGAGATGAAATGACAACATTCAAATTATAGTACAAATCAGGATGTAATGGCTACTTATAAAAGAGAAAACAGAACTGATGTTATTGCATATGGAAAGTCTGGCTTGGAAATAGCAAATCCTCCTTTCAACCTACCTCTGTTTTCCTTCAATCATGAATAATTGCATTGTATACCTTGTTATATGGTAACAAGCTCTTGGTTTGCAGATCTTCAAAGTAGTTGTCCAGAGCTTCTGCTGCATTTTTAGGATCCTAAGAACTTGCTTGCTGTGGAGGCTACTGTGACTTGATCATCAAATAACCTCTCTCCTAGCCACAACTGCTAGATTGTAAAGTGGTCATGTTCCTGTCATGCCCCTGTACTATGAACCACAATGAGGACAGTTAAAGCTGCTCACCCTGGCTATACACCCTGGCCTCTTGTTGCTGCTTTGTCTCACCTCCAACATCTAAAATGGTCATAGAGTGATTAGAATCAAGACTTGGGCCTTTATAGCAGAGGTTCCCAAACTTTTTGTTATCATATACCCCTTCAATCTTATTTTGATCCTGTAAATGCCAATTATTATAATAATGAAAATTAAATCCGCTATTACACAATTTCTCCTGTGTAACCCCCAGAGATATCTTGCATACCTCCAGAGACATTTATAACACAATTTGGGAACCCCTGCTCTTGACTGTATACTCAGTCTATCAGCTATTTCCTGAAACAGCTGTTAAACATATAGCTCATGAACCAAATCCATCCCATGTAGGTGGGTCATGTGGTCCTCAAGACTTTTTGTTGTGGCTGCCAGTAGCCAAGGAGAAGGTGTCATTATGGCTGCTGAAGCTGCAATGTAAATGTAGACAGCACCCAGGAGAACACTGCCACAGAATTTATTCAGTGTATTTTGGTCACTACTAGTAACTGAAATTGTGGCATTTGCCCTCTGGGTGCTGGATATCCTGACACTGGGTGCATCTACATATGCATTTACTATGGAATAAGGGTTTTTGGGTAGGCATCTATACATGCAGGGATTAAGAAGCAGATTTACACCATTCCCTGCAGCCCTGTAATGGGCACCTACCCGGGGGAGCTCCAGGCTCCCCCTGGGTGCTAGCTCAGGGGCTGGCTGGGAGCACAGGGCCAGGAGACAGCTGTCTCCTGGCTCTGGGGGGCTGTCTCCTGCTGGAGCCCCATGACTGCGGGACTTAGTCTGGCAGATAAGAGTCCCCCAGCCTCTGCTCCTCAATTGCAATCCAGGAGCAGGGGGCTTGGAGCAACCTGCTGCCCGGGCCGGGGAACACAGTCCCCACCCAGGATCCTTTGGTGAAGCCCTTTGTTTCTGGTCAGGCATCTACATGAGTCTACAGTGCTTTTACTAATCCCCAAGTAAATTTGCTACTTACATTTTGAGGTAGCAAATTAACTCAGGATTAGGGAGGTTTAACTGTGAAGTAAGCATGTGCATGTGTAGATGCACATGCTTACTTCACAGTAAACTGTGCTAGTGCGAAGTTGTGTCTCATGTAGGTGTGCCCACTGTGGCTCCAGCAACTGTGGCAATGGAGCTTGAGTAACTCTTTGGTTGTCAGCACTGATGCAGAGGTCCTGGCAGTCTCAGGGAAAAGCGCTGTGGACCAGATTTAGAGGTTGGTTGTCTGGCCTGAGAAAAGTCCCGTAATCTGAATCCAGCCTGCCAACTCTTTTGAATTTGCCGCTCCTCTCCTCAAAGAATGAAGACACCCTAAAACTATGGATGCTACAGACCCCTTTGTCTTCTAATATAACCATGTTACAGTTAATACTTGATTAGCACAGCCTCTGTATGAAGTCAGCCAAAAAGAGTAATACCGTACCTTCTCTTTCAGCATCACCCACATGATACCAACAAGAGTTCATTACCAAATCCTCCACTTATTTCACACACACTGCTTGTCTATAGATTCTTCTTCTGAGATGCTTCTAGTCTTTGTGACGATAACATATGGCAGCTGAGGGAACTTTCATACTTTTTTATTGTTGGAGACAAGGCAGCAACTAGTTCAGAAGATAACATAAAGACGTGGGATCTCCTGACAGTAGGAAATTCATAGAGGTACAGTTGTGTGATGAAGATGAGCAATTATATGGAATAATCCCCCACATAGAAACTAAAAACACTAATGATTAAAGGCTGCTTTGGAAATTCTTGTGTTAATTGGTTGTTTTTATATCCCACAGTAAACACGTCTTATTTTGACTTTTACCATGGCTTTTACCTGATCCCACAACTGTCTATTGGGGCTTAGCCCTGCCTAGAACCCTGTAGAGCAGGGGTTCCCAAACCGTGGTACATATACGGGGGTATCTCTGGGGGGTATATGGGAGAAATTGTATAAAGGAAAATTTAATTTTCATTATGATAATAATTCGCATTTAAGAGGTCAAAATATAAAATGTATGCTATGCGGGCAGCTGGTAAATCTGGAAGGGGGTACACAATAAGAAAAAGGTTGCGAACCACTATGCTAGAGGTGTGGACACTGACAGGGAACTGCCCACATGCAGTAACTCGTGATAGCTTTAAACAGCTGGCACTACAGTCTTAAAAGGTGGTTGTGAACACTCATGCACAGTATGAGCATGGATGAAAATGGGGAGGGAGGGCAAAAATTAATTATACTTTATTTACACATTAAATAGATATTATTTGCCCATGGTAACTGGACAAGTGGAATGTTTCAAGACTGCTATAATTACAGTTATGACTAGAAAAGATATTGATGTAGCAGTTCTGTTTTCCTACTCTTAAATTTTCTTGCCTTCAAATCCACAGTGCATAAAATGTTTATAGGGGTGTAGACAGTAAAGTCTAAATAGCAGTTTCTTTTGAAAATGCAGTATCATGGCAAATATCTTAGCCATACAAATTTGTTTATTTACTAGTATTAAATTTATATTTATAAAGCAAGTGAAAATCTATAAAGAGGCATCAAAGGGATCTCTAAAAAAATTGGAACTAATCTGTGTTTTTTGTAGCGACCTTGGAGCCAGCAGGGATTTTGATTGAAATAACATATTAACATACTGAATAACCAGTGTTGTTTAGTAGAAAAGATCTGCAGCACTCAACAAGGCCATCAAAAGGTGTTGATTTGGCTTTTTGCACCTGGCAACCTCAGCCTGGCTGCAAATAAATCACTGCTCAGAGCTGAAGAAAATTGAGGCATAGGGATAGAGAGGGAAATAATGAAAGGAACAAGCTTTCCAATTCTGCAGAAATTTGACTAGTTTAGTAGGGCCAGGTTTTGGCCCTGATTATCTATGGAACAGTTTTTGTGGGGTTTTTTTTGCAAATGATAGCTAATCCAGCCAGAAGCTAGATTGATTGCCTACTGCACCTGCAGAACATTAACTAGGTGCATGTCTTTGCCTGAAAAATCACAAGCCCTTTTTCCTGTTTGATGGGCATCCTTCTTTTGATCAAAGGCATTATTCATTCAATAAAAAATAAACCATATGACAGTTTGAAAGGAGATAATAGCTAGTCAGTTTTGTCAGCAGGGGTACTGAAACTTTCACAGCTGGAAAGCTACTTCCCCAACAAATGTGAACCGCAAAGATCTACAAAATAATATGTGATAGCTGTGTTGAGATGTACAACTCATTTAATTTGATATGTAAGGATGATGCCTCATAAATCAATGTTACTATTTATGGACACAGCCTCTGCATGGGATATTACTCAATTTCATCCTCTCCCTCCTATTAATGCAAAAAGTAATCTTTATTCAGAGATGGAAAGTAGAATCCACCCTCTCTCCTGATTTTGCCATTGGAGGGAAGAACAGGGTGTCCCTGTCTCTATCCCTCTTCAGGTTCTGATCAGGAGAAGGGAGGATCCCCATGGTCTTTCACAGAACCAGCTTCTTGTGCAGACATTGTCTGGCCCCTAGTCTTAAAATCATTCCATTAGTACTTCAGCATCTAGTTCAAAATTAGCTAAGTGTAAAAACGATGCAAAACAGTTGAAGTAAAAAGGTAGTACATGACACAACGCTATTTGCATATAATCCACTTTTCATGATAGGAACTCTTTTTTTAATGTAAAGAATAAAATGGAATTTTGTCTGATAAAACCTTGTAGACAGTGATTTTGTTGTGTTACTAGAATATTTTAGCTTGAGCAAGTTGTTTTAGTATTAGCTAAAGCCAGGCAATTTACAGATTTTCTTCATGCCTCTCTGCTAATGTGTTTCAACATATGTGCCTTCATTACCACAGCTTGTTTCAGTTCTAGCCCTATCTTCAAGGTAGCGCCAGTTTTTCGTAGACATTTCATAGACATTAGGGCTGGAAGGGACCTCGGAAGATCTTCAAGTCCAGCCCCCTCCCCCAGGGACAGGAAGTTTCACACAGATTTCACACAGACACTAGGGCTGGAAGGGACCTCGGGAGATCATCGAGTCCAGCCCCCTGCCCAAAGGGCAGGAAGTCAGCTGGGCTC
>NW_017728906.1:147995692-148001517 GCF_001723895.1 Crocodylus porosus | reverse complement strand
GCAGCCTGTTCGCGCGGCTCCGGCCGCGGGGCTCCCTGGGGGGCTGGGCCAAGTAGGGGCCTGGGCGGGGGCTTGACCCCAGTTAGCTGGGGTCATGGGATTGCAGCAAGATAAACATCCAAATGTCTCTTGAAGGCATTCAAAGTAGGTTCTTGAACCACCTCCGATGGCAGGCTGTTCCAGACCTTGGGGGCTCGGACAGTAAAGAGGTTCTTCCTTAAGTTCAGCCTGAAACGGTCATGGAGGAGTTTGTGACCATTCAACCTTGTCATCCCTTGTGGCACTTTGGTGAACAGGTGTTCCCCCAGATCCTGGTGAGCACCCCTTATAAACTTACAGGCAGCCACCAGATCACCCCTGAGTCTGTGCTTTTCCCGGCTGAAGAGTCCCATAGGTCTCAGCCTCTCATCATAAGGTCTGTTTTCCTGACCTCTAATCATGTATGTGGCTCTCTTTTGAAGTGCTTTGGTAATGTTGATAGACACTAGTAAGGGAAATGGGATAAGATCCAACTCTTTTGCTTGTGTCCAAAGCAAGGATTTCAAGCCAGACTTAATGCACTAAGCAGGGGTCAATAAAACTTTATTAGAAAATATTTAAAATTTTGGTTATTATATGTCTTTGTAGAGTTGGAGGAGAATATAGGATCCCAGTCTTGGTAGTTAGATGGGTGCATAGCTGGTATATGTTGAAATGATCTAAAACATGAAGATAGTCATGCAGCCTACATTAACCTAGGGCAAAGGGGTTAAGAAGTTTCAATGCCATACTTTGATAAGAAGAGAGGTAAGACCCAGCACATGTTAACTGCACTGATACAAGAGTTGTAATGTGGTAAGGCGATGGTTTCAGCATGCAGTGTACAATTTCTGTGGTGTGAGGAATTTAAAGGCATAGACAGTCATTGGGCATGAATGCAGGTCCATGGAGTGTGAGTGCAGGGAAGAAGGAGGTTCATTCTATCATCTTACTCTTTCTTCTAGTGGGTGGTCTTCGCACTGGTACTGGCCTTGGACATGCTCAACATAAATTTTCCTTGACCATTGGATAGTATCAGATACCATGAGACATCTCATCTATTTAATGTAGTGACTAAGTACTCTGCAGGCTCATTGTTCAGGTTCCATACTCCAGATGCCCCAATGATCAGTGCCTGCACTGTTGCATCGTATCTCTTCTCTGGTGGCCTGTATTTTGACTTTTTTTCCAAGTACCATTCTGGATGGTGGAATAACTAGAGAATCCTTACTGCATTTTCCAGTAATCATTGATATTTCTTGCAGTGTGTGCTTGTTGTATTTTGCAAAAAATATAATCCTATAATATAGACAAAATTGTGGAAACAAAATTGTCCATAGAGGGGACAAATATAGTTGTCCCTGATGGAGTTTCATCCAGTACTATCTATAAAGGTCCTGGCAGTGGTGGGGAGCTTTGGACTCTCAGGTTTTCTGGTTGTAAAATTCATGCAGTGATCCATTATTGAAGGGGACTGTCAAGGGCTCCCTGTGGGAAGCCAAGGTGCCAGTTTCCTTGTTAATGAGAGTCAGTATCACTATCATTCTGGTGATAGGTGGTATCTGAAGTTTCTCTGGCAATAACTAAGGTTTATGGATTTCCTTCAATGCTGGTCAATCTATCTTAGTGCCAGGTACAGCATGGAGACTAATGACTTTGTGTTGATGAGAGCTGGATCAATAGATAAAAATCTTGTGTCATATTGGTGTAGTTGATATTAGCTGAGGTAATAGCCCCTCCATTTTAATTGTGAGGAAGGTGGAAGCAGGGTATCTCTCAAGGGTGTCTTCAGCTAGACATTTCACCACCACTTTATGTAAAATTAATCAGAACCAAAATTTGCTAACCTTCAGTTCTTGCTGCAAGGCCTTGTCTAGGTTGGAGAAAAGGACAAATAACAGTTGGGTAAGACTGGTTGGGAAAACTGTTAAGATGGAGGCATGAAGGGGAGTTTTCATTAATTTTGTTTTCACAAATACAGCTGATATTTGTGCTTAAATACTCCTTCCCACCCCTACATCCCAGCCATAAGAGCACTAGATTCATTTTTATAATGGCAGCAATCATAAATAACTTCAATGTGATCTCCAGTCTGATATCTACATCAATATATTTACTTTTTAATTTCACCAGTATTTCTATTCATTTAAGTACTGTACTGATTAATATTGAATTCTAATCTGCTAAGCTGGTCTAACAGGTGGCTTATTCAAAGAGTAGTTCCATTTTGTTTCTTCAGATCTCCCACTGAGTTACATTCATGGGTTAGTTTCCTATTATTTAGCGATTTCACTGCTTCAAAAAGCATTTTATTAATGGCAGTTTTAAATTGCTACCTGGTGTAGGCTGAAGAAAAATTAATCTACTGCAATGGCTTGTTTCAACAACTTTTTCCAAATTGTCTCTCTTATTAGCTACCTTCTTAAAAACATAATTCAGCTCTGATTGGACTTCATTGCTTTATTAGTCAATGCACATCCATCACTTTGAAGATTAGAAAATATATGTAAGGGAAACTGTAGCATCAGTGTGAAAAATGAATTGTAAAATACCAAACACTTCAAAATATGACAGGATTAAAATCCAGGTTTGATGCTTTTGATATGTGCTTGGAATATGTGCTTTTTGACTGGTCATCTCACCGGACTTACACAAAGCTGACACACTGAACAAAACTAGGCAGTACACCTTTTCACTGGAATTAAATTTGAGCTGCATATTTCTTTTCTGCTGCTGCAAGGTTCTATTATTGATTTTTATTTTAAAATTTTATACTGCTTGATTTTTACAGCTCTCCTCAGGCTGCTTCATACTAGAGACTTTTCAATGTAGTATGCAATTTTAGATTGAAGGTCTACTATTAATTGTGGTGTATTGAATTTACTATGGGATTTCTGTGCCAGAATTTCAGTAGACTTTTGCTTGGGGGACAGTATGTGAGCTGCAGTAAGAACATAGATGGAAGTTTAAGGCTACATACAGAAGTTTCCAGGATCTGATCTTCAATCGTGTGGCTTTAAATAGCACGATTGTAGGTTGGGTGCCAATTGTATTGTACGGGCATTCGCCGGTATTGGGGGCCTGAGTGAAGACAGGTTGGGGGGAGGAGTAGGGGGATCAGGGCCCAGTGGGTCCACAAGGGGGATTAGCAGGATCATAGGGGTTGTTGGGTCTGGGGAAATGGGGAGCCACATCAGGAATGCAGTCTAAGTAAATTAGGGTCTGTGGGGGATTTAGTGGGTCTGGGAGAAAGAAGAAGCTGGCAAGTCTGTGAAGTGGGGAGAGTTGACAGGTTCATGGGTGGCGGGATGGGAGGGGGACTGCCTGTCTAGGGCTGCTGTGGTTAGATCAGGCACAAGTTAGCCTGATCTACATAGTTCACCTCCTAGGTGAACTAAAGTTAGATGAGACTGGCCATTTTTTTGCATTTTAAAGCAAACATTCATAACAATATTTAATGAATTCTTAAGTCTCAGTTTTTGATACTTTAATATTATAGGCTGAGAAACTGGAAGAAAAAAGGAGGCAAGAAGAACAACAAAGAAGAGAACTGTTTTATGAAGATCGGAGTCTGTAAGTAAAACTTAAATCTGACTACTTAAGAGTCTGAAAGGGGTCACAGTTATTTCATAAACATAGGTGGCATCTGCAAATATAGGTGACAAGCAGATAGGGAGATTCCTCCAGTGATGACAACTGGTCATGGCTCCAGGCTGTTGTGCTATCGTTCTGAAATAGACCCTTTGCTGTCAGGTGATGATCAGACTTCAGGGGCTAGAATAATTATATCCTCTACCTTCTAATGCATCAGTTATCAATCTCATTAGGCCCAGGGCACCCTCAGAAAATGCCAGCTCATAGTTTTCACTAACTTTTCAACTAAAGAAAAATAATAGAGCATTTTTTCTGTTGCAAAGAACTCAGAAAGACCGCAAAAAGGAAAAATGTTTTAAACATTATGGATTGTTATTTGGAATCTCTGGGTATATCAACATGTGCAGTTAATGAGACTGAATAAACTCTGGCACAGTCTGAGGAGCAGTAAACTAATCGGGATATCACCATCTATATATATATTTAAATCACAGTAACTTACTCTACCTGCAGATGGTACTTGTGTCTGATGGGACTATCTAATGGCACAATAAATTGGTCTACATTGCCATGCACGTGTATACAGTGATGCTTTACTGTACAACAAATTAGTTTGCTGTGCAGTAAAGTGCACATGTAGACTTGCCCTCTGAGTTTATCTTATGAATCATGTTTGCACACCTAACAGTTAACATTTCATTGCACCCTGCAGCACCCTTAACAGGATTTCAAGGCATCCCAGGATGCCACAGTACCGTAGTTGAGAATCATTATTCTAAAGAGATTGCCTCTGATTTCTGAGTCTTAGAATTTTCAGTGTTTGAGCTGTGAGAAAATAGTTTTGACATTATGCTATTCTTAGTTTCAATAATTAAATACATTTTGCTTAGAAGCTCACCAAATCAGTATAGAATAAAGAACTTATAAGAAATAGTCAAAAAGAAAAAGCTGTTGGGTAATTCTATTAAAAAAAAAGGAAGAAAGAAAGGGGAGAAAAGGTAACCAAGAAAAACAGCTGCAAGAATTGAAACACTTTTTTATTCCTTTGCGGACAAAATCTCATGACAGAATATTATAGAGGTACCATGGTGCTAGTTGCCTTACAAATGCATTGCTAAGTGGAGAGCATAATTTAATGGTTTATTATAGGAACAGCAAAGCTTAAAAAATTAATGCTGTTATTCTAACTCCTTTTTTCATTTGCAACAGCTTGCCCAGTGCCTACTCCTTGATTTCTCCCTGATTTTAGTGCAGGATTGCTCATTCTTTTGTTGTTCTGAAAGTTCAGACTGTCTGTAGCTGTCTTGTTTATGTGACAATGGAAAAGACTCTTTCCGTATGTTGGGTTAATGGGTTTTGTTCACAATTTTACACTTGGTACTTAAGAATCCTTGTAACTTTTGCCTATTATATAAAAATGTGATTTTTTTATTTTTAATATAGGAAAAAATGTTGACCGCCAACAGAAATAATGTTGGGGCTGGTAAGAGGATTAAACAAAGTTGTCTTCATGGGGTTTTCTTCAAATACTACTCTCTGAGGAAGCCACTGAGGTGGTAGCACTGGGTGGCAATAAGCCATTGTGCTATTATTCCAGCATTTTAATACAATGTCTTTACTGAAAATTGGGGCAAAGTGTATCTTATTTTTGGGCCTGAATTAATCTTAAATTCTTACCCCATCCGCACTTCAGAGCAGCTCCATGACGTCCCTTGATTTCATGTATATAGTTGAGGAATCTCTTGCCTCAATGTTTTCCTTTCATTGCAAAGTCTAATAGGATTAGATTTTTTTTAGCAATTCTTCCTTCTATCCCTACATTTCCTAAACTCTATGACATAGCTTTCTTTGATCGATCTCTTTTCCCATTAATTTTATGCTCTCTGATAATTTCATCTTTTTTTTTGAGGGAATTATTCATCCAACAAGATCTAAAGCCAA
Organism: Crocodylus porosus; assembly: GCF_001723895.1. Taxonomy (NCBI): domain Eukaryota; kingdom Metazoa; phylum Chordata; order Crocodylia; family Crocodylidae; genus Crocodylus; species Crocodylus porosus. The sequence goes on along the minus strand of NW_017728906.1, from coordinate 147,995,964 downwards.
CACTATAAATGGTGAAGAGGTATCAACTGGGAAGTTTGTCCCAGACTTGGCTTTTCCAGTGACCCCAAGTTGGCCCTTTCTTTTTTCATAGTTTCTAGGGTCAGAAGGGACCTGAGTAGATCATCTAGTCCGACGCCCTGCCATGGCAGGAAAGAGTACTGGGGTCAAACGACCCCAGCAAGGTGTACATCTAGCCTCCTCTTAAAGACCCCCAGGGTAGGAGCCAGCACCACTTCGCTTGGAAGTTGGTTCCAGACCCCAGCCACCCTGAT
>NW_017728906.1:147987529-147995235 GCF_001723895.1 Crocodylus porosus | reverse complement strand
CCTTCCTGACTGCATCCCCACACTGCCGGCCCATGTTCATCTTGGAGTCAATGATGACTCCAAGATCCCTTTCCGCCTCTGTACTGACAAGAATTGAGTTCCCCAACCTGTAGGTATGGTGCCAGTTGATCTTCCCCAAGTGCATCACTTTGCACTTGTCGGTGCACTTTTAATAAATCACAAGTGATTTACAGATAAAAATTACTATTTTTTTACTTTAAAATCATTAATATTTAAATAACTCTTCCTTTAAAAGATGAAATCAAAGCAAAAATAGTCATAGTTGTGAAAGAAAACCCTGCATTGTAGATATGCATATCAGAGAAACTTGTGCTATGTGAGCTAAGGCACAGCAGGATAATGCTGCATCTGGGACAGCCACGATGCACAGCTGTCTGCTGCTGTGCTGATGATAGTGGCACACTCGGTTGCTGCTGCAGCCATGACTATTTTTGCATTCCCTTCCTTCCCTCCCCCACTGCAAAAGTAGTGTCCAGGGCTGCTGCCCTGATTACTGCCACACCCCTACAGTTATGCTACTGTACACGAGATGTGCATTACCAGTTGATTCAGCCTATGTTGGTATCTCACCAATAACTGAGAATCCAAAAGCTAGAAAAATGTATCATAAGTTAGAGGTGCAGAAATGGAAAGAAAAGAATAAGAAAAATGAGCAACGTCCATGGAAGAAAACCATTTTTAAATACTTAACTACATTATTTTGGGTAACAAAGAAAATGCAGTAACTTTTGAAGTAAAGAGCAAGGAAATGGCACACATACGGAATGCAGAATTTTCTAGAAATGATGGAAACTCAAAAAAACCCAAAATGGTAGGAAAACCTCACAACTGAAAACAGTCTTCAGTCTGAATGTGCATGTGTATCAGAGACTTGGAATGGGAAATGATTATAAGATTCAGTTTAAAAACTGAGGGTGAACTGTTTGAAATGGTTAAAATAATGCTGGTTGATGGTAAGGGATCATAATTTTCTCAGTCTCCTGTACTCCAAATTATCACATGGATCAGAAAGAGTTTAGTTCACGTGGAGCCAGGATTAAAATGCTTTACACTGCACAGTGTCTGCTATTACCAATGTGCAAAGAAAAGAAAATCAGGTAGTGTTCTTTGCTAGAAGGCAGGGTTCACACTATCAAGTGAGAAGTCATAAAAAATCTATGAAAGACTTTCAGAATATCAAAGTAGTCAGTACAAAGATTATTCTTGGCAATGGAGAAACATTTAGAGGCCTGTTGGTGGCCAAAGTATCAATAGTGAATTTAAATGAATTCAGGCAGCAGTATATTATTCTGTTGGATAGGTTCTTGGATATTGGAGAGGAAAGGGGGTGGAACCATAGGAAGATGTAGCTTCTCTCTCTGTATTGGCTCCAAATGGAGCCAATCCTCCATGCTGCCGATCCAACAGCTAACATATGTTGGATCAGGAGGATCAGTCTAACTCATGGTCATTTCTATGAATTGCCATGAGTTACACCCAGGAGCTGCACTTTTGTCTGGGCCTTAAGTGAAGGAGACTGCTGATTAAAGAATACATTTTCTGGATGTGCGAATCTCCTATACATTCTCTTCAGTAGAAGTTTGGAATCATGGAATACTTTGACTGGAAAAAAATAGGCTTCTTCCTATACAAGTTGTTAGCTAGGTAAAGTGAAGTGCATACATTCAAGTTATTGGTTCTGTTGAATGCTATCTTCTGAGCATTACTGGTGTACTTGCTGCAGTCATTTACTTCAACAAGACAGTGAGACTCAGTCAGAGTCAAGGAGGCTGGAAGATTTCCTCAAGTCTTTGACTACACTGGACAGTGTAGAAGTCTTTCTGAATGTTGAGGAGGGGAGCTTGATTCTTGAAATTTTGTTGGTAACAGACGTTAGGTTGAAATTATATCTGACTTGAAATAGGAAATACAGCATTTTAGAGACAACTGGAATACTATAGCTTCAGAGGCAAAACTCATTGGAAACCCCGGACTCTACTTTCAAACCTGCGCATAGTAATGGATTGCTGTTGTTTGTGGACTCAGATGAAGTTTTCATTGCACTGAGAAAGGAATGCTAATTTTTTTCTGCCTCCTGGCTTGCCCCATGCTGAAGCATCCTTGTGCCTCAGCCAACCCTCCACAGCATGTGGAGTTGGGAGGAGCAGCCTTGGGATGGCAGGTTGAACCTTGGAGCCCCCTGCCAGCCTGGGTTGTTCTGACCCAGATAAATGTGCTGTGCTCTCAGGTGCATATTCAAATGGCAATAAACTCCGGGGTTTATTGTTCCTGGGTGCACATTCAAATAGCATGCCTGGGAGCTATAGTCTCCAGAGTGTATTGCTTTACATTAGTTACGTGTGTAGCCATGACCACTGAAGATAAAAGATCAACATCTGAAAAGGAAGCATTCCTTTTGGATATTCAAATACTAATTTATGAACAGTTGTTACTATTTCAAAAGAAGCATAGCAGGACAATGTCATTGTTGTAAAAATATTAATTTGAATCACTAGGGATATTTTCATGCAAGTGGCTGTGTATCAAAAAGTTTATCTGGGTCTAGTGAGTCCTTTAATATAGCATTAGCACAAAATAAAAATAGGCATGACCCTAAATTTAGTAGCTGCAAAGGGCTGCATAGACTTTGTTCTCCCCCTCCAACTGACTTAAGAGCTTAATCTGGGCCTGACAATATCTCCTGACAAATGGCTTCTACCATTTTCAGGAGCCCTTTTCTACAGCTGTTTCCCCTTTGAATGGGGAACAAGTTCCATATGACTTTCTGCATCTTTGACCAGAAGAAATTGGAAGCGTTCTACAATATAGAATCTATACATTCATCTACATCTGATTAAGTGAACTTGGACTCACAAAAGCTTAGACATCTTTCACTTAGTTTATAAGCTACTGTAACAAATCCCTGCAGCCAATCACTACAGCCAATGAGGGATTACTTTATATTGAGTATCCTAGGGGTTAGGGTCACAGGCCAACAGGCCAACGGGAAAGGACAAATATAGGTAAATAAGCATTCACAGTATAACAACATACACTTAGGGCACGTCCAGACAAGCATGCATGTACCTCTTGCAGTGTCTCAAACCCCTTTGAGCTGTGGCGGCACACAAGGGGTGCATGGGGATGCATGTGCATCCCCTAAGAGTGCTGGTGCACCCCTTGACAGCAGTGTTCCTTGCCTAGGCAGTGGGCAGGGGGGCAGGTGAGAGGGCTGGTGCCCTCTCTGAGAGCACCAGCCATGGAGTGGGGGCGCCAGGAAAAGCAATCCCCATGGTCCCCCAGGGCCAATCGTGCCAACTGCGGGGGGGGGCAGGATTACCTCACAGCCCCAGTTGCTGACTGGCTGCTGGGGAGTCAGATGCCCCCCCCCCACCTTGACTCAGGAGGCATCAATCACATATGCCTTTGAGATGCTGCAAGACGCATGTGTGGGAACAAAAAAGCATTGCAGAATTTGGTGCTTAGATATCCATGTAACAAAATAAAACCCAGGGGAAAAAAGCGGGGCAGGGCAAATTCCCAGACCATGGCCTGAGGAAACTGGAGGCTCGGTCCTCCACAGAGACATTCTGATAGCCAGCCAAAGCATCTCTATGGCTGGCCCTTGACCCCATGCTGAAGCACACCGCGTGCCCATGCAGGGCAAGCAGTGTGCAGGCTTCAGGGACCAGGACTGGTAAGTACGATGTGGTGGGGGCTGGAGGTGGGGGGTGCAGGGTGCTGGCCCCTGCCTCTAGCTTCTCCTGGCTGCAGATCTAGGAGGAGCCAGGCAGGGTTATTCTGCCCGGGTAATTATGCCAGTGTTACTGACCACTACCTGTTTACTTGCCTTCTAAGCACTAAATTTGCCCCAAAGTGCATGCCTGGATATGTGCGCTGAGGCAAAAAGTGCCAGCTCAAGTTTGTACCACCTCTATTTGAACTGCTGTAAGTGCATATGCCTGCATATGTAGATGCACCCTTAGAGGGCAAGTAAACAGGTAGTGATGAGTACCACTGGCATACATACATTGAGTGCATAGAGTCCCTCACCTACCTCCAGAGGTGTTCCCAAGAACCAGCCTTTCATCCAGAATTGCTCTGTGTAGATCTGTAGGTCAGGGACCATGTACAGTTGGTCTGTGGTTCATCTGTACTGTGCAGAGGCTTCCCTCCCCTTCAGTGCATCTAACAACAGGCACCATAGCCCCCAGGAAAATCTGGCACCTACCCAGCCAAGGGCTGAGAGGCTGCCACCTTGTCCTCCTGTCCCCCAGGTTTTCTGGGATTTGCAGTCCAGCAGCCGGGCTCTGCAGGGTTTCTCGTCGCTTCCTCTCCTGCTTCCAGGTGCCTCTAGGATTTGAAGTCCATGATCAGTCACCAGGCTGCTCCCCTTCTGTCATACAGTCATATCACATTGTCAGTGTACACAATACATTACATTACACTACTCATACATTACGCTACATCTCTACCCTGCCTTCTACACATTCAAGTCACTGACCTCTTCCTTCTGGTCAATTTTACTAACTAGTTCTCTTCACTTCTCAGTTTTCCCTTTAGAAGTGTAAAATCTAAATTATTAGATGTATTTTTATTTATCTTTCCCTTTATATTTAAGTGAATCAAGTAATGATCTCTTATAGTCTAACATAATTTTATATGAACAGGTCTTCTATAATGTCTGCACTTATTGCCAGAACAAAGTCTAAAACAGCATCACCTCCTTGGTTCAGTGGTTTGAAGAAATCAATGACATCTAGAAATAACTGGATGCTACCATGATTATAAGCATTTTTTCTCTAATATATAGTTGAGAAGTTAGCCTCCCATAAAGATACAGTTCCCTAAATTATTCCTTTCTCTAAATTATTAGATTTTACTATATTCAGATCCAATCCTGAGGGTCTGTAGCAGACTTCTGGCACTATCTCAGTGCTACCTCTTTTATCATCTTTCTCTAAAGTAATTTTGACTTAGATTCTGTTTTATTTATGCTATCCCTTCTCACCATATTTTCTTGTAAACATCATGCCCATGAATAAGATTCTCACCTCAGAGAGAATTGCCAGATTCAAAGAGTGGTGGTCGACGGAAGTGAATCTTCATGGCACTCCATGACCAGTGGTGTCCCCCAAGGCTCCGTCCTTAGACCTGTTCTCTTTAACGTCTTTATCAACGATGTGGATGCTGGTGTCAGAAGTGGACTGGCCAAGTTTGCTAATGACACTAAACTTTGGGGTAGAGCGTCCACACCTGAGGGTAGGCTGGTGATCCAGGCTGACTTGGATAGGCTGAAAAAGTGGGCATATAAAAACCTGATGATATTGAATACCAACAAATGTAAGGTACTACACCTGGGGAAAAAAGCCTATAGCATGCTTATGGGCTTGGCGATGCTACCCTCACTAGCACCATGGCCAAAAGAGACTTGGGGGTCGTGATTGACTGCAAGATGAACATGAGCCACCAATGTGATGTCACAGCTGGTAAAGCAAACCAAACTCTGGCTTGCATCAATAGATGCTTCTCAAGTAAATCTCAGGATGTCATCCTCCTGCTGTATTCAGCCTTGGTGAAGCCTCAGCTGGAGTACTGCAGGAGGATGACGATTCTTCCCCTCTATTCGGCACTCATGAGGCACAGTACTCCAGTTTTGGGCCCCCCACTACAGAAAGGATGTGGACATATTGGACAGAGTCCAGCAGAGGGCAACAAAAATGGTTAGAAGGCTGGGGCACATGACTTCTAAAAAGAGGCTGAGGGAATAGGACTTATTTAGTTTAGATAAGAGAAGACTGAAGGTGAATTTAATAACAACCTTCAACTACCTGAAGGGTGTTTCCAAACAGGGTGGAACTAGACTGTTCTCAGTGGTGGCAGATGGCTGAACCAGAAGCAATGGCCTCCAGTTGCAGCAAGGGAAATTTAGGTTAGATATTAGGAAAAACTTTCTCAATAGGAGGGTAGTAAAGCACTAGAACAGGTTACCCAGAAAGGTTGTAGAATCTTCATCCTTGGAAGTTTCTAAGATCGGGGTAGACAAAGCCTTGGCTGAGAGGATCTAGTTGATAATGGTCCTGTTTTGAGCAGGAGGTTAAACTAGATGGCCTACTGAGGTCCTTTTCAACCCTGATTTTTCTATGATTCTTTCCTTGTTGCATTCTCTTTTACAAAAAGCATAATAAAGGCTGTTAAGAAATGCTGTTCCCTCTGGGAGCACTGGATAAATGTATCTAAAGAAGAATTTTCAGACTTTGTCAAGATTTGTTACAGTAAAGATTATGTGTGATGATAAAAAAAGGTTGATTTTGTACACCAAGCATGTATCAGGAAGGTTTACTGAATATTGTACTTGGGGAAAGTGGACAGAAAATGATACACAATGGGCACATCTACATGTGTGCTTTAATGTGCAATAGCTTATTTTACTGCACATTAAAGTCACATCAAAAAGCATGCTAATACACTAATGCACAGTAAAAATAAGCTACTTCACATTAAGTATCACTAACAAGCTTTTGCTACTGTGCATTAGGGCAGCCTAATGCTTATTTATTTAGTACCTCACATTAGAGATACTAAATTTAATGCGCAGTAGCCAAAGTGCATTAACAAATATGTAGATGCTTCCAATGAGATAGATATACATAATATCTAACAAATATATATTTATTGAGTTAATGAAAAAATATAGTCTACTGTATGACATTGGTGTTTTCCCAAGATCATAACTGTTAAAGGAATCCTCGACTGTGTAGAGGGCAAGGAACTTGGGAAAAGAATAAATATACCCTTGGATGCTGCTGCAGGAATGTATCTTTTAAGATACTTTTTACTGTGGTATGGCACATACAACTCCACAGAGCAATGTAAAGTTACTGTGTAACATCTCGTATCTTGTTGCATAACATTAATTTAGGTTATTGTATCACCTTTACTCAGCCATTTGGCAGATGGTTAGATAAATACTTCTTGTTGGGCTCAGTCCTGCATGCATTTGGTATGTAACAGGTGACTGGAGTGTTTTTATCATCAGGAGCAATAGGAAACAACTGTGAGGTGGCACTGATCTATAGCAGTATTCACTGGGGAGGTTTGATATTCTTCATTTCCCCTGGCTGATGGGAACAGTACCTCATGTCACATGCTACATGCAGAATTATGTTCTCTGACAATCTAGTCCCATGTAACTGTTTCAAATAGAAAAGCTGCTGATTGGCCTGTTCTTTTCTATCTAGCCCTGACATAAGCAGGTATAACTGCAGTGAGGTTATTCCCATCTTTGATGAAAACCTTCCTACCCCACCATCTATTGCTAACACTGGGATGTTATGTCAGAGTTTGTTCTTCATCCCATCTACCTCCCTTCATAGTGTCTGGCCCAGGCAGTGCATCTCTGTTTATGAAACATCTGAAGAATCCTGCCTTTTGTTTGATCCAAAAGATGCATATGGCTCATGGCTTACAAGTTGCATCTGTTCATAGCAGAACATGTTACTGCTGACTACCAAATATAACATATTTACCCAAATCCAGGGTCTCCCACCCCATCCTCATTAAAAAATTGGGTGACTGTGGCATTGATGCCTACACAGTCAGATGGATTGCAGATTGGCTGAAGGGTCATACTCAGAGGGTGGTGATGGATGGGTCATATTTGACCTGGGGAGAAGTGGGCAGCGGAGTCCCCCAGGCCTCAGTCC
>NW_017728906.1:147973061-147986779 GCF_001723895.1 Crocodylus porosus | reverse complement strand
GGCAGCTAGGATCTGGAACCAACTTCCAAGGGAAGTGGTGCTGGCTCCTACCCTGGGGGTCTTTAAGAGGAGGCTTGATGCCTACCTAGCTGGGATCATTTGACCCCGGTTTTTAATCCTGCCCAGGCGGGGGGTCAGACTTGAAGATCTACAAGTTCCCTTCCGACCCGACTTCTACGATTCTATGATCCTTCAGTTTAAGACTGCACCAATACTTAGATTCCACACATGGACAGTTTTTACATGTGTAATTATTTATTATAAGCAGACCTACTGATGAAAACTAATAACTCATAAATTAAATCATTACCTTAATCTATGTTAGGTTCTGTCCAGAAAATCCTGGTGAGGCCAACCCTTGTCTTAGATCCTGAAACTTTAAGACTGATCATTTTCACATGCAACCTCACACTCACTCTCTTCATTGCTCTCGTATTTTTCTCATTCCTTTCAGTATCTTTTAATTTGCACCACTACTTCCTCTTTTTTTCTAAGTGATCTGTCATGATAATACTGAGGGATTGGCTGCTGCTGCTTGCCCTGAAGATGTTAGTTCCTATGTTTTTATATTTTGGCCAGTCACGGACTGTAACCCACTGCTTTCCCTGCTGCTGCCTGCTCCCTGCCATGTCCCTTGCCTCTATGTGCTTCTGCTGTGGCAGGCCCCTTGCTGCCACGTGCTGAGCTCCTGGGTGCTTCTATGCCACCCCTTCCTGGCCAAGTGGATCCCTCCCTCTTCCCTGCAATGTTCTGCTTCCTCTTCTGACTGCAGGCAGGGGCCAGTCCAGAGCAAGGTGTGGTGCAGATGCACCTGCCCCTATTGCTGTTGTCCCTCACTGATCTGGGCACGGGGAGAACCAACCCCAGAGCCTCTCCTGGCCTCCTATCCCACACCTCAGGGAACCATTGTCTGGGGAGTTCAGCTCAGCTGTAGACGCCAGTAGCAGCATGCAAGTTCCTCCTTCCAGCATTTTCTCCCTGACTGACTCGTTTAGTACTGTGAGAAGGACTGACAAAAAATGGGCTTTTATTTTGAAAGTGCTGGTACACTCTGACCTTTTCTGGGAATGAGTTCCAGGTTCACAGACAGACCCACTGTTGAGAAAACTATCACATGCATATATAGATCACTCGATTGAGACTGACAGCTGCCTTATCACAGGTCATTTTTTTAGAGGAGGTCATGATCATAGCATGTTAGGCAGAACCTAAGGTACCTAAAGCAAATTCCTACAACAGCTTGGAAGATGAGGCTGGGGCATTGAATGTAACCTGCTATTCAATGGAGAACTAGTGGAGTGACCAGGGTGGCATGTTCTTAGTAGCTTGTACTATTGCACAAAAAGACCACTGTATTCTGAAGCAACTGTAAAATTTGGGGGGTGTTCATCAGTCATTTCATTTCTCAGTATAGAGAATGATAATAATCTGGCCTATTTATATTACTCTCCTCTTAGGCTTGCTTTGCAGATACCCTTATTCCTAAATAGAAAATAAGGGAGTATATTTCAGCTTTTCTGTGAATCACAAGAAGAATATGTGAACACTGTCAAGCAAAACAGTCTGGCTATCTAATACCACATCTATAGATGTGAAGTGGAGACCCCTAGGGGGTTCACTTTTTCTGCAGTGTGAAATGCTCTGGAATCCCTTGCAAAGGAGTTCCTACAATGCACTTCTGCAAGGGTGGACCCTGTAGGGTTCCCTACTCTATGCTTGCAGACATGCACCCTGAAGAGAAGAGGGCAGCCCCTAGGATTGGGGCAGAAACAGTGACTTGTGAGATATCTGGGTTCTCCTCCTTGCCATGTTGCTGGGGAAAAGGGTTCAGACTCACTTTACAATGTCCCAGGATAAACTATTACCATGTTTTCTGTGGCAACAGATTTTGGGCTTTGTCCTAGGACACCTGTGAGGTATGTCTGAATGGGAACTGCACTGTCCCAGGACAGAGCAGGTTGTTCCACCACAAACAGGACTTCTGTTTCTACCCATTGTGATTTGTTATGCTGGTTGTCATCTTTAGTTATGGCCATCATGCATGCTGTCAATGCCTTACTAACTTTTCTTGGAGTTTATGGAGCCCATGTCTTTGACAAAATGTTTTGCTTCTATTGAATTTTGTATTTGATTCCCAGATTTTACAGTGCTGGATACTATAGCAATGAATGGTTATACCAGTCTATTATCCATTACATATTTCTTCCTATTTGTACTATGAAAAAGATGCCTGCTTGAGTGTACAGTTTACATATGGAACAACAGCTTCAAAATATTGAGTCAAATAGAAAAACTTGTGGAAAAAAATACATGAAGAGGATTTTTTTTAAATAAGTTGTATTTGTATATAAATTCCTGCTACTGTAACTCTCTTGAATATATTCATTTGCAATATTTTCTGTTTAGAATTTAGAGTTAGAAATGCAAAAATCTAGAATACCATCTGGCGAACATGCCAGCCACCATGCCTGATTTTCACCAACACAAGCTAATACATACTTACCTGCCAAAGCAGTCTACTGAGAAGTTGTAAAGCACAAAAAAAACCCCCATGAATCAAAATAGGAGTTATTTATTTATTTATTGTTACAAGATGCATAGTAGTGTCCTTGCCAGTTTTTACTGCTCTATGATGTGTGGTTCAAATAGCAGGCCAGTAACAAATTTTCCCTGCAGAAGTGCAAACACAAACTCGACTGGACTGTAAATAAAATCTGCTAAGGAGAGAGAGCTCACAGGAATTGCACAAAAGGGGTTTTCAGCCTTAAAAATCTTTTGTTTGCTCTCTTTCACCACAGTGTTCTTCATTTTGTTCATTTGCTCCTGATTATTTTAAGCATTGTCAATTATTTAGCTAACAGGCAGAAAACTAGGCTTTTATAGACATCCAAAGGGACTCTCCTGAGTGTAATAATGAAGGCAGTTTATTGAACGCCTGTGAGGTTGCTTTCTAATTGTACACATTAATCTGCCCGTGTAAGCTGGCTGAAAATATCGAAGCAGATTGCACACGCAGATGGAGAATACGGAATGGAAAGACCTCTGCAGTATTCTTTTGCAAAACTGTACTTGCCTTGAAAACTGGATTTATGTTTACTGTTTCAAATAATAAATAAAACTCGATGCCTGAAATAACTTTCAAGAATATCAGATTAGTAAGGGAGGGGAAAAAAACCTGACAAAACTATTTCAGCCAGTCAGGAAAAGAAATTAAACTAACACAAGGGGCTGATGCTAAAAATAGCTGCGTGGAAAAAAATGGGAGGTGGAAAAAGTAATTTACCAGAATGGTTGGTTTTATTTTTTTAACTCTTTTATGTCTTTTCTTCTAACCTTTTTTCTAACCTGCCAATTTTAAATATGTGTGCAATGGTTGGTTATGTACAGGAATATTATGCTATGATCTGATCATACTGTGATGATAGGCCAGATTTTTGCCTTTGGATACTTGTTTGTGATGCTCAGTAATGTCAACGGGTGCTTCATAAATAATGTGGTTAGAATTGCATGTAGAGTTCCTGAATGGGCTTGTTCTTGAAAGGTGCTGAACTGTTGACAACACTTTTGTACTAAAGGAGTTAGAAAGAGCACTTGCAATAACTTATTAGGCTGAGTAGGGTTTTTGTTAGTCTGTGGGTACATCTACATGCACTATTAGTGCACTTTAGGCTTACTGCGCAATAAGCCTTCCATTGGAGCAAATCTCCTGCTGCCTAGGCTGACCAGGAGCAAATTTGCTCCCAGCCAGTGTCTAGAAGTGTGGTACTGTCCAGTAGCTGCTGTACAGTTAATCTAGTACCTGTATTTACAGGTACTAGCTAACTGTGCAGCAGCCTAATTTACTTTGCAGTAAATGCCCTGCACATATAAAAGGTGACACTTTACTGTTCAGTAAAATGTCTCATGTAGAAGCTTCATTCTTCATTCACCCAGTTTCATCTAATGACTTCAAGCCTAAATTTTTAGATGACTGTAAAAGTCCAAATCACTTCATACAGTGGGGGTGGGGCAAAGGGGGGCACATTTTAATTTTTTTAACCAGCACTGACAGTCTATGAGATAGACTCACTTCTGTGGGAAGAGTGAGGGTAGAGTTGCTGTAAAGCCCATATTCTCTGGACCTAGAGAAATATCCATTGCCAAGACAGCTCTTAAAGGGGAACAGCCCAATTAAAATTGCATTATACGCTGTAGCACCGTATAGATTACTGGGAATGAAAAGAAATCAAAAGGGAAAAGATGCTTCTTTCTTTTGTCATGTTGTTTACACTTATGCATTTGTCAGTTAGCCAGCTTTCTGTGTAAGTCGTTTACACATTGCAACAAAAGAGGGAAAAATAGATGCTTGAAAACTACAAATTAGTTGGAAGCTTTAGTCAGGTGTAAGGACCTGAGAGTGCTTGTAACTTGTTAGATGGGCTAATTTTCCAACTGATGTGCCTTTAGGGTGGGATTTTTCACAAGCAGCCAGCACTGGCCTAGTTTTCCTCCTACTAGCTTCAATAGAAAAAGCACTAAAGCAACACTTCACATTCAGAAAAATCTCAACCTTAAAATGCATCTGTAGCTCCAGTTGAGCCCGGTTTCCCTATCTCTCCCTATATAGGCTCCCAGGGAATGTCAGTGAGTCAATACATATTCCATCTGGCTCAACTCTACTCCATCTGGATCTGATTTTGCCTAGAGCATGGGGCTACAGCAATGGCCAGTTCCAGTTATCTCACTGTAATTGGGTTTTCCTTCCACTAGTAGATTGCTCATTGCTGGTAGATTTTCCGTTGCCTGAGACTAAACCAATAACACTTGTAAAAGAACTGGACTAAGCATGTTTTTACTGTGGAGCAAAGCAGGAAACAGCATACCTGCATTTGTTAGTAAGGTAAGGACCAGTAGCATAGCTTGCAGGGGAGGTAGCTGGAGCACCAGAATCAGGTGCCAGTTTTGGTGGGGGGAGGTGCGCTGCTGGCCTGGCTGCCACTGCTGGAAGCCCAGCTACAGTTTCCGCCTCATGTACCACTGCTGTTATGGTTTCAAACAGTCCTTACCAGAGGTATAACTGGGCCATCTAGAATGATATTCAAATGAAAATACGATTGCAGAAAATAGTAGGTCCCATTACACAGTGAAGGCCAATTATAAAATGTTCATGCATAATGGTTCACTTGCAGGAACATGTAACAATTGAACTGCTAGACTCTTCTCAGTGGTGACAGATGACAGAACAAGGAGCAATTGCAGCAAAGGAGGTGTAAGTTGGAATTAGGAAAAATGTTCTCACTAGGACGGTAGTGAAGCACTGGAACAAGTAACCTAAGAGAGATGGTGGAATCTCCATCTTTGGAGGTTTTTAAGGCCCGGCTTGACAAAGCCATGGCTGGAATGATCTATTTGGAGATGGTCCTGCTTTGAACAGGGGGTTGGATTAAATGACCTTCTGGGGTCCCTTCCAATCCTAATTTTCTATGATTCCGTCACTGATCGGCTTGCAATACTTATAAACTGGTTCTGAGAAATGTTCGCATATAGAGCATCCTAGTGTTCTAGGTAGAACAGCCAACTTTTAGATATTAAAGTGCTGTAGCCTTGACATCAGGGGGTAGGAGTGAGTACCCAGCCCAGCATGCCTTGCAGTGGGTGAGGTGGGAGTGGAGGAATGCTTGTATTCATGCTGGGGGTGGGGCGGGGTGGTGACATATGGCTGAGGTCATTTTCACATTTCTGCTTTTCCTTCTCTCCTAAGTATGAGTTCAGTGCACTTTAATAGCTTGTACTTGACCAAGGTCTGCAGTGTGCTTGCCTGACTTGGGGTGGCCAGAGAAGGGGAGTACTTGGACTGATACTTTTGGGTTCCCAGGGCCTGAAGGGCATCATGGAGGGCCACAGTCAAGTAGGGAGTGAGGACACAGCTGATTGATAGAAAAATAGCTTTTACTGAGCAACAAGTGCAATAGAGGTCATTGATCAAAAGTACCAACAACAAAAAATAAAGGGAAGACGAGGCACTAGAGTTCTGGCTCTGTGTCAGAGCAGCCAGTGCAGTAGTAAGAAGCAAGGTAGTGTGACAAGACCCAGGTCATGGAACATTTGGTATCTATACACAACACTGAACCGCTGGGCTATCAAGTGGTTCAAAAGAATACTTTATTATCCAAGTAGGCTATTGAATTATTCCAGGCTGCTTTAATATGGTTTAAAAGTCTTATATTCTATACATTGTATTTATTTCATAGTTACACTGGTCTAAATGGTGAGGGATTTTAATGATTGTTCTATTGGACTGGAAAAGATACTGTAGGATGACTAGGACAAGCATTGTAAACTGGCAATGAATAGCCGAGTAAGCTGACATTCCCCTGTTCTTCCTCCTCAATCACTACTTACTGTCTTGTTACCCTCCTGTTGCCTCATGTCTGGGATTTGTATGCTATCTTATCTGGTCAAGGGTTGTGTATTCCTGATTTGTTTGGAAGTCATCTAGCACACCTCTGGGCATTGTTAAAGTAATGCTGTATTTCTGCAGATCCCATAGCTTGAGAAAACAATAGGTTCGAAGCTGTTTTATTTCCATTCTTGGGTAATGAGAAATGAATGACTTTATAAAACAAAGGTTGATAATATTGAAAATTGAAGGGAGAAAGAAATAGATTTATGATGGATGTGAAGCTATTGTGCTTTAAAAAGTGCAGAACAAACATACTGGCATGTTTCTTAAAAAATAGTTATTGGTATTTCAATCTCCATTGATTAAAGCAACAAAATTAACTGCTACTAGTTTTATTGGGAAGCGGTAATGAAAACTGCAATAAGCTTTTTTTTAAGAGACTAATATTTTAACATTGCTCTGCAAAACTCTGTTTGCCCATGGAGAATTTTATTGTACTGATAGGCAGAAGAGCTCTTTTAAAATCATCATTATAAAGGGCAGGTAGGAAAACTGTGTACGCCTGGGCTGAAAATTTAACAATGGCTTTTCGAGGCTAATTTGCAACCAGCAAGGAGCCCAATTCCACATCCTTTATTCCTCCCCTTAAGAATTCATTCTTCACAGAATCCTCTGTTTTTCAGGACTGGGTCCTGTCTTTTTAGCTCTTTGTAGCAAGAAATGTTTTTGTAAATTACTGTGCTAATCTTTAATGATCTAATGTAATGATGTGCCATGTTTCATAGTTTCATAGTTGGTAGGGTTGGAAGGGACCTAAGCAGATCATCAAGTCCGACCCCTTCCCATGGCAGGAAAGGATGCTGGGGTCAAATGACCCCAACTAGGTGGCTCTCTAGCCTCTTTTTGAAGACCCCCAGGGTAGAGGCAAGCACCACTTCCCTTGGAAGTTGGTTCCAGCTGCTAGCTGCCCTGACTGTGAAGTAGTGCCTACTGATATCTAGCCTGAACCTACTCTCAGTCAGCTTATGGCCGTTATTCCTAGTTACTCCTGGTAACGCTTGGGGGAACAGGGTCTCTCCTGTTCCCTGCTTGTCCCCCTTGGTCAGTTTATAGACGGCCACCAGATCCCCCCTCAGCCTTCTCTTGCGGAGGCTGAATAGGTTCAGGTCCCGTAGCCTCTCCTCATAAAGCCTGCCCTGCTGCCCCCTGATCATGTGAGTGACCCTCCTCTGGACCCCCTCAATGCTGTCCACTTCCCTCCTGAAGTGCAGTGCCCAGAACTGGATGCAGTACTCCAACTGCAGCCTGACCAATGTCGCATAGAGGGGGAGGATTACCTCCTTGAGTTTACTTGAATATGATGAAACCCCAATAATTAGATTTTATGTATGGAAAATGTATATACCTGTTAGAATTTTACAGCTATAGAATTTAATTATTTGAAGTTTGCCTTGAATTTGTTCTCTGCCTACTACTACAGGAGGGAAAAGATATTTGGGTGGCCAGGTAGCCCTCTTGCCCTCTGTCTTCCTCCTCCCTCCCTCCTTCCACTTCCTTACCTTTGCAGCCCCTTCCCCGCTCCCTCCTTGCTGTCAGACCCTGCTGTCCCCAAGCACATAGAATTGAGGGGCAAATTTGAAAACGCTGACCTTGAAATTAAACACAACTGTAGTAATTTGCATATAGTACCTATAGACTTAGTTCATCCAGAATTGATGCATGTTACCTTTTTTTTGAAACTGCTGCCAATTTTAGCACAGCTACTTCATGAACACACTTTTAAGCAGCACTTTGTTAATTACTTATATATAGTACAAACATTTTTTTTGCAAAATATATATAACTTAAACCTTTGCCATCCTGTCTTTTGACCAACACAGTTACAGTTCACTTGACAGTCTATAGCATGTCTACAGTTGACTGTCATCATCCCCATTACAATAAATGCAACCATACACCTACACTCCCACATGCCCTTTGCCATCTCCTTCTTTAACTGTTATAATCACACAAACTGCTTCCACATCTGCCTTCCCCCTTGCACTCCTCCTCCTCTAACCCCTCTGCCTCTCTCCCCAGCCTCTTCATGGGTCCACCCCAAGTCCCCATGTTCCTCACAATCTTCTTCCTCCTCATCATTTTCTTCCTCTGTGTCATCATCAGTCTCCTCTTCCTCATTGTCATCTTCTCCAGAGGTCTGTACCATTCTTTTCTTTTCCATGTGTCTTCCTCCATCTTCTTCCCGTCTTCTCTGTCTATCTCCTTGCAGAACAGCTGTGCTCACTTGCTCCCATTTTGATGCAGTCCTCGACTAGGAGGTTCCTGTGTTTGTACATGGGGAGGTTTTTGGTAACCCCAAACAATGCAGGATTCTGCAAAGACTGGAGACCCTGAAAGTAAAATTGAAAGGGGGCAGAAACCATTTGGACATTTCGCTTTGGCATTTCTCTCAGCTTGAGCAATAAAATTTGTTTCACTTCTAATAATCTAACATACTATTGGTTGCAAAAGTAAGGAAATTATCCTTTTATTAATGCTTCATGTGATTTTTTTTTTAAATTTCAGGTTGTTCCTCTTACAGATAATATAATAAACAGAATGGGCATGTCCCCATGAGCGGGAATGTGCAGTCTGTGGAAGCTCAAAGCCTTTCAAGGTGCCGCAAAATATACGCAGAGGCTGTGATTCCATTCACAAAATTATATCTGTAATTCCCAAAATTAGATACCAGGAAATCCTGGTATCTAAAATCCCTGTGCCAGAAAAAAGTGTGGCGGTGCACATGGCTGCAGCATGTGATGCCCAAAATTGGAGGCTGGCTGGCCAGAACCATGCTCTGGCCGCTGACCAGGCTCCACATGCCCAGATAGTCACTGCTGGAGCCCCAGGAGGCCCCTAGGACTCCAAGTAAGGGGTCAGCCCCACTTGGGGCGATTTGCTGAGCACCAGAGTGCACGTGCAGAGGCATACCTGGGGACAATTAGCAGTGGCACAAATATGGGTGCATCTACATGAGATGCTATGGCACAGTAGTATTGCTGGGCACTAACCATGTGATGATGATACTGTGTAGTAGTCATGAGTGACTGTGCAGTAGCATTGGGCAAAAACTGTGTGGTGACCATACTGTGCAGTAATGCCAGTTACTGCGCAGTCATTTAGTACTATGCGTATGAAAATACTAAATGATTGTCCAGTGACAACTGTGCAGTCCACCACACATATAGACATAGCCGCTGAGTAGAGAACTTGGTCCTAACACCACCCATGATGCTGCTTTTGTGCTTCCTGGCCTCTCTTTCCCTTCTGTTGGATTAGGATCCTCTTATTTATAGTTAAGGTAATTTCCAGTTTTGAAACGACTACACATAGAATGCAATGTCAGAAAGTAAGATCTTCAAAGTACTACAGGCAACCCTCACTTAGCACTCTTAATTTATTCTTGAAAAACTGAGCGTTAAGTGAAACGAGCCTTAAGCGAAATCGAAAGTATTTGATAACGCAAGATGGCGACCGCAATTGTTTTTAATGACCCAAGATAGTGACCATGAGTGTTATAATGAAACTTGCTGAGCACTAAGTGAAATCTCAAATGAGCGTTATAGCGAAATAGCACTAAGTGAAACAGCATTAAGCGGGGGTTGCCTGTATAGGGAACACAACACCATTTAAGGGTAAGATATAGGAAGAGAAAGAAGTATCTAGCAGGAACTGGTAAAATTGGCAGGACTTGGCAGGAAGAACTTCTTCCTATTATAAGTACTCCTTCAATAGGGACTGGGTCCATCCATAACCAAACTGTTGGGTGAAACAATTAATATGCAGCTGCCAGCCCTACCCCTGACAGGTCACCAAATGCTGCAACCGCCTCTCATCTTGATTCCCCTGTTTTAATCAGTTGCGTTGAGCCCCACAAAATAGACAACAATAATCTTAAAATGTGCCCATTTTATTTTAGCTCAGATGCATGAAAACTTGAAAGATGTCAAATTTGCATTTGAATTTCTGAGTATTCAAGCTGAGAGTTGCATTTTGAATTTTTAGTGTGCTGATCTGAGCGTGCGTGCATGTGTGTATGTGTGTGTGTGTATGTAAGTGATGGACAGAGAGAGGGAAGGAGAGAGATTTCCTCCACATATGCCCTCCTTTTAATCTATATGAGAGCAGACTGTGTGCCAAATATTTCTTTATGGAGCTATAATCTTCCAGAGCATATCCCAAAAAAACATATCTAGTTCAATTTGTTTTAAAAAAAGGATTTCTCAATTCCTCCAGACATACACATGAAAAATACAAAATAATTTAGTTTAGTAGAAGGTTTAACTTAAAAGGTCCCCAAACACACGAATTCTCACCACACAACCAGGTTTTGATGCAATAATTTATTTTCATAGCAGTTTAGGTCAGAAAGGGCCATTACATCATGTAATCTGGCCACACATATATCACAGATGCTTACATTTCACCCAGTTATCCCTGTGTTGATCCCAAGAACGTTGCTACGCCTAGAGAATGTGGGACAGCCCCCTCTTGGCCTGTATGTGGATGACTGAAGTGGGAGTGTTCAGAGCTTAAAAGCATGACATTTACATTATACTGTAAGCACAGTTGGCAACAATTTATATTTTCTACTGTCTGGTCCATAAAATAACTTGTGAGCCACCCTTACAAGTGGGTTATACATTTTCTAGCATAGTGTCTATTCTTGATTTGAAGTCACCAATGTGACAACCCCACAATTAGTAGTTAGTTCCAGTGGTCTGTTTCACCTCCACTGTCAAAAATTCATGCCTAATTTCCGATTTGTCTGGCTTTAGCTTCCAGCCATTGGTTCTCTTCACACCTTTCTCTGCTAAATTAAAGTGCCCTTTAGTGTTGGGTATTTTCTTTCTGGATTTATTTCAGCACTGTAATCAAGTCCTCCCTCCATCATCTTTTTGGCAAGCTAAACAGATCGAGCTTCCTAAGTTTCTTGCTATAAGGCACTTTCTCAAATCATGCCTCTTCATTTTTCTTTTTTGTGCTTTCACCCATGTATTCATATCCTTCTTAAAAAGGCAGTCACCCAAACAGGAGGCAATGTTCCAGCATTGCTTTTGCCCCAGGGAGGATTCAGAGGGGGTGCAGCTGTACCCCCCTCCCCACCCACCTCCCTTTTGAATTGGAATGCACTACAGGAGCCTCTAAAAAATTTTAAGTCACTAAAGCAGGTGAACTCTCCCTCCCCACCCCCTCTCCTTTGCCTGTTTCTGCTGCTTTCATCACTGTCCTGGGGAGAAGGGAAGCTCCAGAACTGCTCTGCCCACCCCAGCAAGGCTGCGCAGGGGCTGGGCTCAACCAGGTACAGTGGCAACAGTGCAGTGGGAGAATAGTTTTCCCCTCCCTGCCCACTTCCCTGGGAGCAGGCATGGGGAGGGGGAACCCCTGCATCCATTCCTGCTACTGTCCAGACTCCATCCCCATCTGCACCCAGCCCCTGAGCCACCCAACTGGGGCAGACACAAATTGCTCTGGAGCTTTTCTTTCCCTCAGGGACAGTGGGGAAGCAGCAATGGCCAGTGGGGGAGGAGTGGAAGGGGAGGGGAGGGGTCAGTGGAGTGTCCAAAGAGAAGAAATGATTCTGTACATCTATGTTTCAGCTAAAGGGAACTTGGATTTTGTTTAAGCCAATAGCAAGACAAAGTAATTTGTTCTAACGGTACATTGTACACTTTACAAAGGGGAACAATAATCCTTTATTTAAGACACTTAGCTGATATTTGGAGATTTGAAACTGAGGATTCCATTAAGCAATTACATGGTGGTGATGGTGAAAGCTGATAGAATGTGCATCTAACTTTTAATAGCATAAGAGTGAGAAAACAATAGTGATAGAAATAACTTGGAAATAACTGTTTTTTTCTTTCTCAAAGAAATCATTCCCAATAAATGCCCTATGTCCACAATATCACTTCTATTTCTGATGTCCTACTTCGTTCTGTCTCTCCGCATAACCTTTTGTTCCACCTGTGATGCTTTTCAGTCATCACATGATAAAAAAGTCTAGGCTAGACTCCAGGGGTGTAATAAAAGACTGTATTTATTTTTTATGAAAGCACTAACAATTCTATTTGGATTTCTCTGTAGCAAAACCAATGAATTATTGAACAGATTGGACTTAGGGTTGCCAAAGAGAAACTCCTGTCAAATTGCTAATCGTGGCCCAGAATCTACAGCCTGGGTAAGTGCTACCATGAAATATGTAATATCTCCTGCATAGGTCTGCCAGCATTAAAGTTTCTCTCTCCCAGTAGTAAAACATTAGAATATTTTAAATTAGTTTATTAACCATCCCTGATAATGAAGTACCAGATTTTCACCCTCAGTTGGGGTCAGATTTTCAGATATGCACAATAGTTAGCAGTTTTTGTGGAGAGCAGCTGGACCTAATAGGTGTTAAGCCTTGTTGAAAATGTGCCCATTTCATATAGATTCATAAAAGGGTATTGCACTACTTTGAAAATCTGGCCATAGGCATAAGTCTGCTTTTTTTGTGGGCACACAAAATCTAATCAACCAATGCATCTCAAGCAAAACCAAGAAAGTGATTCTTTCAGTTTATTCAGCATTGGTGAGACCGCAGCCAGACTACTGTGTCCAGTTCTGGGTGCTAAACTTTAACAAGGACGTGGTAAAGCTTGAGAGAGTCCAGAGAAGAGCCACCTGTATGATCAGAGACTTGCAAGGCAAGCCATACGAGGAACGGCTGAGGGACTTGGGCCTCTTCAGCCTAAAAAAGAGAAGGCTGAGAGGGGACTTGGTAGCAGCTTACTGCTACATCAGGGGCATACATTGAGGGCTCGATGAACAACTGTTCACAAGGGCACCTTTGAGGAAAATCAGGAGTAATGGTCAGAAACTCCTGAAAGACTGTTTCAGGCTTAACACTAGGAAACAGTTCTTCATGGTCAGGGTGTCCAGACTGTGGAATAAACTCCCTCCGGAGGTGGTGCAATCACCTATCCTGGAAATCTTCAAGAGAAGACTGGACGGTCACCTTGCTGGGGTCACCTGACCTCAGTCATCTTTCCTGCCTGGTAAAGGAGGCTGGACCCAATAATCTTCCAAGGGCCCTTCCAGCACCTGACAATCTGTGAATCTATGAATGTGCCTTAGGTACTGTGCATTAAGTTTAGTACCTCTAGCCTCTAGCTATAGCCTCTATACCTCTAATATGAGATACTAGATAAAGGTGCGGTAGCTACAAAGGCAGACTTTTTTTTCATAGTTTCATAGTTTCTAGGGTCGGAAGGGACCTGAGCAGATCATCTAGTCTGACCCCCTGCCATGGCAGGAA
>NW_017728906.1:147958468-147973050 GCF_001723895.1 Crocodylus porosus | reverse complement strand
TCATCTTCCCCTTCCCCCAACGAGCCTAGTTTAAAGCCCGCCGGAGGAGGTCCACCAACCTAGAAGAGAACACACGCTTACCTTTAGGGGAAAGATGGAGCCCGTCCCATCCCAGCATGCTTTTAATGATGCTTAATGCACAGTAGACTAATTCTACTGTGCATTAGTGCATTAGCATGGTTTTTGCTGTGACATGCTAATGCATGGTAGAACGGTCCACTGCGCATTAATGCATCTCATGTGGATATGCCCAGCATGTCCTATAAAGTGATTCAATTGCCACCTTGATAGCCTGTCCTATTCCTGAAGTAGCCTGATAAAGTATCACCCAGTTACCACTGCTCTAATCCCGTTGCTTTTCTGTCAGACCCAGATGACTGAACAAAATGATAACTCCTTACGTCTTCCCTAAGATGTCCTCAAAGGCTTCTCTGTTTTTCACTAGTTATGTCTCCTAAACTGCAGTCATCTCCTTGGGCTGCCCCACTGCTGGATGTATTTGCAGTAGGGAGTATTGGTACTAAGACAATGTTTGTAGAACCATACCTAGCCTGGGAGATTACAGGTGGGAGGCAATCAGCAGATCAGCTGTTATGTGCAGAAATTATAATTGGTAGCTGTAGCCTGAGGTTGGCAAGACCTTGGACATCTTTATTAATTATTTTATATATAGTCAGAGGCTTTAGTTTTTGCCCAACCTTAAATGCCAGCAATTATGGTGGAAAAAGAATGCCTCTCCCTTCCTTTAGACTTGCTTCAGGCTCCCAGGAAGTATACCGCAGCCATCCAGTTTGAAAATCACCTTGTTAAAGAGAATATATTTAGGCATCAGGTTTTCCTCTTGTGCCTTGCTTTTTTGTCTTTTTATTGACCCCAGGAAAGAAAAAAATGAAAGAAAGTGGTGCACAGATTTTTCTTTTTTTAATTCTTTAGGCCCAGCTGTTGGTAGCTTCCTTGACATTTTCCACAGGTATTAAAGAGGTCTATTGGTGTGCAGGAACAGGGAGTGTCTGAAGCACAATGTACTCTGCCTTTTTGGCTGATTTTGCCTGCCACTGTGGGTTGCTAAAACAGACTATGAGTTAGGATGGCATCAGGGTGTTCTATGTTATGGGACCAAGTTATGAGGCCATGTTATGGGGCGCTGAGACAGCCAGAAATATGGCAGGTAGAAAGATGACTTACCACCACCCTTGCATTCCCACTTGTTGTAGACCAGCAGCTGAACAATGGAGAGTTGGGTTTCATGAGTTTTTCTGAGGCAGAAACAGTCCTGTCAATTTCACTAATTTGTATTAGTAGTAAGACATGGGCAAGTTCTTGTCATTGGCTGTGATTTCAGAAATAGATATGAAAGCCCGCAATGAGGCAGAGATGGAATGGGGATGTATCTCCTCAATCTGAAATGGTTTAAAGAATACCTTTATTTCCCAGCTGAAACATCTACTTGTGTTAAACTCTACAATTTTGTTTCTCAAATTAAAAAAAAAAGTGGAAGTAACATTTTACATTGTAGCTCACCTTTTAACCACTGCCCAAATACACAGGAATCATTTCTATGATGCTTGTTTTTATGTAATATCTTTATTATTACTACCCTATTAGAATATATAAATGTTTTGTGCCACTATCCCACTGTGGCCCCTTAGTCAATTTATCTTTCAGTTATAGCACAGCTACACAACTAGAAAGAAAGCTGATTAAGCAAGTGGAAGTGGAAGCAATCAGCAGATAAACTATCAGCTGCTACACTCATTTAAGGGACCTAAAACACACAACCAGTGTGTTACTACTTGGTGTACTTGAGATAAAATTGCTTAAGAATTAAAGTGTAATCGCAAAGGGAAAATGTTGTGCCCTAATTTTGTTGATTTGATATGGTCTCTTACCTGGCCTATGTTGAAACAAAAAAATTTAGGATACAATTTTATAAGATTCTAAAATATAACATCTACTCAAGAGGAATAACAATAGATTTTATTTTGATGTATATCTTAGAAAGTTCTTGTTAAAGTTATACCCTTGAATTCTGCAGATCCTTTCTTTGGTATTACTTTCCAGTGCATCTAGTAATAAACACCCAGTTGTATAATTTGTATCCAGCTATTCCAGACTACTATATATAGAAAATGTCACTTTCTTTTAAGTGAATCTCCTTATTTTATTAGTGGCTTTTTAGGCCCACTTTTAAGTCAAGCTCATAATTAATGTTAATCTTGTCTTTCGAAGTGTTAACAATCTGGTCTAGATTTTTATTGTCTTCCAACTAGATTAACATACTCTTTACACAATTCTCCAAGTCATTACTGAAAGTAATGAATAATATTGGACCCAGACTGGGTCTCTCTGGACACATGTAACAATTCCTCCCAGCTGAAGAGTGAACCATAAATAATTGCTCTCTGTATTCAGCCTTTTAGCAAACTATGCATCGGTCGTTTGGTAGCTTAATTTGATCCACATTTATCAAGGCATGAGACTTGCATGGAATTGTACCAAAACCCTTATTAAAGCCACACTATGCAATAACCACCCCTTTTTGTAATTTATTATGTTAGTTGTTGTTGTTTAATGTGCTAATAAGCAAAATATACACACAAAGGAAGTCACATTTTCTTCTCTAGGAGGTTATAGTATATAACGAAAGATGCAAGCAAGCTATAGAAGAACCTGCTCTATGAAACACTTACTCATAATGAGTAAGAATCATCAAATCCAGCCCCTTGTTAATGATTTCAGATCTAATTCACAGGTTTCCCCTACTCAAATCCCCTAAATGTGTTTTAGCTACAACATACTGCAGGCACAGTTTCTTTGGAAAATAAACCACTCCAGCAATGGCATTGTGAAAAATGTAGAAGTTAACTTATCTGACTCCTGAAAAGTGTTCTTTTTTTTCTAATGGTAGTATTTCATTTCCAGGAGCAGCCTTTGTCCTTGCTTTAATATGTGGCTCTAAAGAAACTGTGCATAAAAACATTTAAATGGGTGGAATATGCAAAAGAACCTCATATCCAGGTTTTAAAATAGATCCTTAAGTGAACCTTAAACCACTTTTGTTATGTTAATTAATTGTATAAAGATAGAATGGGATCCTCTATCAGTTATCTATTTTATATTCTCTGATGAACAATAGGGGAGAAGCCACAGCTATAGGGAAACCCAAAAGGAAATTGAAAACAGAAGATTACAACAAATGAGGGAAGAACAACGGTGCAAGGTAAATATACCATAATAGCATAACACTTTTATGTGCAGCATTTCAGCATAAAATCATGTGATGTAATCAATTAAATACATTGATCATTGGGACATATACATGCAATCTGTCCTCAGGAAAATGCTCTGGACCAGTCTCAGACATGACAGAGAATGAGCCAAACTGCAAAGACTCAAACCTCAACAAAGATCATGGGGTTTGGATCTGTATGATGGGTTTGTGCATTCAAACAACCATGTAAAATATTTTAGATGATAGTGCCCAGTTTTGCACTCCAGCTAATCAACCTCCTCTCCTGCAGGCTGAAATACTGTAATCTTACTGAGAGTTTCAGGAACCCACGCTAACCTCAGATTGTGAAGGTGATTCTGACTAGAGAACTAATGCCAATCCCCCACAAACTGGAGTTGTAAATGAAAGCTTAGTCAAAATGTCTTCAAAACTATTACACTACCTATCCAATATATCTACTCTGTTCTTTAGCTGAAACACACACACTGCATCATTTAAATATGATAAAGATTGGCTAAAAAGCATGTACTGTATGAATCAGATCTGTACATGTAACACTGATGTATGTCTAAAATGCCTCCTGTCCACTGTAGGGATGCTTATAGTTTCTGGTGAAATAAGCAGGCAGGTTTGTGTGCACTAAAGTCACTTTAAGCCAGGACACTTGGGTATTGGGAACAATTTGGTCATGGCAGCATTGAGTTCAGTACAGCCTGAAAAAACAGTCTGTATAGCTGGGTAAATATTCTGATGGTTGGTTACCCAACCAATGCTGAGTCACACACACAATCTAAAGTCACTGCAGCAGTGATTAACCCACAGACATTTTCTTAGATCCTTATGTAATAGGCCCAATCTCATTTAATGAGTCTGATGCTAGAAACAGACATTGCCAGATGGAGTAGATTAGCTGTTCCAGGATTTGTCCCAGCATAGCTGATCTGCTTCATTGGGCAAAACACACATTGGGTCACATATTCTCCTGCACCTGAGGGGCCTAATCCTATGTTCACCAGGAATTCCTGCACAGGATCAGGTCCCTGGAGGTCTGGGAGTACCTGCCTGGCTTTCTGCTCTTACAGAAACAGTCCCCTGGGACCTCTGGGGCACATTTCTTTAAGCAGGGAAGGGTGGGCAGGTGTTCCCAGGGCCTGATCCTGTGTGGAAATGCCTGGGGTGTGCAGGATCAGGCCCCTTAAGCCCCACATAGCAACTGCCCGGGGTGACTGGACAGTGAGAGCAGCTCCAGGCTGCCCACACTGTCTGACCACAAAGCAAATAGATAGCCAGTGCAATAAAGCAGCACAAATTAATACTACCTTTGTCATGCCCACAATTCTTGGGCATTTGTGGCATGATATGGCCTTTGTGCTGCCTTAATATTGTTTATGGGGGCACAAAGATGACAAAAGGCATCATCCATTTCCACTGTGCGAGAGCTGGACATATAACTCAGGTCCTCTGACTCCCAAACATTTCAAATCATTAAGCATAACATTACTTTTTGTTTCATTAAACATAAAACCTTCCATTGTTTTAGTACCTGGAATTATGAATTCATCAAGATAAAATGCCTTCATTAAACTATGTTTATATATATATTGTAGAACTTACTACTTTCCCAAAGGGTATGCACACTTTCTTCTGTATTTGAAAACCAAAAATATTCTTTTATAAATGAAACAGTTGTGGGTATGTCTCATACATAGCTGTAGGCCATCACCTGCAATAATTTAGGAAAATGAACTCCTGTCTATTGTAGGGCTGGGGCCTTTCTGATGTATAAGGTAACTCTTAATTTCAGGCTATTTACTGCTTTCCATAGATCTTTAAGAGTGCAGTGACTATGTGTGATATTTTTGTGTTGATAAGTAGAACCAAGGTACTCCCTGCCTTAATAATTGCTGTTTTACATACTGGACAAATTAATCTAAATCTGCTGTAAATTGTACATATTTTCAAAGCTGCAATAATTGTCCCTCAGATTGATGTTTGCTCTTTCCCACTTCAAGCGAGTGTTTATTCATGCAGCTGTAAATTCTGTCTTGCATGCACCTCTTAGTGCAACGTAGCCATAAAATTTATAGGTTTTGTCAGTTGTACTTTTTTGGAACAGGTTTTAGCATGCACTGCTTGATTTAAAATTTTCAGTGCACTTCAAGCACAGCATCATATACGAGCAGTATATTTTAGAGCGTTACACCAAGAGAAGGCTCAACATATTGGAAAATCAGATAGCGGATTTTAATTTTCAGGTTGAACAGTTATTTAAAACAGTGAAAATTAAGCTTGGCTTTTTTATTTCTTAATCTTGTTTTGCTTGTAGGGCTAGACAAATATTGATACAGAACACATTTTCCCACTTATTTTTTGACTGATTTATATTGATTGTGTAGTTTTATTAATGTTCCATTTCATTTGTTTTTATTTCTGGAGTTCTTTTTAGTTACCGAAGCTTTCTATAAATGCATCATTTTATTTTTAAAAGCCATCCTTACCACTACTCAGTTTCTATTAAAAATATGCAGGATGTGTCCATTTTTCCCTGGAGAACACTTTTCCTGGTAAAAGTCTGTAATTCCAGTTTATGTTGCCTGTACCTATAATAATATGAGATCTTTAGTATGTCAGTAATTCAACTGGTCTCTGAGACGACTTGTCATCCTGCATAGAAATATAGTGATTCAGCCACTTCAAACAACTTACATGGAGCTAATGTTTCTTTGGTTAGCACTAAATATTTACCAGAATGCCTGCCTGTGAGTCAGAACAAAAAGATATGGAACATGCCTGCCTCATGTAACTACCTTTAATCATAAACATCACTGTAATCATAACATTAAAATGTATAGGAAGGCGGCATAAGGCATAACAATGCTCAGGTAGTATTGAAGTGATGTAGCCGTGATGGTCCAGGAAATCTGTGAGAGCCAAAAGTTATTGTGAATGATATCTTTTATTGGACCAGCTGCATGGTTGGAATAGATTTAGACAAGTTTTGGGGTATCAGAGTACTATTCTAAGTATGTGTGATACCTGATGGCCTGTCTAAAATTTATCTCAATTATTCAGTTGGTCCAACAAAAGATTATCACCCATAAAAACTCTAGCCTCTTAACGATTTTATGAGGCACTAGCAAAATGCCTGTCATGAAGGATGGGCGGGGGGGGAGTGAGGACGGGGACCCATGTCTGGCCCCGCACCCTTCCCCCCACTTTGGGTCCAGCCCCACTCCCCACCCCACAACTGCTCCAGGTCCTGCCCTGCTCCCTGCCCCTGCCTCGCAGCTGCATGTTGCAGCTGGCAGGAACTGCCCATGCTCGCTCTCCATGTGGCACCCTGTAGCCGTCTTGCCACACGTCCCTGCATGCCATGCTCCTCCAAGCCATCACATGTCCCACAGTCATTTGAGGCCTTGTGGGTGGGCCATGCGGCTGCAGAATGGTGCAGAGGAAGCAGGCGCAGGGTCACTCATACCTGCCCGTGCCCCTCGTACCTGCTTCCTGTGCAACACCCTGTGACCATGTGCTATGCCCCCCAGTGCACCACATGCCATGCCCCCCACATGGCCACAAGCCACGCCCCCACCCCATGAGGCGGCATGCTCCACTCCATACCCCAGAGCTCTCCCCACACCACCTCCCACAGCAGGGAGCACAGTCTGGCCCCAACCACCTCCACCTGTATGTCTGCATGTCTGTCTGTCCATAGGTTCTGGGTAGCACATGCGCAGTTGGGCGGGAGTGTTACGAACAGACAGACCTACAGACAGAAGTGTCACAGCTTTTATTATATTAGAATTCTTCTACTAAAACCTGCAAGGGACTGACTCTCAAATAGGTCGCAAGGAAAAATGGAGGGTTGACAGGAAACATTTTTGAGGCAAAATAAGGCATTATGCTGTAATGCTGGCTAAAACATTTTAAATAGTACTAATGTTGCATTCCTTCTTTGTACTAGCTTCATAGGCACTAGGATGTGGAACTTCCTAGAACATTTACAAATTCTTCAAACCACTTTGCCCTCCAGATATGCATAAACTAAACCTCCATCAGAATTTCCTTGTATCTAGTAGCACTTTTATCACTACATTAAAAAAAAAAAATTAGGGACCAGTCTTGCAATCCATATGTAAGCAACTTATATTCCTGAGAACAGTCCCATTGACTTCAGTAGCACTACTTAGAATCAAAAGTAGGGCTAGCAGGGACCTTCAGAGGTCATCTAGTTCATCCCTTGGGCAGAGGCTGGTTCCCTATCCAAACCATCCTTTACAAATCCATTGTCTAACTTATTAGCCAAACTACACAGTCAACCCTGACACAACCAAAAGGCATAACACCCTAGCCTGCCACACATAAGGCAGTGAGACAATGATGGTAAATATCTTGCTACTGTGAGGATTGTTAAAATATGCTCAGGAGATCAAAGGAAGAGGGCCACACCCCCTACAGTCTGTACCAATGTGACTATTGAGTAACAATTCCTTCCTGACTACAAATACGGTGATTGGTTTGACCCTGGGTTGAGGGGTAAGACTATCTAGCCAGGGATCTCTAGGGTTGAGTCTCAGTGGACACATCTACACGTTCATTAATGTGTTGTAGTTACTGTGCATTAAGTTTAGTACTTGGTTAACTAAGTATTAAATCAATGCACAGTAATGTGTGCTACTGTGCAGTAGCACCAGTGCATGGCTATTTAGTGATACTTGCTGTGCAGTAGCCTAATACTACTGTGCAGTAGCATAGTAGTACAGTTTTTGCTCAGTATGCTACTGTGTGATATTATTAGGCTATTGCGTGGTTAGCATCTCATGTAGATGTGCCCAGTGGAAGTATTGGAGCACCTTAGTCAAGCTTACTTACATAATTTAGAACTTCTAAGCAGGTAGAGGCCACATGCTTGTGTGCCACATTAGCAGGGACTATGCTGTTGGGGGCATGGGCCTCCAGTTCCACACGGCATGGATACCCACACCCATTGCACACTTCCTTCTGCCCTACTGCAGCACTCAGCCCCCAACATCAAAACCAGAAGAGGAAGGGGAATCTGGAGATTCTGGCTGCTATTGCAATCAGACAATAGGATGAATTTTGGCTTGATGGGAGCCCAGGGGTCATAACCCCTTACTGCCCCCTGGCCACCAGTTGAATAGCCCTGATTTAGAACTACTTAATGTGAGATTTGTAGGATCCAGCCCTATAAATTCATTTTGTCTAGCATAAAAAGTTTCCACAAGATAAGAATAAATGGATTTTAAACATATTCATACTAATTGCTTTATCCTGGGCCCTGACATTAAAATTCCAAATTCCGTGGAAAGAGTGTATGGTAAACGCAACTCTAAAAACTTGAAAAAGTTCATGTTTTGAAGTTTAAAGAGCAAGGAAATTTACATAAATAAAATGAATTCAAACTCTTCTTCATAGTAAAAATCTATAACTTTTAAATGCTGTTAGTTACATTGTAAATTACTCCAGTTCCTTCTCCATACATGCAAGCAGAGGGGAACCAAAACCTGTGCAGATGTGGAGGCCATTAAATCAGATGGATGCTCCTCATAATATTTCATTTGGAAGCCAGAGCCATAGATGAGGAGAAAAATGGGAACTGGAGCAGGACTACAAGGCATACTCTACATAATTATTCTTCCCTCCTAATCCTATATGCTGCAGTGGTACAAATTACTGCAGACTGTACCAAGATGCAGCAGTGGTCTGGGAACCAGGAGTCAGAATAGAAGTAAAAGCCCTCCATGTGGATGGCATTTGCCTCTGGCAGATATCTCTAGATCTATGATTTTAGCCATCCTGTTTCTAACCTTGCTTCTTTTGCTAGAGAGCATGTCCCCTCCATCCTGAAGAGGAAACATTCTTTTGGGTGCAGAACTAAAATTAAGAAAATTTGAGGTGATGACATATAGTACTTGTTAAAGTTAATATTGTGTAGTCAGTGGTCTTTTCAGCCTAATTACATTAATGACAAATAGCATTATTTTATACTTTTTATTGTTTCCAGAGTGAATTACTAGAAGTCAAACGAAAGCAGGAAGAGGAAGAAAGAACAAAAGTGCATCAAAGAGAACATAGAAGGTAAAATTGAGAAAACAGAACTTGTTGAAATTGCATTCCTATCTAGAAGGCTTCTTGCAATTGCAGTTGTTAGTGGTTGAGAACACTATTCCAATGAGATTGTTCTAACTCACATCTTTAGGCCCAACTTTGCACTCAGACAATCCAATAATGATTCTCACAAGTTCTCTATACTCAGTGAGTACAAGTGCACTAGCCATTTTCCAAAAGTGGGGTTTGTTGTTTTAGGATCTGCACAGAGAATGGGGAATAGCTGCTCTATGCAGACCATAAGCACACGTAAACCAGGTCCTTTCCAGACCTACTTACTGAAGCCACTCAGAAGCCCAACATCTCAGACGTAATGGTTGGGAAACCTAAAGCAGAGTGGTGAGGATGAACTGTTTCCTCTTTCAATGTAACCATTACATGTCTCCATTCCCTTGTAATTCACAATTCATAATCCCACTGCTGAAAGAGATGTGTACTGGGTTTCTATAAAAAAGTGTTTCACAATGCATCTTGAATGTATTATGTAAGAGTAATGGAATCTGCCTCTACAGTGTCTGCTTCTCAGAAGTTCATACGCATTGTATATTAAACAACTATTGGTTAAAAAATAGAAATAAGCCTAGAAACAAGACTCCTATCTCCCCCACTAAGCTATGGAAACAGGCTCCCTTGTGCTTACTTTCCCTCTGCCCTGTGAGTCTTCCATGATTGCTACCCATTTGCTGTACTTCAGCAGGAAGGATGGAGTAGACCCTCTACTAGCTTACTCTTTGACTTGGTGTAGGGCATTTTCTTCAGAAGTATACCTGGCTTCAGATACTATATTTTCTTGCATGCATGTACCTTTCTCTCCAATTTCCCAGCAGCTGAAAATTGGAGCGCATGTTATATGCGAGAAATATGGTAAGAGCAGTTTCTGCCATTTACAGGTGAAATGGGAAGTAAAATCTGCAAATCTGTAATCCACAGGGAGTAGAATAATGACCAGGCTCAGCTCCCTAGCTGTTTCTACTTAGTTACTTATTACAAAGAAACATATTTTGCTCTTCATTCTGCCTCCAAAACAAGGCATTATATTCCAGAGCATATTGTATGCAAAAAAAATGGTACTTTCAAGTGTCAAAGGAGGCCCAGAATTCAAGACTCCTGTGTCCTGGAAAGATGATCTAGTTGACAAGAGGTGGGAACCACTAACACTACTATTCTGAAAATAATTTGGTGCTACTGAGTTGTAGCTTTTCTCTGCTTTCAGTAACCAGTCAGTTTAGATGAGAGTTTAGGAAAGTGGCTGTTTTAGGTCTCTTCTGAGCATGTGTATGAATCCAAGCTGAGGCACTTTTGGAATTTTGAGTTCCAAAATGGAGACACGTTGCCTTTAGATGTTCATAGGGGTGTGGGGTGCTGTCACACAGTGACAAAGAATTGTACTTTTGGATTAGGGGACAAAACACCTTTATGTATGTGGCAGAGCACCTTTGGTGCCTGCCGCTTTAAGGGCTGAGAGCAGGCAGGAGAGCAGCCAGCAAGTGAAGGCCAGCCCTCATGAGGTGGTCACATGACTGCAGGAGGACCAAGGGATTGGAGGAGAGAGCTGAGCAGCCTCCATTTTAGCTAAGGCCTTCAGGGCTGAGGCAGCAGCAGCTGCTGCAAACAGGTGGGGAATGAAGACTGCCTGGCTGGAGCTGCTTGGAACATCTTGGCGGTAAGGGCAGGAGCTATGGGGATGGCAGGAGGCTTCTGGTCCTGGGGCATGACTGAAAACTAAGCCCTGCTGGGGAAGGATGGTCTGGTGGGACTGCCCATGGTGGGGCATTTCTCCAGAAATGCCAGGCCAGTTGCCTCCTCAGTAAAAGATGGGCAGGGATACCTTATAACTCCACTACCCAGTAGATAATTTTAGAGCAATGGGGCCAGGCGTGTTTGTGGACACCTGAGCCTGTGGGGTATCAGACCTTGAGCCCCAGTGAGGGGGTTTAATGTTGGTCCCAGTAAAGGGACAGAAAAGGGCTCTGGTGAGGGGGCGGGAGTGGATAGAGAGGCCCACACTGAGAAGGTTGCATGGTGGCACCTGAAGGGCTGTGCGTGTGGGGTGTAGAGTAGGGTCTGCACTGGTGGGCCTGAAGGGGGCATGTAGAGTAGGGTTGTTCAGGCAACCTGAAGAACTACATATGGGCTAACCAGCACAAGAGTGACAATATAAGCTAGTTGCCTGGAGAGGGGCTAGTGGCAGAGTTCAGCCCAATGTGAGGCATAAGGCTGGTGGCCACAGGGCCTGAAGGGTTGAGTGTGGGCTGTCCATAACGTGAGTAGGAAAGTCTGAAGGGCTGTGTAGAGTAGGG
Source organism: Crocodylus porosus (assembly GCF_001723895.1). Classification (NCBI taxonomy): domain Eukaryota; kingdom Metazoa; phylum Chordata; order Crocodylia; family Crocodylidae; genus Crocodylus; species Crocodylus porosus. Next base: position 147,961,392 of record NW_017728906.1, on the reverse strand, counting down.
ACCAGAAGGGGCTGCAAGGATCCATGGCAGGTTGAGAGTAGCTCAGTGAGAGGCAGTATGAATGTGGCCCGGTGAAAGTGGGCAGCGTGAATGAGGCCCTGTGAGAGGGGGCAGTATGCAGGGGTAGAATGCTAGAGGCCCAACAAGAGGCAGAGTTTAGCCTGGCCTTGGGCCAGAGCTGTTACCAATTTGTGATGCCATCTGTAAGGCATAGGACACAGTATAGGGAAGGTCGCAGCCATGTGTAATGCCCTAGGCATTGGGACACTAAATGGGCAGCCTCCCGCATTTTACATCAAGTTTATTACAACAAGTCATGGCAGATGAGACAGGGCAGACTGCTGTAGACAGAGGGGTGGGCCAACATTGAGATCTGGTCCTAAGAGGACCCTTGTCACAATGTACCTAACGAGACAGTTGAAATCTGACCCTTATCTCAGTACCACGAAATATTTTCTATCATGACCCCTTTTGCTTTTCTTCTCTTTCTGCTGAATGGTTCCAGTCTTAATTCTGGGTCTAACAGTCTTCATTTATCTTGGTATATTAACTTTTTCCCCTCCATTTATTTTTGGCAAAAAGCAACTACCTCAATTTTCTGTCTACTTTCCACTTCCTTCCTAATAAAAAAAACCCCCATTCTTCTCCATAATAAACGTCCCATCAAATATTTTTAAAAATAACCACTTACACATCTTTTTAAAATGCTATTCAATATCTTTGTGTGTCTCGTACCCAAATGCTGATGAAGAAAGATTATAAACCACAGAAGCTAATGAAGTAAAAGACCTTTTAGATCACTGAGGCCATCTCCCTGCGTCCCCAGACAGAAATAATACAGCATTTGCATTTTATATCCTTTGTATAAAAAAAAAAATGACATAAACCACTCTAAAATAGGTGTAAATCATAAGCATGCCCATCAGGTGTAAGCATAAATGAGAAAGCAGCTTTCAAGCTATTTAAGATGATTTGGAAGGAAAGTGCTTTTCAGATGGATAAAATAAAGGAAATGGCAGAGGAACTCTCTCTACTAGGGTACGGAGGCTGCATGTGTGTATGAAAAAGTTGATTACATTACTTGTAATGTCTCTATTGGCAACAAACTAAAATAGCTTTACAAAGGCATAGAAAATTGGCACCTTCTAGAAATTCTTGTTGTGTAAAAGGTGCTAAAAGGCCACATAAGTCGCCTAAATAGTTACAGCCAACACGGGTAATATAATTGGTGTACTGGCAGCCTAATTTTTCCTGAACCACTTTAATGCATCTCTTATAGCTTTGGAGGTTCACTTTTCAAAGTAGCCCATAAATAATTGTCACATGATTTTCAATAAAATTGCTAGGAGTTTGTTAGGCTGAATCCCCATGCAGGGATTTGAAAATGTAGCCTACCATAGCCTGTGTCATATGATTAGTCACTGTGGGGTTTTAAAATAAGCAACAAAGTTCACAGATGTTTTTAGGCAAGAAAAGCAAAAATTTATCCATAGAATGGTGAAGCTCATAGTCTCTGAACTCTTTAGCAACCTTCTATTAATGTTCATTTTTCAATGTTTTTTTAAGGGTAAATAATGCTTTTCTGGACCGACTGCAAAACCAAAATCAAGTGCGTGGCACCTACCAATCTGGGTATTTTGGGAGCATGGATCATTTTGTTGGTGACAGCTGGGTAAGTTAGAAAAACATCTGTCAAAGTCCTGAAGATGAAAACAATCAGATGTTAAAAAAAGGTGGGGGGGAAGGAATTAGTAGTCTGCTTTCTTCCCAAATAGCATCCTTTTAGTATTCAGTGTAGTTTACATGATGGGCAGTCAGCCAGTGTGATTACGATCAGTTCTACAATAGTTTTCAAGGAAAAATCCTGACAAGCTTCCCAAAATAAAAAAAAAATGACAGCTGCCCTTACTGCAGAACTTGATTGCCTTGAATACAAGACTTTATCACAGCTTTTCTAAGTTCAGAACAGGAATAATTAGGTTTTAAGGGACTTTTTGAAAAGCTTTGAATGAAAGATGTTTGAAAATCCTGTAAACATTTTAATATTCTTGAAGGGGGTGGGGGGAAGCATACCAGAGATACAGCTGTTCATTTATTCCACATAAACTTGAAATGAGAGAGAGACCTAGTATATTCAATTTAAATTAAGAAACATTTTCTTTAAAGTTTTTTAAGAAAAATCATGGAACTTGACTGTACTCTATTAAACTTATAATATTAGATATCAGACTTTATTCAAGCTTAATTAAGACATTAATTAATGTCTATGCCTAGGGTCAGTGAGGATCTGGTCAGGGAACTTCTGGAGGGACTGGACGTATTTAAATCAGCTGGTCCGGACGATCTCCACCCCAGAGTGCTGAGGGAATTAGCTGAGGTCATTGTGGGACATCTGGCATGGCTGTACAAGCACTCGTGGTGCTCTGGTGTGGTGCCAGAGGATTGGAAAATGGCCAGTGTGGTTCCCATTTTCAAAAAAGGGAAGAAGGAGGACCCAGGAAACTATAGGCCAGTTAGTCTTACCTCGATCCTGGGGAAGCTTTTTGAAAGAATTATCCTGGCACATGTTCACGAGGGGCCAGCAGAGGAGATTATGCTTAGGGGCAACCAACATGGGTTCATTAGAGGCAGGTCCTGTCAGACCAACCTGGTGGCCTTCTATGACGAAGTCACAAAATCCTTAGACACAGGACGTAGCAGTGGCTGTAGTATTTCTGGACTTTAGGAAGGCCTTCGACACCGTTTCTCACCCCATTCTCATTAAAACACTAGGGGACTGTGGTGTCAACACCTACAGCATCAAGTGGGTCACTAACTGGCTGGAGCATCACACCCAGAGAGTGGTGGTGGATGTGGGCAGTGGGGTCCCCCAGGGCTCGGTCCTCGGGCCCGCACTGTTCAACATCTTCATCAGTGACTTGGAC
>NW_017728906.1:147952038-147957783 GCF_001723895.1 Crocodylus porosus | reverse complement strand
GGTTAGATATCAGGAGGCGCTACTTCACGGTCAGGGTGGCTAGGTTCTGGAACCAACTTCCAAGAGAAGTGGTGCTGGCTCCTACCCTAGGGGTCTTTAAAAGGAGGCTAGATGACCACCTTGATGGGGTCATTTGACTCCAGTACTCTTTCCTGCCATGGCAGGGGGTTGGACTTGATGATCTACTCAGGTCCCTTCCAACCCTAGAAACTATGAAACTACAAAACTACTAATGTTCTTCAGTTCTAGATAATGGCATCTTTAAGTGATCCAAAAATATTTATAGGAATTCCATTACAGAAATTTCCATTGTGGAAAAATGCAACTGCTAAAGGGATCATACTGCAGAAGTGGCAATCTAGCAGAGGGATTTAACATTTTCAGAAAGGGACACAAGAATAAATGGATTGGCATTATGGGGAAAAATATCACTAGCTCCAGCAATAATATATAACATTTTTTAACGATTTTGATGTGTTTTATAGATGTTTTGCCTTCTGATTAGTCTGCTTCAAGCATCTATGTCTCTTGATTCTTTAAAGGCTTGTACATGTTTAACTCTGTGCAAGGGTAGACCCACTGGCAGCACTGGGATGGATGGCCCATGTGTATAGATAATTGTGTGTATGTCTTTGCAATACTAGGATTGCAGCATGCAATCCTTCCCCCACAAAAATTATTGGTGTTAAAATAGTATTTAGAGGTCTTGAGAATGACAAGGCCATGAGTAGAAAGAAAAATCACTATCCCCATTTTACAGCTTGTGGGCAGGGGCACACAGTGACTTTCCTCAGCATCCCCCAGGAATCCATGATAAGAGATAGGACCTGAAACAAATGTCCTGAGCTCTAGTTCAAGGTCTTAATCCCATGATTATCATTATACCTAGTTGGTGAGAATTTTGGTATTGACTTCAGTGGAGCAGGACTTTGTTTTGAAAGGTAGTTACCATTTGTCATAGTCTATGCCTTATGTTACCCAAGCTAGAGTAGTTTGAATCATACTTCATTTAATACTCTATTATTGTTGCATGCAGCCACTGTATTTATCCTCTCTCTTACAAAAACAATCAAATCAAAGCTACAATATAAAGAAATAGTAATAAACGTATTTAAGTGAAACCCCAGGGTAAAAATTGCATTCTAAGGAAAAAAAAAGGATTATTTTTGTTCCAATGTACCGGGTGTTTATAAAGGCCTTTTGCAACTTTAAACTTTAATAACTTTGGATGTACACATGATAGAAGTTGTAAATAGTGATTGAAAGCACAAATTCATTAAGTTTTAACACAATACAGATGAAATTTATAGATTTCAGCATAACCACCATCTTTTGTGATACATCATTCAATTGGATTTTCCAACCTGTAGAAAACATTTTCCAGTTGCTTCTGAGTGATTTCATGAAATACATTTGTGATCCTTACTCTATGCATAGTTTACACTATGCTAAAAAACTTAATAAATTATGCTTTCAATCACCGCTTACAATTTGCTACTATCATGGGTATATCCAAAGTTATTAAAGTTTAAAGTTGCACAAGGATTTTATAAAAGTAACCTATAGGTGGAAGAAAAAGCTGCATAGACAAATATCAAGAAAAATGGATATATAAAATGATACCTCATGGGAAGGAATTAAAACTGCCAACTTTGTAAGATAGTTCAATAGCAAGAGTAAAAAAGATGACTTGCAACAGTCGCTAGGACAAGGGAGAATAACTTCTGCAACATTAAAACCCAAAGGCATAAGCATATGCTCACATTTGCACACCTGTAAAGTTCCATTAAAGCCGATGGGATTGCTACTCATAGCTCACATGCTTAAATCTTTGTAGGGCAGAGCTTCAGATGAAGTCCTTGAGGAGGGTTCAGGCCCAGCTAGAAATTTCTCTAGAGGGGGAGTTTCTAACCTGTACATTGTTAGTAATTAGTACAGTTACAGTCAAGGCTTACTGTCTGAACAGTCCAGTTTGAAAAAACAGCATGTGTTTCAAGGTGTTGAGATGCGGGGAGGCAAAAAAGCAATGAAACAGGTTCAGGAAAACAAGGCTGACAACTCTGTCAAACTCAAGTTGGGCTTAAAATAAGTATAGAGAGAAAATCTTCAGTGACTTGCTGGGCTCTCATGTCTCTCTCTTGATAGTCTATCAACCATTATTGCCTGAGGGAGTTCATCCCCTCTTTGGGTATTGCTATCTTCTTGCTGCCAGAAATGACAGATGTTGAGGGCTCAAATGTTTCTAATGTGCAAATATTTTGTCTTTGGATGGATTCAGTTGATACCCTAAATCTAGGCGTTTTAGCAAAAAGAATTAAAGGTGGCTGAGGATACTCCCATGCGAGTTTTTAACCCTTTTACAAGATATCAACTAATAAAACTGCCTGGATACAATCTGGTGGCATGTCCAGACGAGCAGGAACGTGCATTTCCTTGGGGACGAACAGCAGCAGTAGATAGTTAGGCCATTGCTATTTGTCTCCAGGAATGCCCGGGCATGCGCGCTCTGGTGTGCAGCAATTGCCTGGGGTGGGGTAGGAGAGGCTGGGGCCAGCATCTGCAGTGGCAGCAATTCGAGCACACAGAACCTGGTAGGCAGGCAGAGCGCGGGTCTGGTTGGCCAGGCTCTGGTTTCAGGCTGCGCATGCTGCAGCCATGTGCACTGCCCTGCTTTTTTCTGCCCCACTATTTTTATACACCAGGATTTCTTTTTCACATCTGCCCCCCAGGGGTGTGTCCAGATGAGCAAAAATGTTTGCTTTATGGCACGTTTTGAGGCTTTTGGGGCATGGCAAAATGCATGTGGTGCACATGGAAAGGTTCTCCATTCTGCATATTTACAGTGTGGAGCCAAAATTAAATCAGGAAAAAAAAAGTGGGGCGGCACACACTGCACCTTGTACCACCCAAAACTGGAGTCTGGTCAGCCAGAGCCGCTCTGGCTGCTAGCTAAGCTCCATGCACCTGGATCACTGCTGCTGCAGCCCCAGAAGGCACCCAGGATTCCAGATAAGGCTGCCTGAGTAAGCCCAGGTGCTGGGCTTCACCTGGGGCAACTTGCCATGCACCAGAGTGTATGCGCAGGGGCGGCACAACTACATACCACTGCTATTTGTCCCCGGGGAAATTCACATTCCCACTTGGCTAGAATCTTTAAAGAGTAAGAGGAAGCTGAGCAAGAGGTGAAAGATTAGAAACTGTCTAAGGCCAGCCATTAGGAGTGGTTCTCTCTCTCTTTGGCTGCCTGGTACTTGCCCATCTAAGTTAGAAACTTGTTAGCATGCAGTAGGAGCTCTGAACCAGAGTCCTGAGACAAGGACTTTATGAACTGTTTAAAAGAGGAAACACCACTGTGTGTTGGATTTTACGTGCTTGAATCCTTGATGTATACCATTCTTTTCTCCTCAAGTTACCTAAATTGAACACTGGTATACTACCCATATCCTTGGTGTGTTTTTAAATATAAAGTATAAATATTTCTAAAAATGGAGTTTATTATAAGCGTGTTCATGAAGTGTCAGTATTCCTTTTGAGGAGTACAGCAGGGGAGTTGGGGTGGTTATTTTGGTTTGGCTTCTGGTGTGAGGTTTTTTGTATCTGTTGGTTATGCTATATGGGTGTTGTGGTTTGGGAGAACCAATACATTCCCCTTTTGTCTCTGCAAGCTACTGTACCTTTGGAACATGGTCTATCATCGGCTGATGGGGAAACCTTATTGGAGCCCCTTATCAAAACACTGGCAGCACATTGCTGTTAATTAATTATTTTGGACAAATGGAAAGATGTCACCTTGGTATTATTAAAAACTTCATAGGGTATAAAATCCCAAGGGAAAATTGTGATTTACAATAGATGGAGCTTCTCTCAACTGTAATAGCACAAATAGTTTATCAAAAGGGTATATTCAACTTCAGTTTAATAATTACTTGTGTCTTTATGAAAGAACATCCATAGATATTTTGCATACTTGTATGTACACTTCCAGATGAAATGTGTCTGTACTTGAACAACTGAGGCACTCTTGAGGCCTAGTACAAATGCACAGCACCTCTTTAGAGCTCTTATTTTTGTGTGGAAATTCAGAACCATCAAAGAGCCTTTCCTCTGTTTCATTAATGGAGAACATGGCAAACTGCTGAAATTTATGTGTAGAGTCTTCCCTAATGAAATATTAGTTGTCTTGTTGAAACCCCCTGAGCTATAATAAACTTGGGACCTAGAAAGCAATGTGACACATTATATTCTCCGGCTTCATGTCTCCATTACATTCTATGTCATGCATAAGAGTAAGGAATGTTCTTTTGAATGCTGACTGTACTGTTTCGGGTGATGCATAATTTTAATACAGATATTTAGAAGAGGGAAATAGCTTATACAATGAATGCACAGGTGCATTGAGACAGGAAACTACAATCTGTTTTCTTGCCATATATAGAACAAGAATGTGGTAGAAATGAAACTGTTCCTAGAAGAACCAAATTGATAATTTCAACATAGTTTTGTAGCATGTTGCATTGGAATAATTCCTCTAGACATTTATTCAATGATGAGACTGTGCTATTTTACTACTGATTTTTCAAGAGAAGCAATATGCCATAAAGTTTACTGTTGCATAGCAAAGAAAAATTATGATTGGTCAGGTTAGGAGACTGTGCACAGGCATGTGAAAAATTACCCCAGCAGACTTACCTGGATTCCTGGGTGCCTCCTGGGGCTGCAGCATGAGCAATCTGGGTGCTCAGTGCCTGGTTGGGAGCTGGAGCATGGCTCTGGACAGCCAGGTTCTGGTTTCAGGTGGCACACACTGCAGCCACATGCACTGCCCTGCTATTTTTGGTGAGTTTTTAGATGCTGGGATTTCCCAGAATCTAATTTTGCCACCGAGCTGCAAATATGCAGTGCAGTGAACAGATTAACATGCGCTGCATGCATTTTGTGGCACCTCAAAAGGCTCTGAGGCACCAAAGACATTCCTGCTTGTGTGGACACAGCCCCTGAGTTCAAACGATAAGAACATAGTTTTTTTTGTGGGTTTGTCTCATGCATCGGGTAAGGTACAATTTATTTAATCAAAAGTGTTAAAACACCTTAAATTCTATTCCCTTTCAGGATGGATCTGTGGTGGGGACAGGTGGCAACTCTGTGCCACCCTGGTATGAGCCAGACCTTTCCAGGGTACATCCAAACTCTGGGCCAGTTCCTCGGCTGACTCTGTCTTAAAGCATTTTACCAATGCCTGTATTTACTTCTTTCATTGAATAAGATGTCTACAGCCATGTAAAAATACTTATTTTTAAGTTGATGCATCCTGCCTATTTGTACTGAAGTAAAATTTGCCTAACATTTTTATAGAAGGACCTAAAGAAGGGCATTTGGTGTCTGAAAGTGTGTCGAACTCTACATAGCTAGTTCTCCTAGCTATGCAGTTAATCCAATAAAAGATAACATAAAAAAAAGTCCTTGCTTCTTATATAACTTCCTGGACCACCATGGCTACAACAGCACCCAAACCTACTACTACTATTTTTGTTGTAGCTTTTAATATGAACCCCTTTACATTGCAGAAAAGTTTGATAATGGCTTATCCAAGGCAGAAAATAGCAATGGATACCCAACTCCCATTTGTGTTTTTGAAAATTCCCTCAACTAATATTAGTAATCAGTTTAAAACAGTAAAACTAGTGTTAACCAGCATGTCTATTAACTGGAATTTAACCTGTGTTAACCAACCAGACATTTGGGGGG
>NW_017728906.1:147908140-147951813 GCF_001723895.1 Crocodylus porosus | reverse complement strand
AGGTACCTGGGATTTTTGTATTACAGGCACGCTGCGTTCCCCACTCATGCCAGTTAACACAGCTTTTACATAAATACTTTATTGTATATGTGTTCATGCTGAACTAATCCAGATATGCATTATTTTTTTTTTTAGGAGTCCAGATATTTCGAGTAAAAAATTAATTGTTTGAAAAAGGTAAGAATAATAAATTACTTTAGTAATCTTTAAAAACAGTCTCATGGTGAAATCAGTGTTAATGAAACTGATTAAGAGAATGCTAAATTATTGGAGTTTGGACTTTTTAATGAAAAATGTCACAACAAGAGGTGATTATGGGTTAAGCATGTGACATTTATTCCATTTTAGCATACCCAGTTACATAACACAACTGTGGTTATATAATACAGTTACAAATTCTGAAACCATTTATTACCATCTGGTATCATTCCCTTCAGTGGATTTGTACAGGCATACCTGAAGGCCAAATCTGATTCGCATGACCCCATGGAAGTGTATCGAGTGACATTACTGTAATTGACTCTGGAATATCTCTCTCAAATTAAGCCCTTGAAAAGATTTCGTAGAGTAAATGTGATGCATTAATCTGAACTAGTATTATCTCTGTGACTATACTATTGGTTCAAAACCCAAAAGAGCCCTCTTTTGGGAAACCTGGTTCCTGGTGGTCACACAATCCTGGGCTTTGTCCAGGATTTATTTTTGAAAACCTTTGTTAACCGACTACCTTGAAGGGAGGAAAAAAGGAAGAACAGGAAAGTTTAAACAGTTTTGGCTTATATTTTTCCATCTACTTAAATCTTTACAAATATGGAGAGAGACCACTGGCATCAGTAGAGTTCATTGGTCTAAAGCAAGTGTAATTGACTGGGGAATCAAGCTACTGTTTTTAAAGTGACCATTTCATAAACCTGACTTCTGCATTTCACTTTATCCATTTCTTACTGGTATTTTTTTCCCCAGCCTGTATATGTTACTGCAGTTGAGTCTGTAAACTCTTCCACTTTACAGTCTTTTTTTAGTCTCTACTATACTTCTCTCTCTGTAAAACATTGTGATGCTGTTTGAAGGCTGTAACATGAAAGTTATGTTGTATTTTTTAAGGCCAGGTATTTCTCTAGATTTACTCTCACCTGATTTACAACCCCCACTTAAATTGTGAAAAACTGTAGGACCTAAGGATTTCTAAATTGGAGTTTTGAGGTACCTGATATCCAGCATTGATGCCAGTTAATGACTTTGGGAATGGGATCAGAAATTCTCTTCAAGTGTTGGAATGTGTAGACAGGGAGTAAAGAAATCCCATTTTGTATTAAATTCTGCAGAATTGTTTTTTAATAGCCCCTCCCTTCTCTCCTGACACATCATGCAGACTCACTTATCATGTTACTTCCTTCTTATTACCCTTAATTAAAATATGTCCAATTAAAATTGAGGCTAAAATGTCCGCTTTTTACTTGTAAGTTGAGTATATGTGGGGTAGATCAAAAGACAATCAATAGATGGTGCAGTGATGACACTTCTATATAATTCCAATCCTGCAAACAATCTCAAACTTGAAAATCAGGCTGGGGTCTCTTTCATTCATGTATTATCCCAACTACCCTTCTCATTCTATCAACATAAGCCAGAATAAAACTGGGCCCTGTTGCCATATTGGTACTAGAGTGCTAATTTAGTAAAAATAAATCTTTATTAAAAGTGGTGACCTTTATGCCAGCACAGCTGAGAATGACTGACTGGACACAGTCAGCAGTGCTGTATGGGACTAGGGATAGGGAGCAGCAATTTCATACACTTACTTTTCAGAATACAATATACTGAGGTTTTCTAGATGGTGTGCAGCTGATAGTTGGAACTCACAGCTTTTACCCACACAGTGAACAACATGTGTACTGTATTTATATACATACTGCATCATAGTTATGTGCTGGTATACTTTTTGGAAGTCTCATTTTATTATTGCTATGAGAGCACATCTTAGACTGCTATGCTAATATATCATTCAAAGAGCTATTAATATGTCTGCAGGTAATTAGAACAATTTTGTGAAACAAATTTACAATAAGATAGAAAATGAAATCCTTTCATTAATGTTTTACATAATTAAAACCTGTCAGTGTAAAAGAAGGGCTTTTTTTATTTTTAGACTTAATTCTGCAACTTTAGGAGTGATTGTTGTTTTGCTACTTACAATACTTTTTAAATTCTGTTTTCTTTTATTATAGGGGGTGCAGAAATGTGTGCTGCTTCTATCTGACCTTGGCTAATTGGCTTTGTTGGAATGTTTTCTCTTATAATTCTGATTTCACCCTGACTTCATCTTCACACCCACTTCAGCGAGCAATCTGCAGTGACCGATTTCTCATTGTCATATTCATGCATATTTGAAGCAGTTGATTTTGAAAGCCATATTTAATTTTTAATGACGGCAAAATGTGTCATTATTTTTTTTCATAATTTATTTTGTCTTTTGCAGGATGTAATAATATTGGTCGTGGGGATCTTACAAAGGAAGAAATGTTAGCAGATTCTGCGGCTCCAAGAGCTGCAGGAATAATCCATCGCTGTATTCTACTATATAGTTAACCAAGAGTCTGATATCTTGCATCTTGGGAGGCTTCTGTTAATTTTTACTTGGTGCTTTGCAACTGAGATTCAGGGAGCAGATGTAGTACACACACAGTACTGTGTGTGCATATATTGTAAATATCACTTTTACTTTTCATGGATATTTAAACAGGTAAAAAGTATAAATAAAATTTTGACTAATAATTTTAGTGTAATCTAAAATATGGGGAATCTGCTGTGCTTTAATATACTGATATATTTTACCCCTCAGTGGGCGTGTTTCCATTAAATGTGACATCACCATAATAACAAGCTATGGTGATGTAGCATTGGTGGGCACTAACCGTGATGTCGCCACTACTGCTCAGTAGCAATAAGCGGGTAAGGCACAGTCATTTAATACTTGCTATAGCAGTACCAACTGCACAGTGGGGCACATGTGTAGATGCATCCTCTTTGTTGTAACTTGCTTACAAAATATTGTAAGCTTGTCTTTGCTTTCTCCCTCCATTCTAATTGCATTAACTTCATACTATCATTATTTCAGTAAAAAGCTACACGTTTTCCAGAACTCAGGTGAATTAGATAAATCTATCTAATGTATAATTGGTACTTACAATACATGGCAGATAATGTACAGATACACAATCTGCTATATTTAAAGTTGTGATGTATGAATTGGTGAAGATTTTTCTTAGCAATTTTCCCAGTGCACTGAAGTGCCTTTGATACTTTCCATCACTGTTCTGTCATGGGACTTGCATAACAGCACATGCTTCAACCAGTTTTTTCCCTGGGCAAGGATGTTCTTACACTGATTCCCTTGCTTGAGTTACTCTCTTTGTAATAGCTTATTATTCTGCCTCAGAGAATCACTCCAACTGTTCATAATAGTAGGTAGCTGGACTTAGTTGGCATTACCTGATGTATCCTCAGTGACTTGACTGTAATATCTCAGCATCTCTATGCAGGGATTAAGCATCTGCCATGAAGAAGATTGTGCAGAATTCCTCCACATCCCCCCAGGCTGACATCATGTTGCGAGTGTTTCTTGGTCTCTTACTGGAGTATGTCTTCAAAACTAAGACCTATTATTCTACAAGTAACAAGTCTCCTCCCCACCTTCTTTTTTTAAGTGGTCTGGGCACTCAGCTGTCTGCATGAATTATTTAGGAAATAATTAACTAGGTCTTCTTGTTGTAGCTTAAACATAGATTTCATAGATATTCGACCTATTAGGGACCTTGGAAGATCAGTGGGTCCAGCTCCCTGCCCAAGTGGCAGGAAGTCAGCTGGGGTCAAATGATCCCAGTAAGATAAGCATATAAGTGTTTCTTAAAAGTATCCAGAGTAGGTGCTTGCACTGCTTCTGGGGGGAGTCTATTCCAGGCTCTGGAGACTCAGACAGTAAAGAAGTTTTTCCTTATGTCCAGCCTAAAATGGTCTTTCAGGAGTTTGTAACTTGTCTTCCCTTGGGGTGCTTTGGTGAACAGACCTACTCCCAGTTCCTCACACATACCCCTTATATACTTATAGGCTGCCACCAAGTCACTCCTGAGCCTTCACTTCTCCAGGCCGAAGAGTTCATGGCTCTTAGCCTCTCCTCATTAGGCCTGCTCTCTTGTCCTCTAATCATGCATGTAGCTCTCCTTGGGCTAGACTGCCTGCCCAGCTCAGGCCCTGGGCTTATATCCTGCAAGACCAGCCTTTTTGGGTCATGTGGTTCATTTGATTGTCTTCCTCACCTGCAGCTTGTCTTCCCTTAAAGCAGCAGGAGCCCCAAGCTCCCTGCTACATACAGATAAAAGCTTAATGTACAATTTCTTATATGGTGACTACTCTGAACTTTTATGATAAGAATTACATGATTATGAGAGCAAAATAATCAAAGATTCTTCACGTACACTGCTTGTGCTCATCCACAAAGTAGAAAATAATTCTGCACAACAAAATAATTAAGCACTTTGGGCACCTATACACGTGCAGTGAGGCTGCTCTGATGCACTGTAATTACAGCGCATTGAAGCAGATTCATTTAAGTGAGTCTGATGGAGTGCGGCAATTACCACACTCCAGCAGGCTCTAGCATCATGTACATCAGCATCTCCTGCCGAAAAATGGCAGCAGGGGTGCTCCAACCAAATCCCGTTTGAGCTTTAGTCAAAGCATCCCCACATCCCTTTAGTGCAAGGACACGGACTAGACTGCCTGCCCAGATCAGGCTTTGGGCTTTTATCCTGCAAGCCCAGCCCTTTCTGGGTCTGTTTAGTTGCTATACTAAACCCAGAAGCAGTAGTAAATCTAACAGGACTGTACATGATCTTGACTGCTGATCAGAGGAAGAAGTTACCCATTCTTGCAAGTGCTTCCACGTACTCAGCATCTCTTATCTTTTTATTCCTACAGCATTCTGCAGACCTTCTGTTATGTACCAAGTATTATGTTATGTGTTCCTGCTAGTAGGTAGCATTATTCTGCATGATGTTTATCTCCTATTTCTGCCTGCTGTTTTGCTTTGGAAGCCTTCAGAGTTTTTTGTTAGTTCAATAAAGATGGTTACCCACCTGCCCCCTATCTGTTCTCACTGAGATAAACAACCACTGCAATACACTGTCATTGCTTCTATTGTCATGATGGCTGCGTGCGTCTGAATTGTCCCATATATTTATTTTCCCAAGGCACAAATCAATACACAGAAACCTGGCTTGCAATAGATGTGGTAAGGAGGGCCTATGATGTAGCACAATTCTTAAGAAGAATTCTAGCTGCTTCCCCCAGGCCTTCCTCAGCTCATTCTGCAGACCCTTTTGTCCAAGGCTAATCCTTTTTCCTCAGGCTTGGGATAAGACTAGCATTGGTGGAGACATTGCCACATACCCTCCATTAGGGTTGTGCCTGGCTACTAGGGAAAATGCCTTGAGGATCTATGGAGAAAGACACAGTTGAACTCAAATTCTAACCTTGTATTTCTATGTCATGGGTCCCTTGTCTATGTGAACTGGTTTTCACTGTAAAATATCATTTTATACCATGCTGGTGTCACTTTTTGTAGAATAATCTTTCAAGACTTAAGTGGTCATGGAAGAAGGGTGTGTGGGGGGGGGCTTCTGTATGAGCAATTTAACTGAAACTGGGTTTTGCAGGGTGTGGGGGGGGGGGTTGAAAAAGACCTGCTTTGTTTCTTTTCCTAGTTCACATATATGCACTGTCTTGGTATCGAGAGGATTTATGAAGACATCAAACAGTTAGAGATCTGAAATGGTAGCAAAGGAAACCGACATGTTATGTGTGCATGTGAATGAACACATGTGTAAGGCTCGAGGAAAAAAAATAAATCTGTATTCTGTTAGACTGAAGCTTCCATAACTGAAGCTTCAGTCTAACAGATGGCAAATATGCATTTGAATATGGCTTCCTTGCTATTGAGTGGCACATAGCCAGTTAACTGCTCTGTAGCTAATTCATTTAATTTTTACACCCAAAATATCTTTGCAATCATCTATTCACTTCCAAAATGCTGCTTAATGCCTCTAGAGCAGTGATTCTTTACCAGGGTACTGCAAGATCCTTTTAAGGGTGTATAACAGGTCTCCCTCCCCGGCACCATCTTCCTGGCCATCCACACCTTACGTGGGGCACCCTTGGAATCCTTCTGTCCCACTCTAATCTCTCCTGCCACATCTTGATGGAACGTTTTATGCGAGTGGGAGACTGCCTATTTGATTGGGTATGCTGGGGTCTCACCTAAAATGGCCTGACCCCTTTTTATTCTAGCTAGGCCTCCCCATCCAAACCCACCACACAGGGTTTGACTCCTAGGCTCTAGCTTTTCCTTCAAGTGCCTGGAGGCTCAGGGCCCCCTTTACTGCTCCCTTCTGGAGCAGGGCCCTCCCTGGCCTAGGGTCACAGATGCTGGTCCCACAACAAGAGGGCCACAGGTTCAGAACCAGGGGTTACTTGCCAGTCCCAACAACAACACAAAAAAACCCTATATCTATCTAATCTAATCCATCTATCTGCACACCCCCCACAGATGCACCAGGCATCCCTGGCCTCTTTAAGATCATCCAGGGTTCGTGTCATCCCAAAATGTGCCCTCACTGGTGCAAGGACTGTGCCCCCCCCAAAAAGCTGTGCCCTTACCGGTGCCGGGGTCTGTGCCCCCAAAAGCAGCACCCTCGCTGGTGCTGGGGTCTGTGCCCCCCCCAAAAGCTGTGCCCTTGCTGGCGCTGGGGTCCCCAAAAATGAGGCCTCCTCTGTCCCCTAATAGCCTCACCCAAACGTCCAGTCATAAACAGCAAATACAAAAACTCAAGCCCCTAGGCT
Organism: Crocodylus porosus; assembly: GCF_001723895.1. Lineage (NCBI taxonomy): Eukaryota > Metazoa > Chordata > Crocodylia > Crocodylidae > Crocodylus > Crocodylus porosus. Next base: position 147,944,916 of record NW_017728906.1, on the reverse strand, counting down.
ATAACAAACTTCTGCCACATGGCTAAAACATAACTTGAGCCACTCCAAAGGGTGTCCCATCCCTCACCTGTACCAAATTGCTCATGCATTTAGGCTCTAGCAGAATTCCTTCCCCTGCAGTCAACAGCAGGGAACTGCCTTCCTGGCCTCAGTCCTGGGGTTTCAAGTGGGAGCTAGGCCCCACCCCCTCTGGTCAGCTGACTGCAAACAGGTATGAGTCACTGGCTACCAGCACCTTTCTCATTGCCCCCAAGAGTAGCATGCACCTTAGTGCCCTGCTACAGGGTGCTTAGGGTGCAAGGAGGTAGGCACATGCTCAACCCTGCCGGACTTCTCCTCCCCCTTGCCCCACAACCACCCAGCCCTGTGCTGTGCAAGTAGGTGAGTGCATGCCCAGCTACTGCACTGTACAAGGAGGTGAGCACTTGTTTGTTCCTGCCCAACTTTTGCAGAAGAAGGTAAGTGCTCAGTCCCCTTCCACTGCCCCCACCAGGCCCCTGTGTGAGGAGTAAGTACTATAATACATGTATTAGTTTGTCAAATGGGGAACTGCTCATTTCACAAAAATCCAGGGAACTACAGATCATTCAGCATCACTGAAAAAATCCCTGAAAAAGTCATGGAACAGATTCTCAAGGAATCCATCTAGAAGCACTTGGAGAAGAAGAATGTGATTAGGAAGAGTCAGCATCGATTCACCATGGACAATTCATGCCTGACTGACCTGATTGCCTTCTATGGCAAGGAGACTGGTAGAAGTGATATACCTTGATTTTAGCAAGGCTTTTGGTACAGTCTCCCACAACATTCTCAGAGGCAAGCTAAGGAAGTATGGGCTGGATGAATGGCCCGTAAGTTAAATAGAAAACTGGCTAGAGCATTGGGCTCAGAGAGTAGTAATCAATGATATGATGTCTAGTTGGCAGCTGGTATCAAGTGGAGTGCCTCAGGGTTCAGTCTTAGGGCCAATTTTGTTCATTGTCTTCAGCAATGTCCTGGAATATGGCATAAAGGACACCCTCAGCAAGTTTGCAGATGATACCAAGCTGGGGGTAGTAGTACATATGCTGGAGGGTAGGGTTAGGATTCAGAGTCACCTAGATAAGTTGGGGGATTTGACCAAAAGGAATCTCATGAGGTTCAACAAGGACAAGTTCAAAGTCCTGAACTTAGGATGGAACAATCCCATGCACTAGTACAGGCTGGGGGCTGAGTATTTGGGTAGCAGCTCTGCAGAAGAGGACCTGAGGGTTACAGTGGAAATTAAGCTATATATGGATAAATTAGAGAGTCCAGTGGAGGGCAACAAAAGTAGTGAGGGATTGAGGGACATGCCTTATGTGGAAAGACTGAGGGAACTGGGCTTATTTAGCCTAAAGAAGAAGAGACTGATGGGATTTAATAGCAGCCTTAAACTACATGAAGTGGGGTTGGACAGAGGATGGAGCTAGACCGTTCTCAGTGATGGTAGATGACAGAACAAGGGGCAATGGTCTCAAGTTGCAGGAAGGGAAGTTTACATTAGGTATTAGGAAGAATTTTTTTTTTTTTTTTACTAGCAAGGTAGTAAAACACTGGATTAGTGAGGCTGTATACCCAGAGAGGTTGTGTAATCTCAATTCTTGGAGGTTTTTTAGACCCAGCTAGACAAAGCTTTGGCTGGGATGATCTAGTTGGGGATGGTCCTGCCTGGAGTAGCGGTTTGGACTAGATGACCTCCTGAGGTTCCTTTCAACCCTAATTTTCTAGGATTCTAATGGTGAAATACAAACCATCACATACAAGAAACCCACCCTTCTCTCAGCCTTTTTACCTTGACAGTTTCAAAAACACTGGGCAAGTCTGTAGGGCTTCAAGCCATCTTGAAACACCAAATAATCAGTGTGAATCTTGTAAGCATTTTAGATGGTATATCAGAAAAATGTTTGAGTCAAGCAACCTTCCAGGTTAAGCAAATGCCCAATTCTTCAATTTAAATTTAGCAAGAGAAAGACCTAGGCATCAAAAGCAGTTAGCAAAAAGAGCTGTTGGTAAATAGGCAAAGACTTGTTATTTGGGCTTTGAAATGAAAATATATTAGCTACCAGCAGTGATTTGTATAGATTTATATTTACAGCTATAGGCCTATGCTATGTTTTTGTTATAAAATTGTAGGGCAGGTGGGTAGAAGCATCTCTGTACATGTGCTAGTGTTAGCTTGCTTATGAAGTAAGAGAAGAAAAAGGAAATTTTTCCAGGCCAGGAATGGAGGAGAGGGATAAAAGTTCCTCCCTTCCAAAACCTGCAATTTCACGAGGCCACAATTTTTTTTCTAACTGACACCTTTCTAATTGACACCTAACTAAACTGACTGTCATGGGGCAGCTGTGATCCCCCTTGCTCCGCCTTACTGTGTCACATGGGCGACCTAGCACCCTCTTGTCTCACCCACCACATCTTTGCTGTTATGGTTCTGTAAGGGAGGCTGCCTATGACTCCCTTGTCCACAGTAGTATGTTGGCACTATTCCCCATCTCTTATAGGGTGACTCGGTGTACCCCAGCCTTAAGGGCTATGCGTGCCTCCTGCCTCCCCTTCCGCACGCCCCAAGCCTCGCAGCTGTTCCTGGATGTTCTTAGGTCCTTGCCCTTCGGCGCCCCCTTCTGGTGCCCCTGGGCTTGTCTCACACCCAGTGCCCCTTCTTTGATGCCCTTGCGCTTGCTGGCCCTCTGGGGCCCACTGGCAATACTCTTCCAATCAGGCTCAGGTGGCCTGAGCCAGAGCTGGCCCCCTTGACCCTTCGGTCCACACCCCACTGGATGCCTGACGGTTACATGCACCCACTCCTGGGGCCTGTGCCACACCTCTCACGCCCATTGCCCCCTCTGGGGCCCATAGCCGTGCCTGGCCTCCTGACCCTTCCTCCAGGTCATACACCCTACTGGGCTTGCCCCCTCTGGGGCCTATGCTGCGCTTCTCACACCTTGGGGCTCAACCCCTATACACCGAGCGCCTCTATAGCACTCGCTCGCCATGCCCACTGTGGCACTAGAGTCCCCAGCACTATGGAGCCATCCTGGACTTTCTCCTGGTCCTACACCCGGTTGGGGCTCAGGTGGCTGCAGCCGTGCCTGGCCCCCAGGACCACCGTCTCAGTCCCTTGCCCTACTAGGGCTTCTCTCTCATCTCACCCCACAGGGCGGGGGTTAACACCCCTCAACACATGCACTACTGGCACAAACAGCTGTGCCCCACTGGGCACCAGGAACCCCCAGATTATTGGGGAGCTCCCATGAGGCCTTCTCACACCCCTACAGCCTAACCCGGTCCTCCGGTTTGACCATAACAAAACCATGAGCCAAGCAGCTGCAACACAAACAAGAAGCCTACCGGCTTATAACACAACACTCACTCGGGTCCTTAGTCACAGTCTTTTATAGGGTTCACTTGCCCACATCATTGCAACCAGTCAGGCCGCAACCATTGACTCAGGCTACTCAGCTTCCCCACAGAACCCCTGCTCCTGCAGCAGCCAGAAGAGAACTGCTAGCTAGGCTTTGGCCTAGCTGTTTATAAGGGCCTGGCCCTGCCCCTTTTTGGTCATGTGACCAGCCTGGTTGCCCCAGCAACCCACATCTGTGCTGCTTCAGGGAGCTTCAGCAGCCCTATTCCTACTGCTAGTAGCAGGCACCCTGGTGCCCTGCTACACTGACCAATTAGAAGATGTATACAAACATAAGGCTGTTTAAGGAGGAAATGAGAGAGAACCCAGGCAGTCCCAGTAAGGACCTGCTGCTACTGTGATTCCATTTTCCCCATGTTACTTCTCCTTCTCTTTGTCATTCTCCATCTTTGTCTAGAATATTGTTCAGGTTCAAGAGATAGACTGATACCTCCAGTTGGCCTGTGGCAGGCCAGTAGGGAGCACTCCTACACTGAGCCACCTACCTCACTGCACCTGACCAAAAACCAGGCTTTGAGTGCCTCCTCCTTGGGGCACCTACATCTGGCCAACCCCCTTCCCGGAGCACACCCGGAAGCCAGGGGTAACTGCTGCCACTATCTGTCCCTGGGCCATTGTTAGAGCTCTGTGCAGCCTGGAGTACATGTACCCTGTAGATCTTGGGGATGCTTAACCCACTGTGCTACTTTGGAGTGATTCCTTTTAGCCTTAAGCATTCACAAGTAGCCTCCTGTATGGGAGGAGAGTAAAAAGCCATGCCCACCTTAGCCAATTAAGCAAAAGGGAGCTCAAAAGGCTTGCCTCACATCTCTCAAGCATCCACACAGCGATATACAAGATAGCTTTATTGATCAGAGGCCTGGGGAAAGGGCATAAAACAGAAGAATATCAAAAGGAAAAAAAACACCTTGAGCAAAACAGAATAGGCTTGTCGGCTTTTTGATACACATCTAGATTACTTCATTCTAAATTACTAGCTAAATTTCAGGTAAGTTATTCACATATTCATCCAGAGGCTGATGGAGCTCTGGAGGCCCTTTTGCTTGCTTCAGTATTCCAAATATAGGAGGCTGGTGCCTCTTGAGTCAGGAGGGGCACATGCCCCCCCTGACACCAGTCAGTGACTGGAGGGGGTCCCCCAGTGGCTGATCTCACTTACCAAAAACCGGCTGTGCTGCTTCTGGAAGTCCCGTGGCCAGTTCTGGAAGTGTCACAGCCGCTTTTGCTGGTGACCCAGCTCCCCAGCTGGCACTCACAGGGGGTGCACTGGCACTCCTGCCTGCCCCTCTGCCCATCACCTAAACAGGGAGTACAGCCTAACAGGGGGTGCACCAGCATTCTTGCACCCCCTACACATCACCACTGATCCCAAAAGATGTTTGACCTCTTCCAAAATGGAGTGAACCCCTTTTAAAACTTTTGTGACCTCATCACTACACCCCAACCAGAAACTGGGGCTACAGGATGCAGACCAATCCTTTTAACAGTCATCAGCATCCTCAGGTGTGGAGGGGCCAGGGTTACTCAGGTTTGTTTTGTGGGAAGCACAAGACAAAGGGAGAGCAAGCTCCTTCCCTGCCACAACCTGGTCACCCAGCTCGACCAGATAGATCCAGCAGCCAGAGTTTGCAACAGAAGGGGCTGGGCAGACTCAGAGCAGGGAGACAGATGAAAAGGGCAATTTCTTCACATGGCCTAAAATGCTCATTTCCGTTACCTGCTTGCTATATTTTCAAACTAGCTCCTTTGTGCTTTCTCCCCTTTGCCATAATGCCTGCAGAATGCTTATCAACAGGATCTTGGTTTTCTCTGATTAAAAAAAAATCCCCAATTTTTGGATTTAAAAAAGTAACCCAAAATCTACATTTTTCCATGATCCAAATGAAACACCACTAATATATATACATTTTTTACTTTTTTTTAACTGAAAATTGGGGATTTTCAGTTCAAAGTGCACTTTATCAGATGCTGTGAAATGACGTACAGAAAGCAGAGCATAATAAGGAAAGATAAATTAGAATTCAAAGGACAAGGAAATGATGGGAGAAATAGGGGGAAGGGGTGCAGTGCTAGGAGAGAAAAACAAAAGAGCAGTAAACACATTTGATCATAGGGGAGCACAAAAGCTAATCCAGGTAATGAGATAGGAATCTGTGGTTCCTGTTTAAACCATACTTAACACTGTCCAGTTGTGGGTGATTTCTTTTTCCTCAGTCCCCATTCAAACTGGTTTAAAGTTTTATTGGGGGGGGGCGTTGCCTGAGAGCAGCAATCCTGAGGTCAGTGATGGAGTGTCCAAGGAGGTTGTGTTCTGCCACAGGCTTTTGTATTTTTCTGCAGCTGATGTCAGACAGATCGGTTTTGGCAATCAAAAAAAAAAGTTAAAAACCAGTTTGAGCAGAAAACTATGGAACACTGCACCATGCTAAGTATGGTTTAAGAAGAAGGGACTACATATTCTCATCTCATTACCTGGATTAACTTTTGTGAGCCACCCTGTTCCTAAGGGTTTACTGCTTGTTTGTTTTTCTCTCCTAGCACTGTTCCCCCCTCCCCATTTTTCTCTCTCTCTTCCCCCTCATTTCTATTTGCATTCTAATTTCTCCCCCCTTGTACTCTGCTTTCTGCATGCCCTTTCACATGGGCTGATAAAGTGAACTTAGGTTCATGAAAGCTGGTGATCTATGTATACATAGCTTAGTCTATAAGGCCAGGCACAGACATTACACTTACTGGTAGGTGCAGACAGAAGTGTAGCTCCCAGCTGTAATTCAGAACATTTTCTGCAAAGTGTTTGGAGTTACAACCTTACCCCAGATCAAACAGAAGTTCACTGTTGGCTGCAGGGGGGAAGGGCAATCTAGCTGCAGGCTGGGAGCCTGCAGCCAGTTTCCCATAGCAACAGCCAGGCCTCTCCAGTGCTTGCCATTTGCAGAATGGGAGGGGGAAAGTCACCTGAGGGAGCTCATCCTTGGGGCTCCCCACCTGGTGCCGAAGGGTGGGGTGGGTGAACTGGAGCCTCCCACATCGAGGAGGCTTCAATACACCTGGCCCACTGTCCAGGGGGGTGCTGAAACCCACCCAGACTGAGTTCTCACCATTCCCTTTCTCTCCTCCCATTCTGAAAACAGTGACAGGCTGGGAGGACTTCAGACACAAGCTACAGAATATGTTACATGATGGGCACATCTACGTGAGGTGTGTTAATGTGCTTTAACTTGAGTTAATACACAGTACGGGCATGTGTCTACATGTCCCTGCAGCTGGGTGTGCATGGGCCTCTCACACACTGAGTAAGGTGGCGATGCTGGCAGCAATGTCCTTCTTGGTAGCAAGGGGCAAGGCTGTATAGCATGGCCACAGGTAGCCCTCCAGGCAGTGGCAGAGGTTGCAGGGCAGCCCAGGTTTGCCACCCACACCATTGTAGCTCAGGGTTCTGAACCAGGAGTGCAAGTGTGCCTGAGGCACCAGGAGAATCATAATCAGCAGGGCATAGTGGCTTGGGTACCCCTCCAGCTGCACAAACTGCTCATTGTGCAGTGCCCAGGGCACACAAAGCAGGGGCACATGCAGGGCGCAGCAGCAGCATGGGGGAAAGAGGGCAAGGGAGGCAAGCTGCCTGTGGCTAGCACCTAGTGAGCTGCCAGCCCCAGGGGAGTGCATGGGGATTGGGGGTTCAAGCAGCACTGCTTGGGCTCAGGCCTGCCCAGCTAGTTTACCATGGTACCTGTACACCTGCGCACAGCCAACTCCTGATCTGAGGCTGGGCAGTGCTCGGCCCCTGGTGCAGATCATATCTCTGAAAAGTTTTAAACTCTCACAGAAGTCTTCTGTCTTTTGTGTCTGTGGGGCCAACATCTGGATGTGGGGATGTGGGCTCTGGGTCACCGCCACTCACTGCTGGAGGCACCTAGATGCACTGGTTGTGCCAGCAGTGCATCAGGCACTGGACCCTCCTGCTCCAGTGGCTGCTGGTGGTGGTGGAGGAGCAGGAGGCACGGGAACCATCACAGGAGGCATGGAAGAAGGACTGGTGGGCAGAGCATGTCATCTGGGCGGAGATGCGGGACCAGGCACAGCAGATCCAATGGGCCCGCACGGAGGCCCTGAAGTGAGAGCACCTGGAGCAGCCCCAGCAGCTGAAGGATGCTGAATGCCAGGCCATGGATACCTTCCTGGCTCTGGCAGTCATGTACATGTCCCCCACTGCCCAGCCCCTGCCTATCTGCCCACAGGGTCCCTGGGATCCTCACACTGCCTCACAGTTGGTCCCTGCCTGGCCCTTGGAGGATGTCCTTAGATGCCTACTTCCTACCAGACTACCTGGCCTGGCCCCCACCCCAGACCTGCTGCCACCTGCCTGGGCCAAGACCCACCACTGTCTCCCCACACCACATGGCTGAAGACCCGACTGCGCATGAGGCCTCCACCCACTGGGGTCGCCATGGGCCCTGCACCTATGGGGGAATGTCCAGGGGCTGGGGTGCTGGGGTGTCCCAGGGTTCTGCCCCCTAGGCCATGCCATGCTCCCCCACCCGGCTTGGACACCCAAATTATTGTAAAAAGGTTTCCATATGTATATAGTTTCCCACTTGTATACAGGTTTTCACTTGTAAGTGGGTTTTTTATTGTTGGTGGGTGGGGAGGGTTGTGGGGGGGCACTGTTGGTTGAGGGTGAGGGTTGGAGGGGAGAGAGGTTCTGCTTGTTGAGGGGGAAGGGATTGGGGTGGATGCTGTGAGCATAATAAAGTTTTTTATTTCAACATGTGCCTGGCCTAGGAGTTGTGCAGAGAGTAAGGGTGTGTGGGCAGCGGGGCAGGCAGGCTGGAGCAGTGAATACAGGAGGAGAGCCATGGTCTTCTGCACCTGGTTCCCTGGCCCCCGCTGGTGGGTGCATGGATCTCCTGGGGCCTGGGTGGGGTGGGGAGCTGCTGCGGCCAGCAGGTCCAGCACCATGGCCAGCAGGAGCACAGGACGCTAGTTGTCCCTGGCAGGGGCTGGGCTGGAGCAGCAAAGCATTGCTGGAAGGGGCATGGGGATGGAGCAGCCCTGGTGTGAGAAGGGAGGGTAGGCAAGGAGGGAGCTAGCGCATGCTGTGCCTGTGCTGGGCACATATCTCCTGGGCAGGGAAGGGACTGGCCAGGGATCAGAGTTTCCAGGATGGCTGCCAAGTGCTGGTAGCCATGTGGCCAGAGGTTGGAGCTCCTCCCACTGGCCACAGGGGCACATGGCAGGACTGGAGGGACATATAGACACCTGCCAAAATGGCTTAATGCACATTAGTGTAATGCATTAAATTTAATCATGCTTATTTGCATGTGTAGGCGCACCCTTTGAAACATCTTTAGCTGATATGCCATGCAACAAGGGGTCAGATTTTCACTTGATTGGCCATTTTTTAATCTGTCTGTAGCCGTGCACTTGTGTTTGGTCATGGCTATAGACTGTTTTATGTGACCAGATCGGGTGAAAATTGTCACTTCTTTCTACACCTGGTATAAGTGATCAGAAAGCAATCTATGCCATAACAAAACAGAAGTAAGGAATACACAGACTGGTATAAAAATGGGAGAACCCACTCTAGAATTCCCTCCCCACCTCCCTACCAAAGGGTGAATGTGCGTTCTGTTCACTACTGATCTAAACTACACCACTTACAGAAAACCATGTAACTTAGATAGATTCCGCCTTGGGCTTTTTGAATAGCTGTACCTAGCCTAAAGCTACCCTACCTTCTGACTGACTTCAGACTAACACAGCTACCTTCCTCTACAAATAATAAATCTCACTTCTATCCTTCCTTTGGATAAATTAAAGCTGTCAATATCCTTTAAAAAGTGAGGACACCCGCTGATTTTGATACTTCTTGCTTCTGTTCTATATTTCTTTGCTCTGTGTATCTAAGGCTCATGTTGGCTTTCTTCGCCATTCCTTACTCTGGAATGCTGCGTGCAGTAAGTCAACCACTGTGAAAGGCATCCTTTTCGGAATCACTGCTTTTCAGATATAGTCTCCCGTTTTGAAAATGTAACCTATATTACCATGCAGCCCAAACTGCTCTATAGAACTAACCTGCTGTTTTTGTTGAGCCACTAGTACTGTGACAATTATGCATTTTCCCAGTAATTAGTTTATATTTTCTTCCAGATTACTGAAAATATTGAAATATCTTTAGCATAAGAACCTTAGTAGATATGCTCTCACTTGAAGATGATTCCGCATCTACAGTTTTTTTTCCTGAACTCTATCAAGTATGTTGCTAATCCATTTTTATGCACTACATTAATTTTGTGTAGTATTAATCGCTTTAAAATGGAATGTCACATGGTCTTACATGAATTGTATTCTTTATCTTATTATATTATTTTAACATGGTAACTTTTGTCAGGCAAACTGAAAAACTCAAAAGGGCATCAGGTTTGATTGTCAAGACCTCCTTAATAATAAAAGCACAATGACTCATGTTAATATGTTACCATCTCTTAAATTTGTACTGATTATATCTGGGGTTACCTGTCAATGATTTGGCCTAGGAACAGTTAGGTTAATAGGTCTCTTGATTTCTTAATATAGAAACATTAGTTCTCCAACTCGCTTGCTTCACTGCCTGTAATTTTCAGTGTTCCAAGATTTAAAATTCAATGGCTCAGAGAGCCTCCCAGTCAGTTACCTGGGCTTGTGGATTTAAACAGGTTTGACTCTAGCAGTTGCTATTTAACAACTTGCATAGTGACTACTAGGAACAAGCACATTATCATTGTAAATTTTATAATTCTTTTCCAAACAGAACATAAATTTACATTTAATACCTGATAATTACATTATATATTATGTATTATAATTACACTTTATTATTTCTATCTTATTTTGGCTTGTTAGGCTCTTTATTGAATGGAGTAAGCTTTCAAAAGTCTAGGTCACATTGGCTATTATAAATATAGTAAATATTTATTAATATAAAATCTTCCTAGCTATTGGTCTTTTCCTTCTCATATGCATCTTGATTCTGCTGATCACCACATGGAACATCTGGGAAAATAGATGACCTTGTAACACATCCTGAAGGTCAACTGTGGATGCTGGCAGAGCAAGGCAGGGAATAAGATCTTCAATTCTGAAGCCTTTCACTGAAAATACCCTGTCACCATTCGCTTTTATTGATGCACCTGACCCAGCTCCACAGCTTCAGTGAGAATTGGATTGTACTGTTACATAGGGGTTAGGGCAAGTTAATTGGAATTGCTGAGTTGTAATACATGAACAGAAAGGCAATTTCTCAGGTAAATTTCACCCAGGAGCCAATTCATCCCTTTTCACCCCATGCAAAAAGGCCAAACAAAAGTCTTTGTCCTTTGTTTTTTTCTTTTAAATTTTATCCAGAGTAAAAAAGGTGAACAATAGGCAGGCAGAATGTTTTTTGGAGCGGGGGGAGGGGTGTTCTTTATTGCACTTGCCTTTTCCGATGTTCTGTGATAGCCTGTCACATTGCATCACTTTTGATGAATTCTTTGTTCTCTTGAACTTCTATATTTCTATGTCTGACATCAAAACTCCAGGTGCCAATTACTTTACTCTTTAAATCAATGTCTCTCTTGGCTCACTTAAAAAAATGTGTAAAATAGTGATTCATTCTATTTTAACTGCTTAATGTGGTAGAATGTATTGCTATGCTCTTTGTGCCCTGGCAACTGTCTCTAGGCTGGAAGCAATGGGAGACGCTGGAATTGAAATTGTTTCCTATTCATTTAGCCTAACACAACCACAGAGACCAAAAAAAAAAAAAAAAAAAGCACAAAGGATCACTGACTCTTAGGTGTCTCCACACTTGAGCATATGGCTTAAATAATATACGGGTGATCTTTAGAAATACTCCATATCAACAGCTCCCATTGACTTCCACTGGAGTTGTGAGGACAGACCCACCCTAAAAATCAGGCCTGTGTTTTCAGAGATGAACGACTGGTTTTTAAAATGTTGACTATTGTTCTGAAAGAGCCTGTATATATGTGAGTATACTAGTTTTGTAGCATATTGTAAAAAAAAGCTCTATATGCTGGTCATTTTTCTCGCCTATTATCTTTTCAGTTTAACAGGAGGGAACAATAAGCTTTATAGCAGCTGTGTATATCATGGAGATGAATAAATTACATCAAGTACTCAATATCAATAGAGAATGATCCTGGCTTATGTATCAGTTTTTGGACTATATAACAGAGGCGTAACAGGGCAGCTCTGGCTCCTGGGCAGTGCTGGCTGCCATGGTGCTGATAGGTTATTTTTATGCAAGCCACTACAATGGGGACTGTCCCAGCCCTCCTTTGCTTTCCCCCCCTCCATTTACAGTATTGCTATATACTATGAATGTAGAGGAAAAAATTGTTAATTTACTGAAGTAAATTTCATATGTGGCAGACTTACAGATACAGCCCAGCATGTCTGGGGCTTGAAGAATCTTCTTTGTGATTCGTGCAGCCCATCCACCAATCAGGAAATTGTTGGGCGGGGCCATGCCCCATGCTTGCTGGGGGTGAGAGAGCAGAGGGAAAAAAAGAAAAGAAAAGCCTTAGACCTGGTTCGAGACTGCACTCTGCTGGTCTGACAACTTCAGGGGGCAGAGCCTCTGAAGAGAATAAAAGGAGCTGTGCGCTGGGCAGAGGATCTCTCTCCCTATATATATATATGAATATATACTGCTATATATATATATCTGTACATATGTTTATATTTATGCCTATTTTTTATCCATTTATGTAAATAATAATAAAAGTGTATATACTTAAGTCCCAGATTGTCTTGGCCTGGCTCCTTTGGGACAGAGGGAAACTGAGTAGTCTGCAGTTTCGCTCACAGCACCCCTACCAGCTAGCAATCCCCTTCAATTGGAGAAGGGAGTACCTACCGGTATACACCCAGGCTACACATATAAAACCTTTACATGGTGAAATAAGTGACTTTTTTCACTTTCAATTTGTTGTTAAGAGCCAGGGTAGTCTGCATTTTAAGGAATGCCTGCACTTCTTTGTTTAGTGACAGGAAAAAGTGGCATATTTATATAATTTTATATTCTAATTTAGTTTTATAGGTTACTGTGTCTGATTGTTTAAACAAAGATTTTAGATAAAATTTTTCCTACATTACTTTCCTATGTGAACACAGTTTTCCATGGGTTAAGAGTCCTGGACACTTATCTGTCCTGGCCCTGTATTTTTTATAGAACTGCTAGATTTCATTCACTATTTTTTAAAAGAATATATGCATCACATTTTAAAATGTAATTCACAATCCTGTACTGATTGGAAAAGTCTCATGCTATCAACTGGAGTCAGATTTTTTTTGTGTTATTATTACAATAGTACCCAAGGGACAACTGCTATCCTGATCTTACCTATTGTGAGAAGCTAGTGGTTTTAAGAGCCAGGGCACCCCTTGATAGAGCCAAGGCACCAGTCAGAAAATGCTGGCTTTTAACTTCCATTCATTTCTTGATTACAGAAAATAATAGAGAATTCTTCTGTTTCAAAGAACTCAAAGGCCACATCAGGTCAGAATGTTTTTGATGCTAGGGATTTCTGTTCAAAATCTCTGGGTTTATCTTGTGAATCATGCTTAGTTGTTTCTACACCTGACCGTGCTAATATTTTGCAGCACCCTGCATCGGTCTTAATGATCTTATGGCATCCCCAGGTTAGGCACCTTGGCTGAGAATCACTGTGCTAAGCACTATACACATGGACAGCTACTGGCCTGGAGAAAGAAGGATGGCCAGGTGATAATTTAGAACCTGGTAGACTCCCATTCTGTTTGCTGTCCTGCTACTGCCATATCATGTCAACCTGAGTAGGTCACTTAGTTTATTTATGGGAACCATGGAAGAAATATTCTTATTGCAAGTTCCATCAGATTTCTTGTGATCTGTGATTCTTCTAACAGCACTGACACCAATCTTATGGTGGACATGAAATGAATGAACCCCTGCCCCAAAATATTTCAATTAAATATTTCAATTAAAATAGGACTACAGGTAGGGGAAAGTGATGGTTTGAAAATAGCATGTTAATTTCAGAATTTAAAAAAATTATTTTTTTGAGGCTTAGGAGATAGATTAGCTAAATAAAAAGACCAAAGGAGGAAGTGAGGATAGGAAAAGGGAGGGAAAGGAGACCTAGTGTAGTGCAGAAGAGAGAAGTAATGAAGGAGGAGAGCTTGGAGGACAAGTGGAATGTGATTGAAGGGAAGAGATAGTGAAGGAGGGGGTGGAAAATAGTTGGACCTGGCAGCCATCCAACACAGTGGACAGAAAGTCCAGTCTAGAAGTGGTCTGGTGACTTCAGCATTTCCCAACAGTGTTATGGCAACTTCTCTGTCTACTCAACCAATCTGCAATAGGAGCCAAGATCCTTCTCCATTAGTACACATGACTGTGCGGGAGAGGGGAGGGGAGGAGTCTCTCATGGGAAGAGTGTGGGAGTCACCACTGCACAGTTTTGAATTTCAAAATACTAGGAGGAAGAGAGGGCCACTCTGAACCGCTTTTCTCCTCCTGCTCTTCCTGCCCCAGAGGCTGCTCAGGCTGCTTTTTGCCATCAATGGGATTCCACACAGGGACAGAGGTCCAGGCTAGCAGACATCTGCACAGGATGAAAACTGTCCTGGAGATTATTGTGGTGATTTTGTGTTCTTAAATATTCTCCTTGGCCTTTCTGTTACCCTGCATTACACCAGCTCTGTATTTGCTAGACATTCTTTTGGAACAAGGGACAGCAATTATAAACACGCCATAATGTGGTTTATGTCATAGAGCCCACTGTTTCTTGTTTGACAGAGCATAGACCCTTTGTGCGTGTGGGGGGGCAGCTGGTATAAACTGGTATTTCTCCAGTGAAATCTGACCCTTCAAAATTAAATGTGAAAAACATGGAGCAATTCAAGCATGCACAAGTAAAAATGTATGGCTGGAATCTGGTCTCAGTCATGGTCTGTGTGGCTGAGAGAAAAATCTCCCCTATTGTATTTCATTGTAAATAGACATGTTGATGATGAAGATGCTGGGAGTGATGATGATGGTCACTATAACAACAACAGCAGCAGCAGCAGAATAAGCAGAGGCTTAACTCTGCCTGGCATTTTAAATCTACCCATTTGCCAGGAAAGCAAAAGCCAAAGCAGGGAGAGTAAGGCACTGTGATTCTGCCTTTTCCCCCTCTCCAAGTCTTGACTGAGCGTTCTCCACAGGCATTTCACAGGTGCACTGTAGATAGAACCTGGGCGGGTTATTTCTTGTAGTAGTAAGGCTGTTCCTTGTCACAAGGCCACACTTCTTGCTAGGATAGACTGTCCTTCCTCCTGGCAAGGTTTAAAGGTCATCCTAAATCAAGCTAGCACAGAAAGGCTAATGGTACAAAAGGGAGTGATGTGGCTAGCATTGCAGTGTGACAGTCCTTGGCACATATCCAGAGAAAAGCTTGAATGCAGGGTATAGCAAGATATCTTAATCATTCTGCTACCATGTTTCCCTGGCAAGGGTAAGCTATGCAAGGGCCTTGTTCAAATAAAATCTGTGGAAATTTTGTTCAATGCTTGGCACCAGAAGCATCAAACAATGAATCATTTATTCATCAAAGTTGAACTCTTTTATGTAAAGAAGACCAACGTAAGTCCCCCATTAGCCTTCTAAATAGGTCTCTGCACAGCAGTGTATTTCCTTGTTATTATTTGATCTTGCACGTGGGCAGATAAGGTCAGACCTGTTCACACCTCTAGAAAATTTCAGCCCACTTACAAATTTAACCCACTTTGCGCTGCCACTTAGATTGCACTGCAGCATTAGTTGTATACCCTTGATTCTTCCACTCCTCTCTGAGTGATGATTACATCTGAGCACTGGGACTTGTGAGTCATCAAAGGGCATACATTTCAGTCTGTGTTAAATGTTAAGAGGGTGGTAAATGCATGCTCTCTGAACAGTTAATATCTTTTATAGCTGGTAAAGCAGTATGTTAGACACAGTCTGTTTTCAATATATGTAAAATACCTTGAGTGTTCCTCTAGTAAATAACATGGGGGCTGGTTTCTTGTTGTGATGCAACTGAAATGAATGGTTCAACATTGTCTGCCCTGAACTGGCAATAAAACTGGAAACCAGTAGGTGAAGAAAATAAAGGCTAATGAGACTGGACCACAGCTAAGAGAGGTCATAAAATGAATTCCATTTAGTAATATTTAATAGTAATAATGCAACTATTATTATGCTCATAAATTTCTCTTTACTAACATTGAAATGTTTCATTATTAGTTACTACAAAGTAGAGTGTCATGGTGTGTGTGTTATATAGAGAGAGCTCATAGATAACAACAGTTTAAAAATATTAGACAGTATCTCAATGCCAAGCATTGCAAAAAGGTAAGAACAAAAAAGAAACCAAACACAAACAAAACAAAAAAACCCCAAAAAGCCAAACCCCAAAACATTTTGGGTGTAAATGATTTGGGGGCAGAGAATATCTTTTAATATGTTTAGCTCAGGATCCAAGTTCTCATTAGAACCTCTGTGGTTTACTAAAATAGAAATGCAAGCAAGCCCCATACAGGCACAAAATTCTCAATTTGATGCAAGGCTTTTATTATTTTTTTAATGCTTTTAATGCTTTATGTCCTTGCAAACATTTTTGCTTCAGTATTTAAAACAACCAACTTGGAACAATACAAGAAGACTTCATTAGTTATATGAAAGCACATAACATTGTGTAAAAATGCCTGCAGCAATGAAAGAATCAGAGGCTAGTTTGGCCAATGCTCAGATTTTTCTAAATGTTAATGGTCTAAATAAAGTCTCTACGAGAAACTAGCATCTTTCCAACCTAATAAAGGAGAGAAAGGAATTGGAGGAAGGCATATTGAATTTATCAAGGAGACACTGAAGGAAACAAAGAGCTGAAAGCAATAAGAAGGAAGGTGAAGAAAAGAGAATGCAATTTGAGCAGATTGTTAGATGGAGTTGGAAATGAAGGAACAGACAGGGCATGAAGTATTAACAGAATTAAGGATGTCAGGTTGGATTCAGCAAGAAACATGGAAAATGAACCTTCATCACAAGACAATCCTTAAGGAAATGTTCTATGGTTAGAATCCTGAAAGATTATAGAAATTCCTTTAAAAACCCACATAATTTAACAAAGTGTTGTCTCCTATATGGAGACTCTTTCTTAACCATCCCATATGGAATTCTATTGTAGAAATGCATTTTTCTATTAAAGTCCACAGTATAGTTCAAAAACTCTAGAGAAGGAATTACATTTTTTATTAAATACCACAGGATTTTTAAATAAGAAAATTGAAAGCACAAGGGAAAAAATATCCAATTGATCAACAAGAACAATGAAAACGGGAGGAAAAAAACACTTCAAAGAGATTAAATCACCATATACATTGTATTTGAAGGCAAAGGATCAATATGAAAATAAAGAAAATATGCTCCTAAATTGGAACAGTGCAACAGAGGTATTAATTTATAATATGGGAAATATTGGTATTTGTATCCAGTTGTATAGATCTATTGGCCTATATACCAGAAGGGCACTAGTGAAATAGACTGTAAGAAGAACCACTAGGCTTTAATCAATCACAAAGGCAGTCAGGCTCAGGAATAATTTTTCTAATCCAAGGTCTCATATCATAAGTGATTGTTGTTTCCTCACTACAGAGCTTACATGTTACACTTAGACCATGTTAAATCTGTGGAAAGTTGAATAGTGTTAAAGTTAGAACGTGCTGTGAGCAATTGCGTATTAAGGCTTAATGCCATTTCTTTTCTGCACTGCTCTGATTTACCACTAGATGGCTCATGAGAAAGGATGTGACTAGGAGACTGGGCTCTTTCTTTGCTGTGGGGAGGGGAGGAGGAGATGCTTTGGCGGTGATGCCTCTTGGGATGCTGGAGGACTGTAAATTACTCATTTTATCTCTGTGGAGTGGACTGAGGTTACCTTAACATAAGCTGTGTAGCATAGCCCAGAATTAACCCTCTCCCTAAGTGGCATATCTTTGAGACATTCAGGGTGGATCCAGACATACAAGCACATGTGGTTTGTGGTGCCTCAAATCTCTTTGCACAGTTGGCATACTAAAACACGTCCTGCACTGCAAATGCTCAGTGCAGAGGCAAAATTTGCTACTGGGAAATCCTGGTAGAGAAAAAAAAGGGGGCAGGGGGGATTAAAAAAAAGCAGTGAGGCATATACCACATCAGTGTGCACCAGCAGATATGGAGGCTCAGTCCACCTGGGAAATGCTCTGGCTGCCTGCTGGAGTGTCTCTCTTCCTTTAGTTCCACCCAAGCTCCTCCAGCATGCTGGGAGCCAGAAGGAGTGGGGAAGTGGCAGTTTCCTCAAAGTGGGCCATTTTTCCCCACACTAAAATACATGTGCAGGGGCATGCACCATGGCAAAAAGTAGTGGCAAAAATTTGTGCTGCTACTTTTTTTTGCCACTGCAAGTACATGCACCTGCATGTGGGGAGGGCACTTAGCATGAATTAACAAGCATTAATGTGCAGATATTCACATTTTCAGTCCTTAGCATGGTCTAAGTGTAATATGTAACCTCATCCCAATTGCTCTGTACAGCAGAAATATGAGCCCTGGTTCAAGAAGATGGAACAAAAGTTAAAATCTTAAATAAAGTAAATGACTTTTATATGGAAAGACAGCAACATAGGCACATAGAGCAAACAAGAAGAAAGGACTCCCTCTCCTTTTAGACTGTGAGAAATTTAATACTCGACAAGAAGAACAAATAGCAAATGCACTACATTTACCATGACATGGAGACCAATAAGAAAAGAACTCATCGCCTATACACAGCCTGTATGTGATAAAGCTTGGCTTAAGGCAACAAAGCTAAGCAACAGCATCGTCAGCACTTTCTCCTGCTGGAGCTGGAGAAAGTGTGAGGAACTGTTCTTTACTGTTGCTTTTTGCTTATCATATTAATAACATTACACAGAATTGAGGGTGTCAAGTTATCACATGCTTACAGGCTTTGCTGGTTGCCACATGGGACTGGAATAGAATTTCCCCCCTCCTGTTGTTACAGGTATCTTTTAAATTATTTCTTCTCCTTCCAGAGAAGCATTGGGTGTTGGCTGCAGCAAGGCTGGACATTTTGACTGGGATATGCCAATGCTTTTGCTGGGACTAAAAAAAAAGAGGTTCCTGATTAAAGGATCTTGTCCCTTCATTCGGGGTCAGATCAATCACTATAGGTAATTAATAGTATTGACAAACACTTGTATAGCATAATTTATATAGAAACAATTCTGTCTTGAGCAAGGGGTTGGGTTCGATAATCCAATGAAGTCCCTTCCAGCCCTACTTTTCTAGTATTCTAGGAGAATATTGTGATTTTGTATAATACTTTATGTCAGATAAGATATACCAGGTAAGTAGCAAGATCCCTGCCGTCAACTGGGAGCAGATATATTGTTAATTAGTCTTGCCGTTTAAAATTTTAATATTAACATTTGTGATTAATAGATTTAATTTTCTTTTGAGTCACTATTATCCCTCCCTTCTGTGCACCTCAGAAGTGCCACCTAGCTCTTGCCTATTGCCAGAGCCTGATTCTCTTGTTATCCAGTACCAGAGTGTTAAGCCTATAAAAGCCAGGTTTCTAAAGTACTTGTATCAGCAGTGTGCAAAACATCTGCTTATTTCAAACCAAAGCCACAAGAGCTATTTCCCAGGGAGGAAAGTAGAAAAACTCTACTTGATTTTCATAGCAGTAGGATCGGTCTCCAGAGAAGCTGACTCTTTATAATCAAGAAATCCATTTCATATCAATAGCTGAAGTGCCAGAATACAGTTTTAAATCTAAGCAATAACAATGAGAAGAGGTTGCTGACACAGAATGGATAAGGATACATTTTGTAAAGGATTTGCATTCAGACACAGGCTTTTATTAGAGCTAGCCAGAAAGCTGAATTTTCTGTGGAAAATGTCAAGGTGTTGGAAACTTATTGAGAATGAAGAGCCAAAAGTTAATATTTTTTGCAAAAGTGAAATTTTAAAATATCTCATTATAAAAACATTGAATCATTCCCACTGTAGGAACAATTTTTTGTTATTTTTCAAGGAAATATGCTCCCAGGCTTCATAAAACAGACTATGAAAGCTGACACTCCTTTGCTTGCTCATTGCTTGGACTGCCAAACCTCTAGGAGGTTAGAAGCCCCGGGAGCCTTAAGTTTCCAACCTCCCTACCTGATAAGTTGCACAGGAGACCAAGGGCTAAAAGGCATGGGTGTGACATCTCTTAGGCACCCTCTTCAGCAGGTTTCCTGGGAATCTGGAAAGCTGCCAGGAAGCTGTGCATCAGAGAAGGAAATCAGGTAGGTTTCTATCAGAAGTCTCATTAAAATCAATATGTTTGCAATGAACATATTGACTACAGTGAATCCACATTTTCTATTAAAATGTTCTGTGAGAAAACTCCCAGCACTGTAGTTCCAAGGCATCCATTTCTCACATATATGAGAAAGAAGAGATGGGACTATCTGTGGCACTAGGAAGGCATTATGGTACTAAAATAACTTGTCCACTCCTAGTGTTAACCATTGTTATAAAGGATAGTGGAGAGAAATGGTTCAGAGAAAAATCATGATCATGATCTGACATCTGAAAAATATCCCTTAACTACGAGCTGATTAAGGAGTTTCAGTTTCCTTCATTTATTAAACAGAAGATTAGGAGATGGCTAAGATTAGGAGATGGTTCACAGTCTACAAGAGCTGATATGGAAAGTAAATTCAACACAAGAGCTACTTATTAGATAAGGGCTACACAAGACCCAATGGCTGGAAATCAAAATGAGACAAAAACAAACTGAAGACTGAGTGTAGATTTTTATAAATAACAGTATATACTTACTGGGATAGATGAACCAAACATTTCAGTTTATTCTTTATCACTTAAAGCCTTAATCAAGACTAGATTTCTTTCTACGAAAGGTAAGCTCCAATTCAGTGATCCAACCATTTCAGATCAACTGCTGTTTAACTGAAGTCCACATATGTTCATGAGTCCCTCTCCTTCATTTCATGTGTCAAGGATAATGATACTAAACCGTATACATGAAAACTATTGCAGTTGACATCACAAACTTGGAAGGTGTTGGCTGACACAAAATCAGTCTGCAAATGTTATTTTCTTTCCTTTAGAACCGTATCAACATTTTTAACATCTTGTAACTTCCTCCTCTACTTGCTTTTTGTGACCATGTCCAACAAGTCGAGAAATAGTATTCTGTCCACCACAAGGTATTGGTCTTCATGTGGAAATTACTAGGTGAAACTCTATGGTTTTATTGTTATGCAGGAAGTCAGGTGACTATAAAGTCTTCTGTCCTAAAAGTCTGTGAACAACCATGGAAACTGTTTGGGGAGCACTAGACCTTTTATGAAGAAGCATCAAAATAGTTCATTTTAAAAACAAGTAAGGGACCAAATGTTAGCTACCATTTGGGCCGAATACTTCACCCCCTCAACTTCATAGCTCTCTCTCAACAGGTTTCCTAGACCCTGACAATCCCAATGAAATCGTGAGAAGAACACAAATTCATGTGGTAAGTACCATAGTACCCATTTCAGGATGTTCTCTCAAACTTCCCTAGTGGCTTAAAGAACACCTGCTATCTCCAGCTGAGGTCTGTTGTCTTATGGTCACTACAGCTGAAATAATAACTAGCATTAACAACTCCCGTAGGCAGTTGTATGGGGGTACTAGATAGCTAGAAAAAAGTATGACAACATAGGTACTGTTTAAGCCACATGAATGTATGCAGAATCTTCACAAAAATTTATTGGCATCTGAATTCGACCCAGATTATTTTACTGTCCTGTAGCAAAGCTGAAATGTGTGGCAGGACACAAGGCTACTCTAGATTAGTATTATCAGGTCATTTGCACCCTAACAGCTGGTGAGAGTCAGGTGAACAGAATTTGACTCTAAAAACATCTCAGTAATTTCAACACTTTGTTTTTCTCTCTCCACCAGCATGCTTCTTCCCACATCTGCAATCCATGCAGTAGATCTGACTGCCATCTAGTGATCTCTTAAACCACCTCATTCCCTACTGTCACTTTACAATATGCTTGTCTTACAGCTCTGATCTTTGCTTTATAGCCTGCCCTCATTCTCTTTTTCCCTTGTGTTATGAGCAATATCAATTATAAAGCACTGAAACACAGTCCACCAATCACAGCAAAGGACACACTAAATGTGATATTAAGTCATAAGTTTAGTTCATGTAATTTCTTCCTCCTGTATTTTATAGAAAGGATATTGGATTTCTGTGTTTCACTGTAACCTTGCTGTCAAATAAAAATCCTAAGCAAGGGAGATGGTAGTTTAACCCACTGGCTATGAACCATGGAATGAGGGTGAATGCACTGAGCACCTAAATAAGCTTGGTCCACGCTGGTACATTCTGTCCTCATTATTTGCTTGGTGGTTTTGTTTTTAGTAACTGGCAGTAGCAGCACAGGTCTTGATGGTGTAGACAGAGCTCAATTATATTCAGCACTGTATCAGTTCAATAACGGCTGCTCAAAGCTGCATCCACTGCTGACCACCACAACAAAATGAGATAGTATAATCCCAGGGCCATGCACACATAAAGTATGTAGGGGCTATTTATTCACCTTGTCTGAAGTTGACAGAAACTGGCCTTGATTCATTAACCTTTGTTCAAGGCATTGAAGAAGCAAAGTCTGATATAACTGCTAAAGGTAACTATTATTATTTTAATTAATTAATTTGCACATGTGATACAGTGTAAACAGCCGTCAAAGGGACATTTTTGGGGGGAAATGAGAAACACTTAAATTGAAATCTCTTCCCACAAGATCTGTAATTCAAACTTAAGCTAATACCAGTTTTATCATTTTTTTTTCTCAGTTGCAGAGGTATGTTAATTTAATACGTTTTGTGGTAGCAAGTAATCAAAACAATCTCTAGATTAACAGGCATCCGATCCACTTATGCATCAGTGCCAGCAGCTGCAGGTTGGCCACCCGTGCACAACCATATTAAGTAAGTGTACATTCAAGATACTAGTGAACTCACTGTGATTTTCCTGAAATACCCATGACACCCTGCGCACCTGTTGCCACAGGAGAAGAAGCTAAAAGTCTGATTTCTGCAGGAAATGGGAGGAAAAAGGATCTGTTTCCATGCTGCAAAACTATGGCAGACCTAGGCATTATCAAGGCCTTTCTGATTTTTTCCCAGATACTAACCTGATCTACATCACCAAGTCCAAGTAGCAATTTCCACACCCTGCACTATTTACCTGGTATGAGTTTTATTATTAGCTGGCACACTTCAGGAAAATAAACCAGCAGGTTACCCAAATTGCAGAACTGACTCTTAGAATTACTGATCAGTTGTACATTCATTTAACTAAAAGGCAGTTGTTCTCATGGGTCAACTCAGGCAGCTAGAAAGAAAGGGGGCTTGAAGGGACTGATGCCAAATGACTAGCATATAGAGGATTGTGAAAATAACCTAAACTCAATCCTGGGCTCTGCTATAAGTCCCTGTCTACTAGGGCTGTGCAAAGCTTCAGTAGCTGATTTGATTCAGAGGAGATTCAGCCCAATTCAAAATTTCCAAACCCGAATCTAATTGGGAGACCAAATAAAAGCTCGGAATCAATTCAAAATCGATTCGGAAAAGCTTCAGAAAAGATTCAGCTGCTTCAGACGTTCAGCCATAGACTAAACAGGGAGCTGACACAGCTGCCTCCAACTGTTAAGTCTGTTGGGGTTGGGGCAGGGAGGAGGAAAGGGGTTTTGGGGAGGGAGGTATTGGAGCTGGGGCTGGGACAAGCTTCCCAGCTGGGGAGGGGGGGCACATTACTTGGGGAAGGGGATGGGGGGCATGGGATGTGGGCTCAGTAGCACTTGGAGCAGGGACTCTGCCCTGCTGCCACTTGCTCAGCAAGGGCGGGAGAAGAGAGGCAGGGGGAGGGCATGGGGTGTGGGCGTGGATTGCTCCAGGTGGAAGGGGGCAAGCAGCGGCAGGGCAGAGTCCCTGCTCCCAGCGCTGATGTGGGCATGGCAACACATGCCCTGCTGCCATCCAGAGCAAACTGAGCCTGCATCGTGCCCTGCCACACCGTGCCAGCTGGGCAAGCAGCAGCAAGGCATAGCCCCCACAGCTCCCCACACCAGAGCAGAGTCACGCACAGCCAGAAGAGCCGTGGAAGAAGCCCCCGTGACTGCCCTGCCTGGCCCCAGCCCCTGCCCCAGCCTCCTGACACTTAAAAAAAAAAAAAGAAAGCCCACACCCACCAGCTCTGGCAGCAGTGATCAAAGCCTCTGAGGGCTTGTGGCAGACCACTCCCCATGCAGCTTAGTGCAGTGGGGGGCAGTGGAGATTGCCCTCCCACTTAGCACTCACATGGCAGCTGCCCCGTGGTGCGGGTGCAGTGCAGCTCAACAATATGCTGCGCACTGCCCGGGAGCTGGGGCAGCTCCACCTGTCAGCCAGAGCCCAGCACTGCTCAGCCCCAGTGGCCCCAGCTCCCAGACAGCATGCAGCACCCTGCTGAGCCGCAGTGCACCCAGGCAATGCGACAGCTGCTGCATGGGTGCCAAGTGGGGGGAGAAGGTGATCCCCGTTGTTCCCCACTGCCCCGTGCTGCATGGCGGCAGGGGGGGGTCTGCCATGAGCTCCCAGGAGTCCCAGTCACCACTGCTGCAGTCAGTGGATGCAGGGCTTCTTTTTTTTTAAAGTGCCAGGACTAGGCTGGGGCTGGGAAGAGGATGGGGCAGGGAAGGACAGCCATGGGGGCTTCTCCTGCAATTCCCCCACTGAAGGAGAGGCAGGCACAGCCGGAGGAGCTGCAGGAGCACTCTCCAGCCAATCCAAATCACTGAATCTCTCCAAATCAGCACTGAATCTTCCAAAGCTGATTTGGCCAAATCAATTTGGTAAAGTGATCTGAATCTCAGAATCGAATCACTGTCCTCTGAATCGGCCAAATCCAAATCCGAATTGAAAACTTCCCTATTTGCACAGGATTACTGTCTACCCTGCATCTCAGTTCCATTATCTGTTAAAATTACATTGAACTCCTTTTTTAAAATACCATTCCAAGCTCTATGCCAGGAAGAGCACTTCAAGATGTAGTCATTATTTTTATTATTATTATTAGCAAACCCAAAGTTTATCCTGCAGCCTGAACAGATCAGACTACAGTGCTTGCTGTGATTGCAGATGATGCAAATGCACCCTACCTGGCTTTGACTGAACAGTGGAGCCACATGGCCTTGTGGGGTATGTCTATATTATGTCCCTGGCATTTCTGGGGAGTGCTATCACTTGCTTATGAGCATTAGCTCTTTACCAAGTCCTGCTAATATGTGTCAAAATGAGAAATGCAACAGTGAAACTGCTCAGAACGTGCTCCCTATACTTATTCTCAGGCACATGGCAAATGGGGACGTTGAGAGCAGCTGCTTGGGATGTTCCATTACAGTGGCAATTGCAGGTGGCTTAAAAATCATTACTAGCTGTCTTTTCTGTTTGCAAAAATCAATGCATTTCTATATTATGTAGCTTTGTCTGTTTTATTGATTAGTAATATACAAAACAATCTTGAAAAGCAAACCCCAGCCAAATGAAAGTTCTTTGTTAATGCACAGAAAAATACATACAGCCCAAAATTCCTTTTATTCTGGGTTAAAGAAACAACAGAAGAGAAGCAAGCAAAGTACCCATGGGAGAGCACAGTGTGTTTATGTATGTATCCTTCTATAATATACCTCAGCCAATCTGAGAACAAAATAGCAGCTGAAATAAACACCAGGAGCATGAACTTGGAAAGCTAACAGTACGGTAACTTCAAAGATGTCCAGAGCACCAACTATATTCTTGAGAGCAGGGTTTTACCCTTTTGCTCTACCGTGGGTGCAGCTACATGTACTATTAATGCAATATATAATAAAAGCTCCAGGAGCAGGACAGGTCCCAGGCAGCCCCAGGAGTGAAACAGCTCTCAGCCAGCCCCCTGCTGGGCAGGAAAACCCCACCCAGCAGGGGGCTTGCCAGCAGCTGCCCCATAAGCAAGACAGCTGCTGATAAGCCCCCAACTGTACTAGATAACTGCACAGTCGACTAATTTACTGCACAGTAACTGCCATGCACATGTAGATGGTGATACTTACTGTGCAATAGATTTGTCTACTGTGCAGTTAGGTATCTCATGTAGATGCATACCCTAAGTTCCTCAAATGCAGAGCATTGTTAAGAAAGCAACCTTTCCCAAGGCTAGACAGTACTAAGTAAGCAGGGTGTACTCTAGGGATGAAATCTTGCCCTCATTGAAATCAGTGCTAATATTCCCTGGTTTCACCCCCCCAAAATTAGGAAGATGGATGCCAGACTTGTGGACGGTTGGCATTATGAGGTGTTATTGGATTGTGTGTCCTTTAAAGTAGTGCAGTATTTTTTTTTTATAAAATAATGGGAATTGGCTTTTTGATGACTGTCTTGATGATGTGAAGATTTTGAATTTCTTTAAAGCCCTTTGGATAAAAAGGATACTACAGTAATAATAAGACATCCCTTGCCCACATCTTTCTAGAAATATTATATGCTCTAACTCCCTAGAAAGTGCCAATAATTATGATATTTATGTGTTCCCTAAGCAGTTCTTGAAAGCACTTCTTAATTCCAGAGCAAAGATGGAGGAGAGTCCCAAAATACATATGTTATTACAGGTTAATTAAATATTGCTTCAATATGGAAAATTTTTTGGTCCATGAGATGCACTCCACTGGGCTTTATGCTACTTCCACCAATAATAAAACAGGTTTTTGCATGTGTGCTACTCTTCATAGTTTTCTTTCCTTATTTGGCTTTAAAGATTTGTCTTGAGGTATTTATTATTTATTCAATACTTAATTGCAGCAATACAATTTTGTATGTTCAGGGGAACTTTCCTATCAATTTTTATTGTCCAATCAGGTGATCATGTTTGTTCAAGAAATAAACAAAAAGTGCTGCTGTGTTTCAGTTTTCCATCAACCTTTAATAAAAACTTGGGGCAAAAGTTCAGACTAATATAATTGTTATATAATATACATACAGATTTATTCCACAACAGCCATTGTCTATATATTATTCTGATTGGCTGGCTGGGCACATGGAAATTAAGCTATAAAGAATAAGTTGTTGAACATGACATTTCATTTTTGGATAAATGGGAACAGAAATGCATAGGCTGGGGTCTCAGTACATTCATCTCCCCAGGTATCCAGAAATGAAATGAAATGTCACATAGAGCTGCCCTTACCCTGCATTGCTATTCCATTGTAATGTCTCGTGAAATATTTCATAAAAAGGAAAAGAAAGCCCAGGTCCTTAGTTGCTTCTATGTGTCTGTGATTCTTTGGTTAAACAGGTGACATCTTTACACACCATTTCATAGGAACACAGGACAGGAAGGGGCCTTCTGAGTCAGTGAGTCTAGTCCCTGGTATGTGCAGGTAACCATTAACTGAAGGAATCCCCAAGCTGGAAACCCTCACCTGCAACTACAAGGAAAATATTCAAACCAACAAGAACATGTTATACCAGCATGGGGGTAAAAACAGGGGAGAAAAGGGCACTGGACTCTACAACAAAAAGGAAGCAGAAGACCCTAGATCAGAGGTTCTTAAACTGTGGTCTGTGGACCACCACTGGTCCACAAGCTCCACTCAGATGGTCCACAGAAAGGTTGTGGAACAATTGAGATATCTGTACCTGTAAGGTAAGACTACTGATATTAAAATATGAGTTGTGTGCTTTGATTTGTAGAACAAAAAAATGTTTAAGTGGTCTGCCAAGACCCACAGCAATTTTCAAGTGGTCAGTGAAAGAAAAAATTTGAGAACCATTTCCCTAGGGAAAGGACTAGGCCCCATGCTCCTGAGGAAGGCTATACCCTTTCAAGGTCCATGCCAATCCAACCTAGGGTTAAAATTCCTTTCTGACCGGAAAACTGGCAATCAACATGTCCCTGTGAAAAATAGCATGGAACCTAGCGGCTTTTTAACTACCTGCAGAGGTATCAATACAACGTGGTTAACCCCCCACCCCAACCTTAGCTGTGGCCAACTTCCCAATGCTTCAGTGGAAGTTGAGAAAAAATTTCAGAATCCAGCTGTGTTCATGACAGAGAAAAATATCCTTCCTGGCCCTAGTTGGCAATCAGTCATGGGTTGAATCATGGTATTACCAGATGCTTTCACACTACAAGAACTAAGTTTCTTCTTGTCCTTTTATGACTGTCTGAAAACCATATTCTTTAGTTCAGCACCATATGATTAACAGTGTGGCCTTATTGTTTAAAAACTAGCACAGAACATTTCCCCCCAATCAGAGACTATTTTAAAAGTTCATGATTTTAGTGGGTGGCTAACAATTGTTGCCAGGATGAACCTAGGCATTACCAAATCCATACTATCATCATTTTATTAGTCTTAATTTTCAAATTTTATACTGAAGCAACCAGTTATAGTGCAAAGATGAAGTTATATAGATCCATAAAATAAAATTCAATATATAGCTTTCAATAGCAATATATATAGCTATTGCAAGCATGCAATAGCTTGCAAGATAGATAGATAGATAGATAGCAGGGTGTGTTAAGCAGGTAGTATTTGATTTGGATTTGGATTCAGCCCAATTCAGGGGACAGTGATTCGATTAACTGATTTGGATCACTGTCCTGATTCGATTTGGCCAAATCTGAATCTGAAGATTCAATTCTGATTCAGAGAATCAATGATTAGCCAAAGACACAGCTTTACTTGTTTTTTCTATATACCTTGAGGTACCAGGCGTGGCTTGTGAATGCTGAGCTGGTGGAGCGGATGGAGCATTCCATGGAGGTGCGGAGGGGTCCCCTGCATGCTCGGCAGTGGACTGGAAGTAGTTTCATAGTTGGAGCCCTGGCCTCATGTCAGGCTGCCTGGCCTCTTATTAGAGGAGCTGAAAGCTGAGCTGGGAACCTCTCAGGTCACTGCTCAGATCCTTGCTGGAGCTAGGGAGCCTCTCCTGCTGGCCACAGCCTCTCATAAGGGATCCTGGAGCCCAGCGGGGAGCCTCTCCTGCAGGCCTCATGCTGTGCTGCTGAGGGTCCAATTGCTGACTGCAGGTCCCACTCCTTCAGGCTCTTCTGGGGCAACTGCTCCCACCCTGCTGGCTCAGCTCTTTGCCAGCTCTTTGAAACTCCTTCCTTGTGGTCCCTTGCTGGTCTCTCCCGAGTCAGCAGCGCTGCCCGTTTTATCCCCCTCCAGGTGACCCAGAGGGAGAGTCTCTGGGGTCTGATTGGTGAGGAAAGGGAATCCCAAGCCCTCCAATCATCTTTTACCCTTTCAAAACCCCTGGGCTAAGTCACTGCCACCTATCCCATCACACATATAAAGCTGTGTCTATGGCCAGATCATCAAATCTGAATTGAATTGGAGACTTTCGATCCAATTCAGAGAGATTAATGGGTCTCCTGATGTGATTCAGGTTTGGAGATCTGGCTGCCAGATTGGGCCAAATCTCCTCCTAATTGAGTCAGCAACTGAAGCTTCTCACAGCCCTAATAGATAGATAAATATTTTTTGTACATCCATCTTTACTTTTGCAGTCCTGAAGGAGAATGTTTTCAGGGTGGCAGGTGAAACACTTCAATGAAAGCTACATTTGGCTGAAACTTTAGAAATTGTTGAAAATTGTTATGATAAAGAATGACATAACTTTAATGAAAAACCTGTTGTTGCTAAATGTCCACCTATAGACTGTTAGAAGCTATTTCAGTATTTTTTTTCCCTGATACATAACTTTTTCTTCTTTAGAAGATCTACTATGCTGCTAGTTAGTTTTCCTGTTTTGGGACCACACTGGTGCCCGCTCTGTCACTAGGATTCTGTCCATTACCTTCAATAAATACTGGATTGTAATATATCTTGATGTTCACTGACATAGTGAATTCCACAGTGCTGCTGTTCAGCGAAGAGCTTTTCTACATGGAAAAAGTAAGTGAAATTTATTTAATACTGGCCATGAATTGGTTGTCTTCACTAGAAATGATAAAAAAATGTTCAAGGGTACAGGAACAAAAATTCAGAGCACTTTTGAATTGAAAAACACCCCTTTTTAAAACCTGTTTTTCCCCCTGAAAACTCATTATCTTTTAAGGACTGAATCTATCTTTACAGTAGATTGGCTAGCATAGCTAATATTTGACTCTAAGGAGACCTGTGTACAAGGCTGTTTCTGTGGTTCAAAAAAGTAGGTCAATTTCTGAGATTTTTCTATGAGGTTTAAGTTCAATGTTCACTAGACAGGAAACTATCAAACATTTTCTTTTTCTCATGTCACAATGGATTTGCTAAACTACATGTAAAATAGTAATCAGTATCACTAACACTGGCTGGGCATACATTCAGCATTTGTATGCCGGTGGTTTTGATGAGAGATAATGTGGTGGTTTATCAGTGTTTTGGACCTTTAATGGAAATATAATAGGATTGGTATATTTCAGGAAACAAAGGGGATGTTTTAAAAAGGGGTCCTCTTATTTTTTTTTTTTTTACTGTTGCTTAGTAGGGCTGTGTGAAGCTTCGGTCCCTAATTTGATTCAGCCCAATTCAGTGGCCAAATCTCCAAAGCTGAATCGAATCTTAGGACCTTTTAATCTCTCCAAATCAAATTGGAACCATCCGAATCATTTTGGAGAGATTTGGAAAGTTTTGGCAATTCAGACATAGACACAGCTTCCAATGTTTTTTCTACATACCGCTAGGTAGTAGGCAGCTTGTGAATGATGCAATGGTGGGGTGTATGGACTGTCCCACGGGAGTGCAGGGGGCTCCCCAGCACATTTGACAGCAGACCCAGAAGTGGACCAGAAGCACTTCCTGTCCCCTTCCGGGTGCACCGGGGAGCGTATAAGGGGACCCCCGCACCCCCCCAGCTCAGTGACTGGTGCCCCTGTGGCTGATTGCAGAGCCAGGGAGGCACAGGGAGGGCACAATGCACTCCCTGGCAGACACAGAAGTAGACCGGAAGTACTTGCGTTTCACTTCCAGGTTCACTGTTGAGCACATTGAGGGCCCTTCCTGCACTCCTGTGGAGCACTCTATGCGCCCCAGCATTGCAATGATCACAAGCCACACTGGTACCTTGAGGTATATAAAAAAACTGTTAAAGCTGTGTTTGTGTGCAAATTGCTGATTCTCCAAATCAGCATCGAAACTTCAGGTTCGGATTTGGCCAAATCAAATCGGGGACAGTGATTCGAATCAACAAATTGAATCACTGTCCCTGATTCAGGCCAAATCCAAATCCGAATTGAATAGGGCCCGCTTTGCACACCCCTATTGCTTAGCTGAGCAAAGTTCTCTGGGATTCTTCTGTTTGGTAGCTGTGCATGTAATAGCAATAACTGCAGCACAGTACTTTCTCTTCAGTGCTTACTATAACACCTTACACCGTGTTCTACAGCAATGTCTTGTCCACAGGGAGGTCTTTATCATTCTGTCAGTTATACAATCCTGCCCTAAACACATATCCCATTTATGCACAGGGGGGCAGGTATGTTCGGTTCCAAGGAAAATGGATGGGAAGGGAAAAAAGATGTGTTTGGAACTAGTGTGTAGGGAGTAAGAAAATAGTGTTGGGAAGTTTCCATTATTTAGAAAATGTGGAAATCTTCTTGTATCCAAGCCAGGGCAGTGATAAAACAGATAATACCCTGGCTCAGGTTAATGCTATGCCATCACAGTGTCACTGGAGTATGAGTAGCACTGGAGTATGAGTGGTAGGAAGCATGCCATCATGACTGGTTGACTGAGGACCTGTTGCTGCAGGTTTGGCAGCACTGTTGTCTGAGCCAGCACCAAGACTATAATATCTGCACCATTGGCCTCATTCCCCAGGACTGTACAAAAATAGGAATGGCATCCTTGTAGTGATTAAAGGCCTGGCATCCTTTGCAGTCCTCCAGGCCTTTAATCATTCTTGTGGCCCTTCTCTGGACCATTTCAAAATTCTTCACATCTTTTTTGAAGTGCGCCATCCAGAACTGGACACAGTACTTCAGCTGGGGGGGTCTCATCAAAGCTTAGTAGAGAGGAAGTATCACTTCCTTAGCCCTGCTTGCGATGCATCAGCTAATGCATCACAGTAGACTATTAGCTCTGTTGACTACAGCATTGCACTGGCCTCTCATGTTCATCCTGTGATCAACATGAGACAGACTCCATTTTTTGTAATATGCCTGTTTTTTTGTGTTAGTTCTGTAATAATGTTAAACATCTCCATTTCTATGACTAACTTGTACAAGGGGGAAGAAGGATTAATAGGATCCTTATGAAGCCCCAGAGCTGCCTACTGTTGGACAAGGTAAGATTTACCTCCAGCAACAAAGAATTGTATAACCACACTGACACCTCAGGTTGGATTGACAACCATCCCTCGACAGATGCAATCCATTTGCCCAGAGGCATCAAGGGAAAGAGGGAGATTATCATGAAACAATGGACTAAGCAGCTGAAAAGGAGGCAGTTGGCTGGTAACTAGAGAGGCTAGAGGGAACAGCCAGGCTAACTTTGTGATGCTCAGTGCTGTGCAGACCAGAAACTGGAAAAGGAATAGTTAAGCTAGTTACAGGGTGCTCAGGACTGGGAGGAATGGAAATGGCCAATGAGCTACAACTTTGGGGTGCCTGGGGATGTGCAGGCTGTACTGGGAACAGAGGTACTGCTTAACCCTTTGGAGGGGGCAAGAACTTCTTGCAGTGCTGCCTTTGCCCAATAAAAGACCTTTTGTTGAAGAGGGCCTGTCTGCTTTGCTGCTTGGGATTTCAAGGGCACTACTTTTCCCTTCAAAGAGGTGAAGTCCCTGTCTCAAGAGGTGGTATGGAAGGCAGTTCCCTGAGGGAGGACCATGGGTATCCAAGAAGGGTCAGCGTTTGAATGGCCAGGTGTCCGAGTTGGATGGAACCAGGGCTTGACACACCAGGCTGTGGAGATTCAGAGAGATTATATACAATTCCCCAGTGATGCCCACATACATCCCCTCCTCCTCTGAGACTCCTAGACTCCATCCTAGGATTCTGCAATGGACAGGAAGCGGTAGAGCAAGAGGAATGTATGCCCCATGACTTAAAGCATGAAAAGAGGCAGAGAGAATGTCCATCCTGCAGGCAATGCTAGGCAAATGGTCTCCAAGTTCAACTGAATGAGGTACATGTGCACTCATAGTGGAACATGCACTCAGACAGGATGCCTAGAAGAACTTGAGTTACTGTTGGTAAGTAACTTCTCTTTCTTCTTTCCACTTTGTGGTCTAGAGTACAGGCAGTCCTCAACTTACAATGTTTTAAGTTACAACATTTTGAACTTACAACATTTATCAATTGACACGCTGTTTCAACTTTATGACATCAGGTTTGACTTTGCAACGCTTGATCAGATGCAACGCCATACCAGTGAACAAGTTCTCTCTGTTGCTCATCTCCCTGGAGAACATCTGTCCAAACTTCCTTTGGACACTTTCTTTAAGAAAGCAGACAAGACTCCAGAAAAACTTGCAGCCAAGACTCCTGAGAAGACTCCAGGCAAGAGCCTTTTAAAAAGTCCAGCAAAGTCACCGCAAAGAAGTCCTTCCAAATCAATATGATTGCTATTTACAATATAAATACATTAATGTAGCTATATTACTCATCTATAATTGATCGAGTACAAAATTCTGGGGTATTTTTAGTGAAAATAGGATATTGAGCCTTGGTTCAGGAACCAATCCCCCATTTATAACTTTGTTTCTTATGAGAAAATTGTTTCCGAGTTACAATGTTTTGACTTAAGACAGTTTTCAGGAACCAATTGTGTCGTAAGTCCAAGAACTGCCTGTACTTCACTAAAAGGAAATGTATTTTCCTACCCACTTTACAATGATGGTGTGAAAATCAATTGGTTAATGTTTGTAAGACTCTCTGAACATAAAATTGCTAAATAAGCATTGGGCAGTATTTTAATTATAATTAATAACAATAATAGAACTAGATCAAAAGCCTTTACGGGATTATAGTACCTGTTTTCAGAGAGAGACCTTAAATTGACCTGAATATTTAGCGACGTACAGCTACATAGTGTAGATAATTAAAAATAAATTACTTGTAGGGTACTAAAAATAATTGAAATTCATGTTAATAAGTTTAGAAAGGAAGAAAAAGAGTCTATTGCAAAAAACAAAGTAGCTCAGTCATCTATCCCAGGAGTTTCTGGAGAAGTGCAAAGGATATTAAGCCTACAGGATATAGAACAAACTTGTAAATCTCCAGACACCACTGGCAAATCTCATTACTTGCCTAAAGATCTGACCTCCTAAGAAATGCAACAGAATCAAGTGTGTCCATGTGTATCTAGCAGGAAGCAGGATGCAGCCTCCCTGAGACTGAACAGAACACAAAGTACAAATGCAGCAGTTAGCAGGAATATCAGGTCATGCTCTACTTGGGGTAAATGCTGTTACAAGCTTAGAAGAGACTTCACCATCTGCTGAATCACAATATGAAAAGCTCTTAGAGAGTTAGCTGTAACAAATCTAGGTGCTTTAGATACAGCTACTGGATAAAACACATGTCTCTTCTGTGTCAGACTAGTATCTCAGACTAGTGAGGCAAAAGGTTTTCCTACTTGAACTGAAAGAGAATTCCTATAGGTCCCAATCCAGCAAAACACTCGTGTGTGCATAATTTTAACCACAGAAGTAGTCTGGTTTCTGTTTACCAACCATTAGAAGGAACCATGATTACTAGGCCTATGTGAAGCTTCAGTCCCAGATTTGATTTAGCGGAGATTTGGCCCAATTCAGTGACTGAATCTCCAAATCCAAATTGAATCAGAGAACACTTTAATCTCTCCAAATTGAATCATATCCTTCCAAATTGATTTGGAGAGATTCAGAAAGATTCGGCGATTCGGACATAGACACAGCTTTCAATGTTTTTTCTACATACCTCTAGGTAGCAGGCAGCTCATGAATGCTGAAATGGTGGGGCAATGGAGCCCCACAGAAGTGTGTGGGGCTCCCCAGTGCACTCAGCAGCAGACCCAGAAGTGGACCGGAAGTGCTTCTGCTCCACTTCTGGGTCTGCCAGGGAGCATGCAGAGGGGTCCCCCTGCCCACCTGGCTTGGTGACTGATGCCTCCTGGGTCTGGGGGGGGGCACCCAGGGTCCCTCTGCAACTGATCACTGAGCCAAGGAGGTGCAGGTCCCCCCACCCCTCCAAACCCCCAGTGAGCTCCCTGGCAGACCCAGAAATCTGCAATACTTCCAGTCCACTTCCGGGTTCACCACTAAGCACATCGTGGCCCCCACACTCCTGTCCCCACACTCCTGTGGAATGCTCCATGCGCCCCAGCATCACAGCGATCATGAGCTGCACTGGTACCTTAAGGTATATAGAACAAACTTTTAAAGAGTGTCTGTGTCCAAATTGCTGATTCTCCCAATCAGCATCAAATCTTCAGATTTAGATTTGGCTGAGTCACATCAAGGACAGTGATCCAAATCAATTAATTGAATCACTGTCCCTGATTTGGGCCAAATCCGAATCAAACAGGGCCCGCTTCACACACCCCTAATGATAATACATCTATTATATGTTCTCCTAGCTGTGGACAAAGTAGTGAGATTTTTACCACTACCCCCTTCTGCCAGTGTGAAAGCATCAGGAAAGCTTTATGGGTGCATCCACACTTGCAGCAGCTCAGATAAGAGTGGCACAAATTTGTGCCAGGGATTTTTGTTTCAACACATGTGCCTGAGCATGCACTTTAGTGTGGGGCAAGTTGTGCCACTTAGGGGCAAATTGATCATGCTCAGCTCCTCCTAGATCTGCAGCCAGAGGGAGCTGAAGGCTGGGGCCAGCAATATAAAAAGCTCCCCTGGGAGGCTGGGAGGAAATTGGCCATACCCCTTCCTGTCCTAGGCTGCTGCTACTGCTGGTTGCTGCAACCTTGGTCTCAGGAGCTTCTGGGGAAAAGATGGCCAGACCCTTCTCTGCCTCTGGCTACTGCTAGCTGCTGGCTTATTCTCAGAGCTTTCGGGGGTTAGTTGGCCATACCCCTTCTTGCCTTGGGCTGCTGCTGCTGCTTTATTGATTTCCCTTTCCCTTATGTGAAGAAATGGCAGGGCAGGAACCTTATGGGGGGGCAGATTCCCCCATAGAACTTCCTTCAGCCCCCACAAATGGGGGCACATCCCTGCCAAGCCCATGAGGGGATGCATGCCCCTGCAGCCCCCACCCCAGAGGCAGAGTCCAAATGACCTCCTCCAGGGGTAGAGAAGCCTGAGACATTTCCTGGGGGGGAGAGGGGGTAACAGGCAAGGCTCCAGCAGAGAGCCAGCAGGGGCAGGCCCCTGGCCAGGTCCCTCCAGGAGGGGTTCAGAAGCCCCCTTCCCCACCATCAGGGACCAAGGACAAGGGCAGTGAGAAGGGCTCTTTAGCCTCCTCCACATCTGGAGGTGGGAAGGGTGAGGGCCCCATCCCCAAGCCTAGACTACCAGCACCTGAGGGGACCAGGTGCACCACACCAACCACCACACCCCTCAGCCTGTCACTGACCCAAGCCCCTGACCCACAATGCAGCCCCACAGTGGGGGAACTGCAGCTGGGGAACACCCCATACCTGCAGGGCCTGGACTTTCCACCACCGGCCCTTCCAGCTTGGGCAACAGGGCCCCCTTTCTGGCACTCACCCACAGGCACGGGGTTAAGTGCCAACTACCCAAGTGGGAGAACCTGCATTTTGAGACCTGAGTGCAGGCCCTGCGTCGGGTAGTGGGGGCCCCCAAGATTATGGTGGCCTCCTGCTTTCATGGCAATGGGATCTTTTTCCTTTCCTCAGACCACTACACCAAAAGCAATGGAAAGTTGGCTTATGCTGGAGAAGCAAGTATGTCCCCCTTAAGCCCCTAGAAGAGCTGGGGACCAGAGGGGTCTTCAGCTCTGTCCCACCTTATAGCCCCAATTGGGTCCTGCTCTCCCATCTCCAAATCCTAGGGAGAGTTATCGTCCCAGTAATGGCCCTCTCACTGGGGTGCCAAGACGCTGGCCTTTGCCATGTTCATGCATTCTTTCATTGGGTCCAGAGGGAGCGCAGCTCCGAACTGGCAGCAGGAGTGCAGCTGAAGGCCACGGGCTGCCTTGTGATTCCATTTCAAGGGGCCCTAGTGAGGATTTTGTATACACTGGGGAATCTGCAATGCTTCTAGTGCCATGCCCCA
>NW_017728906.1:147878894-147892915 GCF_001723895.1 Crocodylus porosus | reverse complement strand
TAGCCTGCCATCAGAGGTGGTTCAAGCACCTACATTGAACACCTTCAAGAGCAAATTGGATGCTTATCTTGCTGGGATCCTATGACCCCAGTTGACTTCCTGCCCTTTGGGCAGGGGGCTGGACTTGCTGAACTTCCGAGGTCCCTTCCAGCCCTAATGTCTATGAAATCTATGAATCTGAAGGAAGTGGGGAACTGCCTCTGTCATGCTGGAGGGTTGTTCTGACCCTCCTGCTGAAGAAGGGGGATCCCCATGACCTGAGGAACTGGCATCCCATGTCCCTCCTGTGCACAGACTACAGGGTGGCAGTGAAGGCCATCACACTGTCCCTGCAGTCCATGCTATGGATATGATCCATCCCGACTAGTTGTACACGGTACCCAGACATTCCATTTTCAACAACCTGTACCTGGTTCAGAACCTCCCGGACCTAGCAACCTGGGAGGGCCTGTCTTTCACTCTCGTATCCCTGGACCAGGAGAAGGCATTTGACAGAGTGGATCCCTGGTACCTCACAGGGATGCTGCAGGTCTTTGGCTTTGGGCCCCACTTCACGCAGGCTCTTCAGGTACTGTATGCTTCTGCAGAGTATTTGGTCAAGTTCAACTGGACCCTTATGGAACCCATCCCAGACAAGAGAGGGGTGCATAGAGGCTGCCCGTAGTCAGGCCAGCTGTATGACTTGGCCCTGGTGCCCTTCCTCATCCTCCTGTGGAGGTGGGTGGTAGGGTTGATGCCCCAAGAGCCGGTGGTGTGGCTGGTCCTTTCAGCACACGCTGACAACATACTCCTTGCGGTCCAGGACTCAGGTGACCGGGCAAAGGTGGAGGCCTGTCAGGTGTTGTATTCAGCAGTCTCCTCTGCCCAGGTCAGCTGAATCAAGAGCTTCGGCCTGGGTGATGGGTGGCAGATGGGATCAGTCCCACCCACACTCCACAGGATCCACTTCAGTGTGTAATCACGGCTCTACTTGGGGGTCTATCTGTCCCCCACAAACCCCTCCCCACTGGAGAACTGGCACCAGCTGGAGGCAAGGGTGGATCTGGACATAGGCAGGGCTCCTAAGGTGTCCCTCCCTGCATGGAAGAGTGCTGGTACTGAATCAGATGATCCTTTCCATGCTCTGGAACTGCTTACACACCTTGTGCCCCCTGAGGTCCTGGCAGGTCTCCAGAAATGGGCGCTGGAGTTTTTCTGGTAGGACAGCACTAGGTTGCCTCAGAGGTCCTGAGTGTCCCTTTGTGGGAGGGCATCCAGGGCCTTGTTTGCCTTTGCAGCCAGGTCCTGACATTCTACCTTCAGGTTCTGCAGCGACTGCTAGGTGATGTCAGTAGCCACATGACATGGGGCCACCTGGGGTGCACCCTCCTCCACCACTTCCAGGGGCTCTGACATAACTGCTAGCTCCTTGGCCTGCAAGGTTTCTCCCTGCAGGACCTGAGAGGGCTGCCAGAGTTCTACCAGGACCTCCTCTTGCCTGGAGGCTGGTCTCTGCCTCCAGGCCCCCTGCAACACTCACCCAGGGCACTGACCTGCTTGTCGAGCCCCTCCTCTGGAATCCCCAGCTAGAGGTGCTGACTGCAGAGGCACCCCCATTGTGACAGAGGTTGATCCTGGCTGGTGTCACCCATATCAGAGACCTTCTGGACTACAATAGGTGGAAGTGGGTGGACCCTGCTGCACTGGCCCGGTGCACGGGTCTACTCATGACACGTGCAACCTGCCATCTGATCCAGGAGGTGAAATTTGCCCTACCTCCCGATTCCCTTGCCTTTGTTGACCAGGTCCTGTGGGGTGGCAGTCCCTGCCCCACCCCCATGTCATTCAACCCACCGTAGTTTGTTGTGGGGCTGGGGCCTCACAGCAATCCCTGCTCCACCACCTGAGCTGGCTGAAGGACACCAGACTTGTCCATTTTTCCACTATCCTTTGCCACTACCTCTACATGCTCATGTCCTGTACAATCCATCATGCCACCCTTGTCTCCCGCCCAGACACCAAGTGGTGAGACCTGCTCAGTGATGGCATGGCTGGAGCACCCCAGTGGCTGAGTCTGTACTCCACCCTAATCCCACAAACCACTGGGGATCTCATCTGTCAGCTTCTCCATAGAGCCATCACCATGGGCATGTATGTGGTGAGCTTCACAGACACCCCAGTCTCCTGCCTCTTCAGCGGGCAGAGGAAGACCCTGGCGCACATGACCCTTGAGTGTGCCAGGCTGCAGCTCCTCCACCTCCACCTACAGAACCTCCTCCTTGAGGTTCTGGTTGAATTTCACTCCCCATCTTTTTGTTTTTGGTCACCCCATCCACAGCCCAAAGAAGTCCTGGGACCTCCTGGTCAACCTCCTCTTGGCCCTGGCCAAGTGGCCCTTGTATTTGACCAGGAAGGAGGCTTTGGCTGGGAACGTGCCCGGAAACTGTGGGGCCACTTTTCTCTCATTTGTCTGTGCACGTTTCCAGGCAGAGCACCAGTGGGAGGTGTCTACCAGCTCCTTGGATGCCTTTGAGGACCAGAGGGCTCTGCTCAGTGTCCCCCTCAGGTGCACTTATTTTCATGTTTTGACCCTTTGACCCGCACAACACTCCTATCCTGTCTTTTTCATTAGTTGTCCCAATAATTTAGTTGTTTCTTTCATCCATTAGCCCCCATAAAAAGGGACTACTAGTTAGCCTAGTGGACCTTGCTCATAGTAATCTGATAATAGATAGATAATAGACAGGAGCTTCTGAAGGGAAGTTGGCTACACCCCTTCCTGCCCCAGGCTCCTGCTGCTGTTGCCACCCCACACTGGGGGGTCCTCTGCCGCACGCTGCATGCCGCTGCCCCCCCGGGGGGATGGGCCTACCACATCCCCACCACACTGCACCACACCCCAGCACCCCACCACAGCTTCTGCACTCTTGTTCTGGCATGCTGCCCAGCCCATTGCCAAGCCATGGCCAGGGGACAGCCTGGGGAAAGGGCCTGAACTGCCTGTGGGCCCTTCCCCGCCCCCACTGACAGCACCTAAAGGCACCTTGCCTGCCCCACATTCACCTTTACCTGAAACACACTTTAGGTAGCTGCCCTGGATAGCTGCTACTGCCATTGCTGCTGCTGCTGCTGCTGCCGCTGCTGCCTGTGCTGCCACTGCCCCCCTAAGGAGAGGCCAAAAGTGAAATAAACATCCTATATATTGACTGAAGGCTTTCTTCAGCCAGCTCCTATCATTATTTCAAAAGGAGGGGCAGAAATGGAATCAAGATGAATCAGATGTAATGGCACTGATTGAAGCATCCAGGAGGATTCAGTGATCCATGCAGGATTATATATGTGGCCTGTGCACTATTGCTGGAGCAAAACCCAGATGTAAAACAGCCGAAGATGTTTTAAGGTGGGAACAGTCGGAGAGAGGAGAGAAGAATCATGTCCTGAGCCAGAGAACGATAAAGAGGGAATCTTTAGTGAGTCAGGGTTAAGGTGGGGCAGTTTAAACTGGAAGCAGAGTTTAGCAGGTGTGTAAGAGCTTCAAATACAAAAAACAAGGTAGCAACATAGGGAGCAAAATCTAATAAACTGGACCACTTTCTAAGAGACGAAAGGGAATCAAGAGAGAGCAGCTCTCTGAAGAGACTATATAGATCTGAACAGAATGTGGATTATAGGCAGGAACAATGAAATGAAGGGACAGAGAAAATATTAATGGAGAGGAAAGCAAGGCGGTGTTGGGAGTGGAGGGAAGTTCATACATTTCATTGTCCATGAATTTTTCTCAGCTGTACCAACCCCTATTAATCATTTTTTACTGACATCAAGCACAGTACAGGATTTCTTTCCTTCCCCACCTCCTCCCCAGTCTTGGATGAGTGGATTCAGCAATGAATGAAATTATTATTAGTAACAGAGATATGATTGCATTTCATCTGCATAAACTATGCAATCCAGCTCTTTTTCTAATTCCTGTTATGTTGCTCACTCTTTAAGCTTGGCAGCTCAGAGCTGCTGTACTAGACATCAGTAAAATGAGAGTTTTGACTGCTCATGGTTTAATCAATAATAGATTTAGAAGATGAAGTTGCCTGTGCTCTTTATTTTTGAATCTCAAGCCCCATCTGCTGCTCATTCACTGACTTGGTCTGCCTCCTGTGAATGCCTCTCTGATGATGAAGATCTTCTGTTGTTTACTTCTACTAAAATATTTGCCACTCAAAAATTCAGTCAAGTACATACTTTTTGGGTTCTTACCAATTATAGAAGATATTGGTATTGCCAAAACACATTCGCTGTTGCATTATAAATGCTGCATAATACCACAGATACATTTATTTTTAAAAATGTCAACTGAGAGAGATTATAAAATAATCTAAAACTGTGTTTCCATACAGGACTCACTCTTGCAGGCCACTGAATATAGAACTTTAGAGGGAAATCTGTCTACATGCATAAGGCTGGTCGTAGGAGGACATACATTTTTTGCCACATTTTCCATTCACAAATACCACAGCTATATGTACAAGGCAGGTACTTATTTGTATCCAGAGATATTTAAGGTTTGTCTTCACTGAGGAATAGACCCATTTCAGCAACTGTCAGCTTGCCTTCAGTTTCATGCTCTATCCCTGAGCATTAAATGTGAACAAAGACATGCAAGCCACCGAATGAGCTATGCATTTCATTAGAACACACCCTTATTTGCATTTGTCTACCCAAGTGGGTGGAACTGGACAGCAATACCAATTGTTGTAGACTTTTTGCAAGTGTGAATATCCCACAAGCTTTTGCATGCAACAGATTTACACATTAAACTTCATACTTAGCTTTCAGACTTCCATTTATAAGCACTTGGTTCATGTTCTCCAATGAATTGTGATTTTTGCTGAGTTGTCCCTGTCACTGACCTATCCATCGATTTCCTAATGCATAATAAACAAAGTAACCACAAAGGTCATGACAAGAAGATTTTAGCAGCCTGGAGTTTGTTGCATTTTATAATGACCCTCAAAGAATTTTTCTGATTGGCATTACCTCAAGGAATTTTTTCACATATGGAATCTGTGAAAACTGTTTGAATAAAAATAGTACACGTAATTAAATACTTAAAGAAGAGGTCAAACCCTTGCTAGCTCTAAGTGGATACAATTCCACAAACATAAATGAAATTTCAGCTCTTTACAGCTGGGATGAATCTTTTAAACTATTCATGGAAAGTTAGATTTTTTTCCTAATGTCTAACCTACATTCCCCATACCTCAATTTAAGCCTATTGCTCATTTAAACCTGTTACTACTTGTCCTATCCCCAGTGGATTAATTACAGCTAGTATAATTATGAGCACAGTGCTTTTTAACAAAATAAATATATCTATACAAATTGTCTTGTGGATGAAGTTATATCAATGGGAAAGTGCTTTAAACAAACAACTGATTCCCAATCCCCATTAGAAACAAGGTATACCAGTATAGGCATCTTTGTGTTGGTATAGCTGTGGTCAGATTGGCCAGGTACAGAAGATACATCTGTTGCATAGTAGGTATGCAGAAAGCGCCCTACATGAAGTGCTGTAAAAATGGTGGATCCCACTCCAAGGGCATGTCTACACATGGCCATATGGTGTCTTTGTTACTGCACTGTCATTTAGTGCTTCCTTTTCGAAATACTAAAACATGGCGCAGTAATAGTCTGTATTGTACAATGCCAGCCACGCATGTTTATTTTTGGCTGCTACCTCGCTGTAGCAATGCACTATAACGAGGAAGCACGTTACTATAGAGACAAAGCGGCGACATCACAGTTTTTGCCAATGGATGCTACAGTGCCATAGCATCTTGTGTAGACACCCTAAGATAACCCTGGATGGATGTGATATCAGACTTTAGCACTCCAAGTTAGAGTGCCTTAATGAACATCTGTACTAGCTCCCATGGTGACTCATGATAGGTCACATTCTGCCGACATCCCATGGGTCATTGTAGATCCCGCTCACCCCCAGCTCTCAGGGTAGGGCTCTAGCCTCAACCAGAGCGTGTGTGGTCTGCCTGCGCATCATGCTGGCTCCACCCCTGAACTCTCAGTGACCCAATGCAGCAAAACCCCTGTTTCCCACCCCCTCCCCCTTGTTCCCTCCAATCAGCTGTAAGCCACTGTCTAGCATTATTACTCAATGTGTAGATTCCATTTATCCCATTTGGGCATTGGTAAAAATTGCAGCTTTTGATTAAGTGCTGTGCTGTTTGCTGGACACTGCAGTCACACAGGGGGCTGTCCAAGGTGTTCATTCTGTAGAGTGCTGTTTTGACACATCCATCTCCAGATCTCAGTCTGTTCAGCTTGACCCACATTTCTCTATCAAGGTCATGCCCAATGGGGGACTCACTTGGTGTTGATATAAAACACTGTAGGAATGGATTTCAGACCAGAGTACTCTGAACAATCGTTTCATTTCCATTCATCCCACACCTTATCTAAATTTAGCACAACACACAAGGCCACAGTACCCAGCCTGCTGGGTTCCTCACAGGCCTAGAAATCTGCCAGCAGGGGAGAGGTTAGGATCTGTCTTCTTATGTCACTTGGTCTAATGCCCTAGAGTGCAAGCAATACATCTGTGTGTGTGCAAGTTGTGCAACCTGTTATGAGTCTCTGCACACTGTTAAGTTCAGTGTCCAACTTTAGTATGACAACTGCTAGACAGTAAATTTCTGGGTGTAAGTGCGGCAGTTCTGAGCACTTTGAATTTGGCACACCAGGTGCTGGTAAACATCTTAAGGCAGCTCCCTGTGTAGACTTTACTGCTGACCTTCTGAATGTGATGTTTATAGGCATAGGCACTAAATACATGGGGGCTCAAGGGCCCTGCCCCCCACTCAGTCAAGGGCTGTCAGGGCCTGAGGAAAATTACTTAATATTTCTATATTATTTTATGTTGTAAAAGATAGATTCAGTTATGTTGGGCATGTTAGATGTAAGGTGACATGCTTAGGAATGATGACTGAGACCCTGAGCTATTACCAGGGATCTGGGTTTTCTGTTCGCTGATGGAAAATGTGGAAAAACATGGGTTTTTTTTCCTTTAACAGAGAAGATGTGGATTTTCTCCTTTAAAGGATGTGAGAAACTGAAGGTTTTCCCTTGCTGGCAGAGTTCCATCCTGCAAAGGGCTGCTTGGGGCTGGGGAGAGTGGGGAGGGTGATTGCAGGGCGAGGGTGCCACGTGCATGGGCACATGCATGTGGCAGCTGAGCAGCAGTGGAGAACAGCTCCCTCCAAGTAAATCTAAGAGGGTGGA
Organism: Crocodylus porosus; assembly: GCF_001723895.1. Taxonomy (NCBI): domain Eukaryota; kingdom Metazoa; phylum Chordata; order Crocodylia; family Crocodylidae; genus Crocodylus; species Crocodylus porosus. The sequence goes on along the minus strand of NW_017728906.1, from coordinate 147,885,646 downwards.
GGGGAGGGGGCACAGGTGACATGTCATGGGGTGGCGGGGGGCACAGGTGGTGCATTATGAAGTGGGGGAGCACAGGCAATGCAACTGAGAAGGGCAGGGGGGCCAAGGTGACATGGGTGGCACATTCCCTCCAAGATTTCTGTACCCATAGAGTTACAGTGAGGCCCCACCAGCTTCAGGCAGGAGCCACCTCTGCCGCCCAGTGAGTGAGTCCTGACGTGGGGAGGGAGCACTGCATTGCTCTGGCTGCCAAGGTGAGGTATAGCAATGGTGGCAGTGTGTCATTGTGCCCTGCTGCTACTGGATGGGTACAGGGTAACTCATCTTGGTGGCCATGGTGCTTCCTCCCATGCCGGGTCCTGCCCACTGGGCCATGGAAGTGGCTCATGCATGGAGCTGGCCCAGCCCTGCTGCAGCCCCACACCCTGCTGTGGGCACAGGACTCTGGGATGGCACATGCTTTCCCACTCCCCTCCCCACGTACCTGTACCCACACTCCGCCTTCCTCACACACCTACCCTGTTCTCCACACACTGCGGGGCTGGGGCAGGGGAACATGTCCTTCATCTAAGGGCCCCCTGCAGCAAAAATAAAAGGCACCATCGACATTGATAGGTGAGCAAACAGTCTAATGTGACTCCTTGGTAGCTTGGGGTATGCTCATAGGGAAGGATGTGGTTTCTTACTCTGATATTCAGTGTGCTCTTGGCTTGATGATTGTTCAGGTGGAAGAGTGATGATACCAATTTATTGATACTCCTCACTGAACTCATGCCTTGAAAACACTCCCTGCCCCAGCTGTGCACCATGGGCCTGGAACAAAGCAGAGGCACCAGGGTCAGGACACACTACTGTTGTTGTGGGCTTATCAGTCTGTGTTACATTGAGTGGGACCATAAATCTGGGTAATTGACAACTAGCTGCCCCATCCTGCAAGGTAGCATTGCTTTCCTAAGAGAGGCCAGTGTGTTAACGCAGATCCACCTTACACAAACTCTAACCCAAACAGACCCCAATATACACTGAAAGCTTTTTTTGAGACCCTCAGCCAAGGTGTAACCAAAAGGCAAATCGGCGCTTCTTTGCTGGCAATCCTCCAGGTGCCATTTGGCAAAGCAGCTACAAATGAGCACCGATGCAGGTAAGGTGCAGCAGGAAACAGTAATTCTCCCTAGCAAACCTGCCCTCACTCCATCCCTCCCTTTCCTCCCGGAGAAGCAGAGAAGACTCATCCCTCTGGGCCTTGACACTTGGATTTTTCAAACTTTCTGGCTCCTGCAGCAGGGAGAAGGAACCCAAGCGTCTAGGTTTTCCCAGAATGCAGGTGTTTTGTGCCATGGTCAGCACCAGCTCATGAGGAGATAAATGGCTTCTGGCCTCAGGCAGGGAAAAGGGTCCAGACGGGAGACTTGCCAGAGGTCCCTCAGTGTCTGCCTTGTCTGTAGGTTCTGAATTTGTGTCCAGGAGGTCTGGTCATAAAGCCCAAGATGCTGGATCCAGGATGGTCATCCAGACACCTACAGAGAACCAGAGATATGTGTGTAGGTGGTACTGGCAAAAGGGAACCCTCAATGTGGGGGTTAGAATAGATAGGTTGGTGACTGCTTGCACACATAGTGCTGCAGCACTTGAACAAGCCACCCAGGCCCAGGATGCACTGTGAAGGTCCAGGAAGGAGGTCTATGGATTTCTAGCCCCTCTCTGAGGGAAGCCACACATGCCACAATGGAACTGAGAGAGTCACACTTCCAGGATAAGGAGTTTATGCACAGGCTCAAAGACCACTTGGGATCCAACTATGACACCCCTGAGTGCATCAGTGCTACCTCCTGGGCCAGAGTTGTGCAGCAGGCTCCCGCCAACCACCCCCCCACTCCCCCTCCTATGGAAAGCCTTATGGAACTTATGGGAATATGACAGCAAGCATTTTCAGCTTTAACTTCCTGGTCCCCTCACTCCATACTTCTACTTAAACTGTCTTTCTAAATGCAGTAAATTAACTTGAATACTGTATAGGAACACAGAATCATAAGGTTGGAAGGGACCTCAAGTGTCATTTAGTCCAACTGCAGGCCCAAATGCAGGATGCACAGTTCCTAAATCATCCCTGTCAAATGTTTATCCAACCCCTAATCATGATGATGTGCAGACAGGTCAGAGTCTGTTCCACCTATTAGGTGTGTTAAATGAATGTAGGCACCTAACTGAGATTTGGTTTTACCCTGCTTGAGGTCCCTGAAAATCATTAAGGCATCTATATTTATGACAATCACCATCTTATCCTTAAGACTGAGTCACAAGAAGCTGCAGGGGAGGAGGAGAAGGTTCCAGGGATTATTATTAAAAGGTTTTCAGGCATTTAATCAAGAATAGAATAGAACAGGACTGGGCAACCTGTAGGGCAGGTGCCACAAGTGGCATGCTTACTACATGGAATAGAAAATAATTTGTAAGTAAAAACTGTGTCCTCAGATTTAAATTGGTTCTTTCCCCCCTACTTTACATATTAATCCTTGTTTGTTTCCTTTGTTTTTATTTTCTTCATAAGCACTCGGTGGGCTGCTATTCTATCAGTGAAAGTGGGTCACGCCTCTTTTTTCTAAAGACAAAGATTTGGTAATGGGGCCTGGCATAAGACCACATTTCACACTGTCTCAGTACCCTAAATGTCCAGCCTTGTACTGCCATATGCCTCCAAATTTTTCACACAGAGAGTTGCTAGTCTTACTTTTCAATATGTACCTTTCCTTTTATTACATTTTAAAAGTTGCCTCTCAGTTCCTCTAAATTTGAATGCCTTGACAAGGTGGAAGTTGGACTTGCTTGTATTTTCACTTGAGATTTACTTGTTCCTACTAGGAAAGATAGTAGCCATCATCTCCATTTTAATACACTGGATTACAGTAATGTCACTTTGACTTCAGTGGAGCCTGCATAAATCTGCTGTAACAGAATATTCAGGTTCAACATTTCCCACTCATCATTCTTTAGCAGAATCTTTCACACAGATGACAGCTGCTCTGCATACAAAATTATACACCATCACATTTCTTTAACATTTTAACGGTATTGCCATGTTGCATCACATCCCAAAAACATGTCATATGTTATAATAAACTGCAACACAACACATGGCAACATGGCATCCTGAGAGGCAAGTGCCAAGGAAGGAGGACATAGAGGACATAAGGAGGATATAATTTGCAGAGGCTTGCAAATTAGTGACATGTGACTGGGCCAAGCAAGAGTGAGAACGGCAGCACGCAAATGTGCTTTACGATCAGGGTGACCAGGGTTTTCTCTGAAGGTACCTGTTATGAATGACACGTGCCTCTGGAGGCCAGGGGGCATGGCGACTGCCCACAGGTGGTGGTGGCAGTGGTGGTGGTGGCAGTGGCCGTGGCAGAGGTGTGGCGGCTGCAAGTGGGGAGTTCCCGCAGGCGGCCATGGTGGTGGTGGCAGCAGGAGGGGTGGCGAGTGCCAACTGGTGGTCAGTGACGACCTGCAGATTCCACCGGCAGCGGCAGCCAGCAGCGATCAGTAACTGCCTGCAGATGCCGCCACCGGTGTCAGCAGCGAAGGGTGGGGCAAGTGGCAACTGCCCACAGGCACTGCCAGCAGCGTCAGTGGCGACCGATCACAGGGGTGCACTGCTAATCTCAGGGGGTGCATGTGCACCAGTGTGCACCCCCAAAGTGTCGCCAGTGGTACCTGTTGTTCTTGTTTGCTTCTTTGTTTAGGGGTGTTTTTGGACAAAACTATCTTCTTGCATTAGACAAACTAAATAGCTGGGAAAATTGTTTTTGCAAGCTTTCAGATACAAACACCCTTCTTCAGGCATAGAAGGAGTCTGCTGGTGCATTGTATGCTCTCCTGGGTAGAATAGAAATCTTGCAAAGAACAATTTTTCCAGTTATTTATTTGGTCCAATAAAAGACATCACATCACCCAAAGAACCTTGTCTGCCTATGCCCTTAGACTAACAGCGACAGCCAACAGCCTGATATTCTTGCATAGCATAATTACTTTGAACTGAAAGATCTGATTACAGATGGACATTTTGTAGATAAGTTTATCTGACAACAACAAGAATAATAACAATAATAATAATAATAATACTTCAGTTTCAAGATGAGTTAAAATGTTCATCATTTCCCCCCAAATTTTATGAATAATGTCAGCCTCAAACACATGGGAAAATTCCTTTGAAAAAGTCCATCTATGTCATTTTGACATTACCAAACAAAACACTGGGACTTTTCAGGCTGAAATAATGTTTTAAGGCTCAGGTTAGCTAAACTGGGTTTTTAAGAAGGATAAGAAACCACATAGAATATTTTCAGTTTGTTTGGTGGGGGGGGGGGGGGTGTTTGTTATTTGGGTGCGGGGCTCATCTTGGTTGCTGAAATGAAAGGCCCTAGTGTTTACACAACTGTAGATGTGACAGTATTTCAACCTGCTGTCAGTGAGGGAAGTAGTTCCATAGACCCTCAGGCCTCACAAATACAATAAATCTGAGAAGCCAGATGATTTAGCCCAGGGAGATTATCTTTGTCATTCTTAAAACCATCCTGCCTCATTAGGAAGCAATGCTTATATGTTCTATAGGCTGCCTACCTTTGCTCACCTCAGTGCTGCCTGCTCTCAACTGCCTACCTTTGCTCTCTGTGCTGCTTGCTCTCAACTTTTGAAGAAGCAGAGGGAATTACAAAAGGTACCCTACCATGGGAGGGACTTGTATTAAACTCCTACTTGGCTCCAGAATCACAAACTCACATATTGAAAGATCAGTGGCATGATGCATGAGGGTAGCATGCTGACAAGGGTTACATGATGATAATTAAAAGAGGTATCGCTGCAGCTACAGGAGGTTGCCATAGCCAGTGAAACTGGGAAGGGGAAAGAATTGTTTTCATTCTGCATTTTCTCTCAATGGCTTAATTTTCCAGCACTGCCAAGAAAAATGGAGCTGGTAAAAGAACAATATACTGCCTCAAACTGCAGATTTTCGTACAACATTTACAGAAAGGGCTATGCCACCATAACCATCATAATCATCTGATGTTAGTTATTACATTTATGACAACTGCTGGTGTTTCAGAAAAGTCTTTCTGAACAATGCTAAATGAGTGAAACTACTGCAATGACTGCACTGCCAATTGCGAGAGAAAAGATGCAGAGTTTTGTCTAATGGTGGACACATTGGGTCAGATTCATCTTAGGGCTAAACCAGAGGAGTTATACTAAGAATGAATTTGGCCCATACCTTTACTCCCCTGCACATCCATGTACAAGGTGCCTTATTTATAGCCTATCCTTTGATTTTCTCCATTAAATAATGTACTTATGGGAATTTCCTATTGGTTGCAGATAGCTATAATAGCATGGTAGGGACATCATTTCTAGAAAGTTCATCACACCTTTTAATGCGGTTAGCAAGTTTTGTTAGCTACTGCTTTGGTCAGTCCGTGTAATATGTAAACTTCACAGTTAACTGAGGTTGACTGATGCATCATTTAAACAGTCCCTCCACTGGTTCATAACTACTCACTGTTTCTCTACTGTCAGTCTTCTAAATTTTGAAGACTAGACGGATGGTCCCCTTGGATCTAGACTATAGCATATATATTTGTTTAAAGGCTCTTCCTTAAATCATGAAGATCATGTACTGTAGATTTGTAGTCACTGGAGAAATCGTTAGTACTTGTCTAACCTTACAGTAGACAAGGCCCAGTCTTATGAGTAAACTACAAATTCGCAGCTACAAAGCTGACCCATGCTGCTTTTTCAATGATAGATTTTATTGTGCTTAAATATATTTGCAAAATCATTATCAAAGGACATTTGCAAATATCCAAGAATGAAAACAACCAGATATATATGAATACCATACATTTTTCTGCTATACATTAGCAACTGAACACAGCTGATGACTGGTTCTGGCTTCCATTCTGAATGTCATCTGCAATTTGTTTTTACAGTCTGTAACCTCAGGCATGACCTTACAAGACCCCATATTGTCCAACAGGTGGCACTGCATCTTTGAGCATTTAATGTAACCCACTGAAGTTCCTTTGGCAGAGTAAAGATTTCTGTATGAATAAATAAAGCTGGGTCGCAGATTTGCTAAGTATTTATGCTGGGTTTTCAACCATGAACCTTTTCAAAGTACCTCCTTAGGTATATTTTAAAAATGTATAACTTAGTTAAAAACAAAAGTTTGACTTCACATTCTGGCATCCAGTTTTAACATTATGGGTAAAAGCAATCAAAGCATGCCAGCCAAGCTGTGCAAATAAAGGATGGATCCACTTCAGTCCACTATTCATGGGTAATAGAAAGTCCCAGCTTCTAAACATGTTTTCCACTCCAAAAACAATGCTATTGCCCCTTCCCCTTAAGAAAGCTGGGATATCAGTAGAAAAGGCAGTGGGGATGAGACAATAGCAGTGGTAGCAATCAGGGGATAAGGCAATAACAGTGGCAGAAATCAGGGGAAAAGGCAGCGTGGATGAGACAGTGGCAAAGAAACAAGGGTTTGCAGGCAGAGAGGAGCTGAGGATGGCTGGAGCCACAGGAGCATGGGACAGGTGTTAGAGGTGACAGTGAGCCAGAAGCAGGAGAGGGAGAAATAAGACAGGAGTTAGAGGGCCAAGGAGTAGAGATTGGAGCAGGGCTGGAACCGTAGTAAAGTAAAACCCAACTCAGGGGTCCAAATAACAGTTTTATTAAATGAACACTGTACTGTACAG
>NW_017728906.1:147871725-147878794 GCF_001723895.1 Crocodylus porosus | reverse complement strand
ACACACACACACACACACACACACACACACACACACACACACACACACACACACAATGGCAGCAGGAGAAAGAGAAGCAGTGGAAGGGCTGGAGTCCATGTAGGGAAGAGAAGGGCTGGAGTCCATGTAGAGAAGAGAAGCAGAGTCCAAGTCCTCAGTTGAAGAGGAGGTGGGGGTGATGGCTACTTATACAGGCTGGAAAGGGGGCTTTGTCCAGCAGGTGTTGTCCAGAGGGGGGTCACCGACAGGGCCTCTGGGTGGATAGCTGGTGTGGCATGATGCTGGTCCAAATGGAGAGGGTGTCCCAAGGAGTCAGTCTTTACTACCCCTTTTTATGGGGCAGACTACCTCTGATCTCCTATGGGGAGGGCCTGTCCAGGCAAGGTCAGTCCTGTTCCAGAAGGCTCCAGGTATTCTTACTGAGCATGTGCAGCCTTGGCACAATGGTGGGTTGCCTCATCTTTTATTTCTTGAATGCTGAGGGTGGTTCCAAGGGCTGGGTTGTTGGTCCAGGTACTGGTTTTGATGGTTTGGTCATTCAGAGGGAGCTATTTTTAAACCTACTGCCATTGTCTCTCAAGCACCCTCATTTATCCCCATTCATTTAGGAACCAAGTTACATAGGAGGGGTAGGTGTGAGTCATGGGTTACACAACAGGGCATGGAGACAACATGGAGACTTGACAAACAAAATGGAAACTTGACATGACTTATGCTAAGTTACATATGTAGGACTAAATCATATAGTACCAGTAAAACAGTAATATAAAACTGTAAAAATCAATATAAACATAATAATTATACAATATAAAGAAGGATAAAAAATGAAACAAATACAACTTGCTATCAAAATAAAATGCTGAAGCTTATCCTATGTCTTAGCTCACTTATACTTATCTATATGGAATAGAAGGGGAGAGAACAAGTCAGAAAGAGTTGGGGAAGGGGAGGGAATGCATTTTTAAATTTAAACAGACCCCCCAAAACTGGGGGTTTTGCTACAGTTTTCCATGTGTAGAATTTAATTAGTGGAAGTTTGCCTTAAATTCACTCCCCCCCCTCCCCGTGTCAGGGAAAGCCACAGTGTGGGGTGAGGGGCCAGACCCCTACCCCTTGCTCCCCTGCCCCTTGTCCCTCCTATGCCTTCCCCTCGCTGCCTGCCCCTTCATGCCTGTTCCTGTCCCCTTCCCCTTGCCCACTGTGCCTGTGCCTGCCCCCCACTCCCTTCTCCTTCCACCCCCCGCTTCCCCTTGTAGCTTGCCTCCACCATCCACTGGACCCTTTCCATTCACTCCCCACCCCCCTATGCCCGTGCTCCCTTTCTTTCTGCAGAAGATCTGCTCCACCTCAGGACACTCAGCAGCAGAGGAGACTGTGGGAGGAGTGGGGAACCTTCTTCCCCCACAGTCTCCTACACAACCCCCTCAGCAGCAAGCCACTTTCCTCATCACATGAGCCATTCTTTCCCAGGGCAGGTGGTGGCTCAGCTCCAACTTCAGACCTGAGGCTGGGGTCAGAGCTGAGTCACCACCTGCCCCAGGCTGGTACTCAAATCCAAGATGAAGGCAACCCTCCTCTGCCTACTGATTGAAGAAAAAACCCTCACCTTGGATTTGAGTATGTGGCGGGCTTACTAATAGCTGCCTAGTGCAGCTGGGCTCAAAGAATTTTCAATGTGATTGGTGGAGCTCTTCCACCAATCAGGTGATTGCTGGGAGGAGCTTGCCCCACCCCTACTGGGGGTGAGGCAGAGAACCTGGACCTAGTTGAAGCCTGCACCTTGCTTCAACCTGATTGATCCATTTGCAATCTGGGGATGGAGCCCTCTGAGGGTATAAAAGAGTAGCGTGCCCAGCACAAGGGTGGCTGCATTGAGGGATGGAGAAGAGGATGAGCAAAGAAGAAGCTGGTGTAAGCTGGCCAGCAGGTGGACCTGTTGCCCTGAAGAGCCCTGAAGTCCCCCTCACTGAACAGGAGCGGCAAGCAGCCGCGTCCCCCACCTCACCACGGAGAAGTGCAGTGAGCAGTGCACAGCTCAGTGCACAGAGCCAGACCTTAGGAGCTGCTCAAGGCAGCTCGAGTCTGCAACCACTGGTGTGCAGCCAGGAACACAGTGCATGGAGCAGGTGCATGGAGCAGGACCCTGGGAGCCAATTAAAGTAGCTTGGGTCTGCAACCCCTGGCTCAGGGCCAGGCAGTCGGTGTGAACAGCGCAGTATGGAGGGGCTGGGAGAGTGGCCCAGAAGAAGTCAAAGACCCAGGATGCTTCTGCAAGTGAGGAGCAACACCAAGGACCACTTACTCCGGACCCTGGAGTCATGAGTTCCTGGGGAAAAAGATTCCCCCCAGGAAGCGGAAATTCCTCCTGGCTAGTATGGAGCTCCTGGAGGGGAGGTCCCAGGGGGAGAGGGCCCCTCTGAGTTCATAGACTTCATTAGGGTTTGTGGAAGGCCCAAGGGCATCAGGGATTTCCCCTCCCACTCGTCACTGGAGTCAGCCAAGGCCTTAGGAACAGCCTGGGCTTTGGGGACTTTTGTAGAGTCAAGTTTATTTTTGATGTTTATGCACCTTATATTTTGTGAGAGAGCACCTCATATTTTGTAACATTCTATAGGGAACAGAGGGAACTGGTTTGCATTTGCAGATCCCTCTCACAGCATTTCTGCCTAGCCACCTATCACTTCTATTTGGAGAGAGGAACACATACTGGGTGCACCCAGGTTACAAGTAAATACAGTAAATATAGGGGATAATTTGATTATTGATGACAAAGTATTTAGTAGAATTTAGCAGATTCATTGGAATTGGACAGGGGCCACGGTATGAATGCTTCTGCTATAGCCATTATGGCAGTTGGAATACTAAATACAAATACTGAACATCATCTAGCATATAGAAGGTGGATCTGAGAAAGGGATGATAACAGGCATTGTGTCTGTAGACATATCAGTGGCATACAACACAGTCAACCACTGAAACCTGCTTGCCAAAGTCTACAATATGACACATGACTACCACCTAGTGCATCTCATCTGACCTCTTTTGGACAATAGACATTTTATGTAGAACTGTGCAAGAAATGGAGCCACTGGAGATGACAATGAAACAGCCTCCCACAGGGTAGTATGCTAGCACTGATCCTTTTTAACCTATATACTAATGAACATAGATCCTGGTTTTCTCTGATTTAAAAAAATCCCCGATTTTTTGTTTAAAAATATAACCCCAAATTCATATTTTTCCATTATTTAAATGAAACACCATATATATATATATATATATATATATAGCGGGGGAGAGAGAGAGAGAGGTGTTTCATTTTAATCAAGGAAAAATTAGATTTGGGGTTACTTTTTTAACTGAAAATTGGGGATTTTTTTAAATCAGAGAAAACCAGGATCCCTGCCAATGACCAACCCATGCAGCATAATATGAGGAGCTTCATATATGTTGATGATCTATGCATCACATCACAAGAGAAGGACTTCACCAGTGTAGAAAAGACAATGATGTGCACTGAGCAAGCCCTCAGATTACTATAATAAGAACCAAGTTTGCACTAACCTAACCAAGATGTACATCACAGTTTTTCATCTATGCTATAGCGAAGTCAAGCAGAAATTTAAACATCACCAGGGGTGGAATCCCACTGACTAATCACCCAAATCCTGTGTACTTGGGGGTTACATTGAACAAAACATTGACTTTAAAGTACATGTAAAGAAGATGAAAGGGAAAATCAGTGCCCACAACAACATACTTTGAAAGTTGGTCACCTAAAACTGGGGAATGAACCCAGCTACATTATGGACCCCTGCTATTGCCTTGTGTTACTGTACTGCAGAGTATTCATGTCCAGTATGGAAATGATGAGTTCATGTCAAGAAACCCAGTCTTAAATGACAGCTGTCATTAAATAACAGGATGTCTAAAGGCAATACTAAGGTATAGCCTGCACTTACTAGCTGGCATTGCATCACCTGATATCAGAAGAAAGATAGTAAGTCAAATAGAAAGATGAAGACTGATGGAAGACCCCAGGCATCCACTCCATGATCACACAGAAGTAACTAAAAGGCTTAAAGCATGAAAGAGTTTTGTGACCAATGTTGAGCCATTGGACATGATGGCTGATAGGTCACAACTGATGTTATAGAAGGAAAGATTACGTGTAAGGAGGTACTCTGAAATGGACCTGAAACCCCAGGAGGACTTTTCCAGAGGGGCAGATCTAGACTGGCAAACATGGTGATGCCTGAATTGCCTATGCATGCAAATTGAAAGATCAAAAACAAACATGATCAAATGGCACAAAAGACATGAGTCTACTCTAATGACATAAATATATGTGAGTGTGGTAAAGTGAAGACTATGGAGTACCTGCTCACTTGCCAACTCCTTGATGAGACCTGTATGAAGGAAGACCTCACTGCAGCAAAGAGCCATCACTTTTGCACGATCCTGGAAAAACATTTAGTTTATGACAAGGACATGAGAAGAAGAAGAAGAAAAAGAAGGAGAAGAAGCTGCAGCAGCAGAAGCTCACATGAAGAATCTAATAACATCATTTAGTGATGATATGGTCTGTGTTGATGTGGGGACACAGTAGGTATCTGAGTCCATCGGAAGGCCTGGTGCCTTGGTGAGGAAGGGAATTCATTAGTCTGTTGCTGGAGAAGATACCCAATTGGGAAGCTCTCTGTAAACCAAGACAGGTTTATCCCCAAAGGCTACCTTGAGACAGCCATCCTTTTCCAGGAGGTCTCGATGATAATTAATGTATTCAAGCTGGGGGCTGTAGATCATAAGCAGAGGGATTGCTGTCCTTACCCCAGGGTTGGTATTGTAGCAGGTCAGAGTGAGGTGTGAGTCGGGCTTTTTTGATTTGAGTGACTACAGTTTTGGGATTGTATTGTAATTGTAGGAATCTTTGGTGAAAATCCTTAAGGTGTTCATTCTACTTGGTGGGATCAGAGCAGATCCACCAGAACTTGGCTGTAGACAATGGATCCAGTGCTGTGCTTAGGGTGAAAGCTGATGGTGTGAAAATAATGGTGGTGGTTAGTACACATGTTGGTATTGTATGCAACATGGCCACTGCAAACTTTCATTGTAGTGTCTAGGAAATGAATATGCAGCATGGAGTATTCTAGAATTAGTTTGATGGACAGGTGGGAGTTGTTAAAGTCTTGGTGAAATTTCTCTAGATATTCCTTCCCATGTGTCTATATTATGACAAGGTCAATGATACACCTGAGCTGTACTGGGGAGATGAGAGGGCAGCAACAGAAAAAACAAACTTCAAGGTCTGTCAGAAAGGGTGGGGGGGAAGGCATAGATGTGGCCATGGCAGTGCCATTTGTTCTGAGGTATAGAGAATCTCCAAACCAAAAACAGTTGAGTGTGAGAACAAAGTTGGAGAGCTTAATAGAAACAGAAGCAGTTTTCTCATCAGGAATTATGTTTGTTATGGCTTGTAATATGTCCTCATGTGGGATGTTGGTGTACAGAGCTGTGACATCCCTAGTAGCTAATATAACATTTGCTGGAAGCTTTCAATAGAACCCAGTTTATTTAAGAAATCTGTGGTGGCTTTCAAATACCTGGCATCTACAGTGGCATCTGGGAATACGATAGAGTCAATATAGCCAGAAACTCCCTCTGTGATGGTGCCAATGCCAGAAACAATGGGCTGCCAGGTCTGTGGATCTTGGGTAATAAGTAAAATTTTCTTGGCATAGGTTCTCAGAAGATGAAGAAGTAATCCTCTGTTGTGTTTCCAGAGGTAGCTGCTTTAAGAGTTTATTTAGCTCCTCCTGGTATTGAGCTATAGGGTCCTCTGTCAGGAGCTGCTAAAACTGTTGGAAAGTTGTTCCCCTAATGTCTCTCTAAACTGAGCTAACCACAGCTCATTCCTTTGCCATGTCAAATTCCATGTCTCAAGAGTGTTTTCATTTTTCCCAGATTACCAAAGATAAAGGCTGCAATCACATTGGTCCCTTTATATAGTTTTTGTCAATTTGTCTTGATTTTTGTCACCTGCTATGTATGCCTCCACTATCTCGCTAAAAACATATTGATTTTCTCATTTTTGAAGGTGACTATCTTCCTTTCTACTCTTTTTGCTTCCACCTGCATTCCCCTCCTCTTTCCATTCCTGTCATTTAGAAAATCATTTGTTTGGGGTTTTTTACACCTTTCAAGTAGCCACTAATTAACTTTTTGTCCTCTTTTTGTCCTGGGACTTTGATGCCTTTCTCTGTTTCCTTTCCTTAGTACTTCCCATTGTTATGGGTAACTCCAGTTTTCATGCTAATACCCACTTTGATTCCACCATCTCAGAGACAATCCCAATAGCAGCCTGCGTGCTGCCCCCATTCCACAGCATACTTACTCCAGGGAGTTAAAGCCCCACACTGGACACAGCGGGATAGGTGGCAGCTGGAAATTCTGGCCAGAAGAGGCAATGGGTCATCCGTTATATTCTTCTAATGATCTTTTATGGCCTCAGATCTAAATTCCTCATTCTCATTCTCAAGAATATTACCCTCTATACATTACCACTTTCATTCCCTGCATTCTTCCCTCCTCACACTGCAATTATTGCCTCCTTTTTGTAGTCTCATTATGTGATTTCTCTTACGCTGGTCCTTACTCTTGGAAAGGTGTCTTGCCTCTCTTCTGATAAGTTACCTCCCTTTGTTCTTTTAGATCTTTCTTAAAGGTTCCCCAAGGTGAAAGACGTTCTTGGTGTAATTCCAGAATTTAGCTCTGTGAATGGCTCTGTTCACTGTACAATTGCCATGTGATTTTTCATCTGTGTGTTAGACTCTGTGGAGCAGAGCTGCTCCCAACCCATGAAATTCAGATCTAGAATTGGAACTGTATTTAAGCTTTTCCCAAATTTGCAGGAGTTCTTCTTTGGTGTCCCAGTTTGATCCAGGGTACAGTACCTTGCATCTGAATTTATTTCCAAATTGGCCTCTTCTTTGATTTTTAGAATAACTAGCATAGCATTATTATTATTATTATTATTATTATTATTATTATTATTATTATTATTATTATT
>NW_017728906.1:147795277-147871625 GCF_001723895.1 Crocodylus porosus | reverse complement strand
TATTATTATTATTATTATTATTATTATTATTATTATTATTATTATTATTATTATTATTATTATATGAAATCTACTCAAACAGTTCCTTTGGACTTAGGGTAGCAATTGCCCTAAGAGGGTAGCAATTGCCCTAGGAGGCTATGTTGGTGCCTTTAATAATACCAGGTCCCTGCTAAAAATGCAAAATAAACTGAGGATATCATGAAGGTGAGGGCTATATAAGCACCCAGAGAGGCATGAATAGGAAGTCATGTTTGGTATAATGTTCATTATACAAGATAATAGATTTATTCTCCAGAGTTTACTGTAGCTGGTGATATTTCTCACTGTATGTTTTTTTTTCCTACAATCCAAGAATATTCATGTTTTATTCACTCTTTCTCTTCAGAGTGGTAATGGTACTGCATACTTTTTTTTCCCAGTAAAATGATCCTTTTAGAGTTTGGCCAGGATGCAAAACCATAGTCCCACCAGAAAAGTTTTTTTACTTCTAGGCATATTGCAGGCAATTTCCTTCCTAATTAATACCATATCCACCTCTATATTCCATTTCAGTTTCCAAATGAAAATTGATGAGGCAGCCAACCACAAACAAGCATCATATACCACTGGTAGTTAATCAGTGCAGTTTCCAGCATACTGTATCACTAAAACATAACCAGTGTGTAAGTTTTAATGTCTCTTACCATAAATGCTCATAAGGACATTTGAGTAAGGCTTTTACATGACCTTCCATCAAAAAGGCATCTATGTGACGTATGACACATGCCAACATCAGACTGTCAAGCTGAAATAAATCTACATTAAAAAAAATCAATTTATGCAAGCCCAGTTTGAGAAGGTCTGGTCAACTGGAATGTGACTAGGGCAGGGACATGCACATCTGGTATTAAGCTCATGTAAAATCCTTGGGACACTATGCAGTGCCAGTCTTATACCATAAATTGCAGCAGCCTGAGAAATACCACAATTTATACTGGATGCTAATGGCCCCACTCAATTGAAAACAGACTTGAAAAGACTGCTGTCATGCTGAGAAGGTGTTTGGTCTCGCTAAACAATTCAATCCTTATCTCCTCCAGTAGCACAGCTACCAATCAGGCTAATGAATGCTTACTGAGGTGGTCTGTTTCTCTGATGTGAACACCTGTCCACTGGGAATTAGACTTGGATTGAGCCACATATGCCTCCTTCCAAAGATCTTCATTGAAACTGATATCAGACAGTTCTGCAATATTCAGTACATACAAAACTTCAGTATACTGCCTTTCAAAGTATATACAAAATATATTTCTAAACTTTTACAAATGCAGCTTCCCCCCACTTCCACTCTTCTTTGAGCAAAACAGTCTGAAATTCCATGCTATGTTCTGGTAAAATATACACATTTACCAGAAGAACTCAGCCCACCAAAGTCTGTGTTTCAGTCAGAAGTATATTGTATGGTGATTATCAAACCCAAACATATATGAATTAAAATATTCTTTCTTAGAATGGAGTAGAATATACTTGTTCACCTTAGCTCTGTACAGAAAATTGTCAAAAAATAATCCTAAAGGATATGCTTTTCCAGTTGAGAGGATATAGAAAAGACCTAAAATTTATGCTAAAGTTACAAAACATTCAGAAGAAAGTGGCAAAAAAACAGATATTGGCAACAGTCTTTTAAAGTAGCTGTAACAGCTACAGACACATTTTCTTCTGCTGGGCCTTATCCACCAAGCACAGCTGTTAGTTGGTAAGTAAAAAAAAAAATCCTTTTATGTAAAAGCCGCTGCATTGGCTCTAATGTTTCTAAATCTATTTGCCTAGCACCAGCAAAGTTTATTTTAAAGGACAGTTTCTTCTTTAGATTTTTTTCAGTAAATAACTTACTATGCATTCCTTTGTATGGATATCTGCCAAACAAGCACCAAGAACTGTAATTATTCCAGCAGTCTGAGGACTGTAGATGGGGAAACTGCAAAAGAGAAGTTTGTCTTTACCTTGACTCTAGCTCTAACCAAATACCATGGTAAGAGGACTAGGGATACCCTAGGGTATTTGCAGGACTAGGGTAAGAGGAGTAGGGTATTTGCAGCATGGTGCACAGTAATTAAGTCTCATTCTCCTGTCATACTGCTTGAGAGACTATTGGGAAGACTGGTTAGTCAACATCTGCAAGAACTTTTCTTTTATCAAAGTAAATATAATGCATCCAATGGGTGCTGTTCTGAAAATTTATAAAAGTGAACTCTTAGGCTCAATTCTGTTTCACATAATGGACAACAAAAGTACAGCTTGAGACTAACTCTTAGTTATCCCATCCTTTTATTGGGAGTGATTCTTAAACTCCCTGGGCACGCAAGTTCACCACTACAGGAATAAAGAAACAACTTCACATCTGGAAAGTGGTCTGCAGAATGATGGTCCACTAAGTGAAATAGGATCCTGCCTTAGCATTGCCACAAAACAGTTACCAGCCACACAGTGGTTTCACCCATATATGTACTCTAGATCTGAATGTAGTATCAGAATTAACTGATTTGGTTCAAACCAGTTTATGCAATGTCTGTCCCAGACCCCTTGCTGGTTTACGTTAAATCAGAGTTCTTCAGCATCTCAGCATGTTCTCTGGGCTAGGCAGGGCTCTCCACTTAACAGCAGGGCTGGCCCCTCCCCTCTGCTCCCTGGCTGGAGCTCAGCACTGACTTCTGGCTTCCCCGTGCCTCCCTCTCCCCACACTCCCACCTAGCTGCTTAAGCAGAGGTCCTTTCCTCCTCTCTGCCACTGCACAGACCGTAGCCAGCATGTGGTATGCTAGCTAATGCCAAGAGATGTCTGTGTGCATGTGTGCCTCTCCAATTTCACTGGGATAGGCAGACAGAACATTGACCGCTTAGGGCATTTGGAGCTAATCAATAGGTCAGCAGGTAAGCTGTTTAAGAAGTTTGAAGTAATGTGTAGAGAGGCTATTGTTTTGCTAATCGGGTGATAAAGACTGTTATCAGCAACACTCCCCCCACCCCCCCAACTGGCTTGCTAGCCTGTCAGTTTGCTGAAGACAGTATGACAAAGCAGGGAGGGAGATTGAAAAGCTCTGTATCATCGACAGATGCATGCACTGCACACCCTGCCTTACCTCAGAGTGCTAGCCAGGGGCTGGGAGCTGGCAACACTCTGCCCCTTGAGCAGCTACTGTGGAAAAGCCTAGCACCATGCAGATAGACATCCCTAATGAGAAAGTCCTGCTGGGGCCTGGCCATGCCCCCCTCAGCTCAGCTCCCTGCAGAAGGGAAGGGAGGGTTGCTCTGGTGCCTTCCAGCTTCTAGCCTGAGCCACTGCAGACATGTGCCTGAATTTCCTCAGTCCAGAGAGAATATCTGTCCAGTTTCACACCAGTTCAGCCTAGTCAGGTTAAACTAACCTGCAAAGACTGAATCAATTCAGGCTCAGGCTTTTTGAATGTCTGTCCCTAACCATCCTATGTTCAAAGGTTTATGCAGAATTTGGACTGCAAGGATTTGAGTCTTCTGAAGCAATGTCCATTGTGCATTGATGTTATACTCTAACCCTTTTGCTAGGTACTGGACTGCAATAACAAAGGCCAGGTTCAAATTTAGGGGTTTAACACAACTTTCTATTCTGGCTTGAGCCCCCACACAGAAACCTGGGAAATGAAATTTTAACTTGTGTTCTAAAGTGAACAAACTTACTCACAAACAACTTTAAATTCAGACAGTTTATTGCAGGAGAAAAGAGAACAAATACATGAACTTAAAGAAATCTTACCTATTGAACATTAACTGAAATGTAAGACACTCTGTGGGTGTGTTTACACAAGATGCTTAATGCACAGAAGACTAATCAGTGGGCAAACCCCTGCTAATGCACTAATGCACAGTAGATTTAGTCTAATGCGTAGTACCATCACTAAAAAAATGTTAATCTGTGCTAATTTGCAGTAGCACCAATTACAGCACATTGAATTAATACCTGTCACTATCTGTCATGAGCCCTAATTATGATGCATTAATGAATGTGTAGATGTACCCAGTCACTGACAAGCTAATCCAAGACAGCTGTCATTTAGCTCAGTCTGCTGAGAAGAGAGACTCACACAGCGCAACCATCCACAGGTGTTCTACCACCCACCCTAGTCAAAGAGGCAAGCAGGGGTAAATCTAAGGGAGGCTTAGAGGTGCAATCACACATTCCTTGCTGTTCCACTGAAAATTCAAAACAAACTGCCCAGCCAGGACAGTCCATTTCTATTCAGGTGAAGCTGAGGGATTCAACTGTCTTCATGTTTTATTAACGTCTACGTGATTTCTGGTAATCTCTTCACTCCATAGGTATTAACAACCCTTGACCTTCCTCTAATCAAGCTAGCCTTTCTTTTAAAATGATCTTGTCTGTTATCTCCTAGTAATGTTTCTCTGTTCACCCCTCAGCATGTCCAGTAAAGGTGTACTGGGTCCAGAACCTGTACTGGGTGGCTTTGGTCCTAGGCGATTCAAATACACAACAGGTCAGACAGGGAAGAGAGAGGCAAGCAGTGGTGTACTGTGGGTCTCCAGCACCCAGGGGCCAACACCTGTATTTGCACGCCTCCAGGGATGATCCCAACAGGGTGCAGAGCTGTCTCTCCCACCCCATGGCACTTCCATGGGGAAATTGACACCATGGCACGCTGGATGCCAGGCGAGGGGCAGCAGCCAGTATTTCCATCTTTAACAGGTAAACAAATGCTCAACTCTCTAGGCGGGTGGGTGGGCCACACACCAAATGCAGGAGGCACGGCAGCCTCTTGGCCCGGTCGGTGCCCCCCACCAGGCCAGCACCCAGCGGCTATGGCCCTCTTCTGCCCCCACCTCCCCCCATCACTACACTACTGAGGGCAGGGCTAAAAGTAGGCCACTGTGTAGTGGAGCAGAAGTCAGAGGGAGGAGAGAGTTGCAAAACTGCATAACACCATTTCCCTATATGGTAGAGTGGGATGGAAAAATTAAATACACAAACTGCATGCACAAATACAGACTGGCTAGGCTGCAGTACTTCAGAGAAGGACGTAGAGGTTACAGTAGACCTTAATTTGAATATAAACTGACAATGCGCTCTTGTTGCAAAAAAAAGCTGATAGCGTATTAGGTTGAATCAACAGGAGTGTCTCTTGTAGATCAAGGAAAGTAATTATTCTGTTCTATTCAACATTGGTGAGGCTATATGTGAAATCTTGTGTCCAGTTTTGGGCCTACACTTCAAGAAGGGTGCAAATTGTTTGGAAAGACTAGCACAAAGCAACAAAAATGATTAGGAACCCTGAAGGCAATAAGGAAAGGCTGAAAGAACTCAGGTTACTTAGTCTGGAACAGGAAAGCCTGAGGAGAGATTTGATAACAGTCTTCCAGCACCTAAAGAGTTATTATAAAGAAGATGGAGATAAGCTTTTTTTGTGGCTGAAGGCGACAGGACTCAAGCTGCAGCAGGCTAATCCATATTGGAGAGTAGAAGGAAGCTTACTGACTCTGAGTGTGATCAAGTGTAGGAACAGGTTCTCTAGAGAAATTATGAACTCTCCATCCTTGGAAGTTTTCAAACGCAGGTTGGACAGACACTTAGCTGGGATGATCCTACCTTGAGCAGAGGGCTGGACTAGATTACCTCATGAGGTCTCTTTCTTTTGTATTTTGCTTTGGGCCTACTATCTTATAACACAAGCAGGGTTACAGTACCATCAATATTGCAATGCTGCTTAGTGATACCCACCAAAATGGGGACTTGTGGGGAGAGGCATGGTACAAACACATAGGTCTTCATCCTGAAGACCTTAGAATTGAAATAGACAAGACAGAAAAAGGCCAGGAGGGAAATAAAGATACAGAGAAGCAAAGTGACTTGCCCAGGGTTACACAATAGGTTAGTGGTAGAATTAGAAAGAAGACTCTGGTCTTCTAACTCAAATCCCAGTAACCTAACAACTAGACCACAGTGCATCTACTTTTAAAAACAGAAGGCTAATGAGTTCCCAGAGTGCTGAGGGAATTGGCAGAGGTCATTGTGGGACCCCGGCACACCTTTATGAGCACTTGTGGTGCTCTGGTGAGGTGCAAGAGGACTAGAAAAAAGCCAATGTGGTCCTCATTTTCAAAAAAAGGAGGAAGGAGGACCCAGGAAACTATATGCCCATTAGTCTTACCTCGGTCCTGGGAAAGCTCTTTGAGAAAATTATGCAGGAGCACATCTGCAAGGGACCAGCAGGGAAGATTAGGCTTAGAAGCAATCAACATGGATTCATTAGAGGCAGGTCCTGTCAGACCAACCTGGTTGCCTTCTACGATCAGGTCACAAAATCCTTGAACGCAGGTGTTAAGGTGGACATAGTCTTTCTGGACTTTAGGAAGGCCTTCAACACTGCCTCTCAACCCATTCTCATTAAAAAATTAGTCAACTGTGGTGTCGAAGCCTACACAGTCAGATGGGTCACAAATTGGCTGGCGGGCTGTGCCCAGATAGTGGTGTTGGATGGGTCTTCTTTGACCTGGAGGGATGTGGGCAGTGGGGTCCCCAGGGCTTGGTCCTCTGGCCCGTACTGTTCAACATCTTCATCAGTGACTTGGACAAGGGGGTGAAAAGCACCTTGTTCAAATTCTAAAATGACACTAAGATGTGGGGAGAAGTGGGCAAGCTAGAACAGAGGGACAGGCTGCAACTACATCTGGACAGTTTACAGGGGTGGGTGGATGAGAATTGAATGGGTTTCAATACCAGCAAGTGCATGGTACTGCACCTGGAGAGAAAGAACCAGCAGCATACCTGCAGGCTGGGGAACTCCCTTCTCATCAGTGCAGAGGCAGAAAAGGATCTTGGAGTTATTATTGATTCCAAGATGAACATGGGCCACTAATGTGAGGACTCGGTCAGGAAGGCTAACCATACCTTGTTATGCATCCAGAGATGCATTACAAGCAGGTCCAAGGAGGTGATCTTGCTCCTCTATCCAACATTGGTCAGGCTGCCATTAGAGTACTGCATCCAGTTCTGGGCACCCCACTTCAGGAGGGATGTGGACAGCATTGAGAGGGTCCAGAGGAGGGCCGCTCGCATGATCAGGGGGCAGCAAGCCAGGCCCTACAAGGAAAGGCTATGGGACATGAACTTGTTCAGCCTCCACAAGACAAGGCTGAAAGGGGATCTGGTGGCCATCTATAAACTTGCCAAGGGGGACCAGCAGGCAATGGGAGATTCCCTGTTCTCCCGAGCACTACTGGGAGTAACAAGAAATAATGGCCATAAGTTGACTGAGAGTAGATTCAGGCTAGACATTAGGAGGCACTACTTCACTATCAGGGCGGCTAGGATCTGGAACCAACTTCCAAGGGAAGTGGTACTCAGTCCTACCCTGCGGGTCTTCAAAAGGAGGCTAGATAATCACCTAGCCAGGTTCGTTTGACCCCAGCACTCTTTCCTGCCCGTGGCAGGGGGCTGGAGTTGATGATTTGCTCAGGTCCCTTCCAACCCTACCAACTATAAAACTATGAAGCCAATCAGCTGATTAGCATTCCCAGCCTTGGGAATACATAGTTAAGGGCTGTAATAGGTCCCCAAGACTGGAATGACTGACCATCTGACTGCCGTTCACAGACCCATGGGTGCATCAAAGCCCTTGACTCCCATGTGCTTCTGAATCTGGGAGGCTTGATCAGCTGGGAATTGAAGCCAAGGGCTTTGGTCTACCCTGAGACTAGGAGTAGCAGCCATCTAATCTATGCTCCCAGTCTTTGGGGAGCATCAGAGTCTTTGAATCTAATGCACCCTAAAACCTGGGAGTATGAATCAGAAGATTGCCGCTCCCAGTCCCAAGGATACACCAAGCTTTTGGTTCTGGTGTGGCCCTGAACCTAGGAACAGCAGGTGAACACAATTCCGAGGCTCAGAGGTGCATTGGATTGGGACTGCCAGCTCCCAACCCCAACCTCCCAGGTGCAATCAGCTGATGCCTGGCCACATCTTCAATTTAAGACACGATGGTCATGTCTACAAGTCACCCTATGTCGCTGTAACAACGCACTATGTTGCTGTAGCACATTGCTACACCAGCAGAGTGCCCTACAGCTTTAAGGTCCAAATCTCATTTAGCTCAATTCTTGCTGAAGTCAGCATTGTACAAGATTAAATAGGGTGATGTGGGTCTACATGTGACCAGCAGCGACTTCACCATAGCAGCATGGTCTCCCATTTTAATGCATTTAACTTTAGTCATAAGCTAGTCCACACACATAGTGTCACTGTGCAGTAAGGTATCTACACATGTGCTACTGCACAGTAACTAATCAGGAGTCAATTTGTAAACTGCATGGTTCAGATATAAAATCTACACACACGTTAGCATAAGTTGCCATACTTACTGCACAGTAAGGACACTGGTGTATACATGTAGATGCGTGCCGGTAGTGTACAGTAATTTGTTACTGCATAGTAAATGCACACATGTAGACATGCCCAGGATGTACAAAACAAAACTCTTATTGACTTTAGCTAGTGAGAAATCCTACCTATACATCATTACATGATGACTATATTTAGTTAATTTCCTTGACTTTTATTTGTTCAAATTGAAAATATCCTCCATATTATCCAAGATCTCTGCTATTTAGTGACATTTAGTCCCTTTGATAGCTTATACTTATAGAGCATTTGTCTTTTATCTATCAAATTTGCACTTAGAATTTACCTTGTGGGTTACTTGTGTTTACAAAACTAATAAACTGCCTTTAGTGGAAAATGATCAATTTATTAGAAATATCAAACGCTATCTAAGAGTGTTCTGATGCTGTACAGTGCTTTATTTTTCACTGTATCTAGATATTTGAAGTTGTGGATTACATTTGCAATATTCAGTGTTTTAGCAATTAGCATTTGCTTTATCCCTGCCTTTTTTTCTTAGTTCTTTTTCTTCATTTGGGCAGAATAATTTTTCCTATGCTGAAAAGCACATTGGATACTTTCCAGAAATCTAAGGACCACACTCTGTCTTTATATAAAAAGGAAAATTGTAGCTGTCCTCATCAATTATAGGGAGGTGGGTCCTGCTGAAGAAACAGGCTGTAGAATGAATATTTTCTGCTTGAATCCCAGAAGCCTGGAATCTCTTAAAGTAACATCTTGTAGGGAAGGGTTTAATCTTGTACAATGCTGACTTCAGCAAGAATTGAGCTCAATGAGATTTGGACCTTAAAGCTGTAGGGCGCTCTGGGGTATATTGTAAGCGTAATATATCTTGGGCAACCATATGGAACAATATGAAACTGGGGACACAGTGCCACCCCCCTCCCCCCCGTTAACCCCTTGTTCTTTACTTCACAGGTGTTCACAATCACCTGTGAAGTAACAATTACTGTTAAGAGGCAATTTTGCTTTCTGTTAGGGGGTTCTTATTTCACAGCGTTCGCTGATCTGCCTCCACATCCTGTGCCTGGGCTACTCCTTTTAATTTTCACTGGCCAGCTGGGGCCAGCCTCCGAAAGCTGGGATTGTCCTGACCAATCCAGGATGTATGGTCACCCTAAACATACCACAAAGCCTTGTATTTGCTTTTGGTGCAAAGACCCTGTTTTCCCCATCTGTCTTCTGTCTGGTGTTTATTGTATTCAAGAACATTGACTAAATCTTACACCTTCTTTAAATGTAATATTTGCTTTATTTATTCCATTGCTTATTACAAATGCTGACAATTTAAATATTGGCTTTACGTTTCTCTTGTCTGATAAATAGTCTCATTTCTGAGAACAGTAAATTGTAGCCTGAGGAAACTAAATTCTTAGCTTTATTACAGCTGGCTTGTCTAGACTGTCTAATAAGGATGAGGTGTTCTTGGATGGCCTCATATTCTTATTAATATTGACTATTTGTTTTAGTAACTGCTTTCTTTGTAGAGAAGTCTGTGTAGTTCTCTTTTCAGGTTATATTTTTGGGGAAATACAAAAAAACCATAGATTTCCTTCCTGAAATAATTGCTCTATAAATATTATTCCCTTCTCAATTTAGTCAAGTCCAGGGTATGAAAAACTTGTAAAATCACTGTCCATAACAGCATGCACTGCTGTGTCTGAGCAGCAGCAGCAGGAATTGCTATTAAACATTTAATATTCAGTGTTTGATCCCTCAAAACCTCCAGTGAACAAGTCCAATGCGAATTCTACACATGGAGGCCTCATGGGATCAGGGTCTTGGTGTATAGATCACTAAAAAGTCAGTGCTCTTTTTTAAATGTCACTGCACCCTCGGTCATCAACACAGTCATTTAGAGTCTGCTGTGGCTGATATGCTTCTCTCTTCTCGGTGATGAATGCTGTGGTTTGCCAGAACAGGAACTATTCTTAGTGAAAAGTGAATGAAATAATGGGCCTTCTCCTGTAAGGTGCCAGGCACCAGTTTGAAATGCTGAATACCTTCAACTTCTGTACAAATCTATGCAGTCCAAGAGTGGACCCAGCATCCTTTGATGGTTGGTAGTATTTGATATGCTTACATTTATTTCTAGAGTACCACAGCTGAATGTGAAAATATAGACGAATAGAATCACTTTGTCCCATAGAACTTGTAATGACAGACATGGTATTATATGGCTTGTCCACATAGCAATGTTTTACCATACCTGTAAAAGGTTAAAATGATGGGTAAGTTAAAAAATAGCTGGTATGCAGGGCACTTGATTAATAACTATTTAATGACTGCTGAATCTTTTAATAGCCCTGTCCATTTTAGAGGTACTGTAAAAGGTGTGTTAACCGGCATGAGTGGGGTAAGGGAGGTGCTGGGTATCTAAAAATTCCAGTTCTCTGAGGCAGGGGTGTTCAACCTTTTTGAAAACCCCTACGGAGCAATGGGTTGGGGGTCAGTGTCCACATGCGGAGTCGGGGTGGGGGTGTGATGGTGGCTGCACGCCGAGTGGTGGCAGCACAGGGTGGTGGGTGGCAGCAGCAGCCGCCGCATGCAAGTTTCCCCCCACCCCAAACCCTGTGTCCAGCCAGCTGGCTGGAAATTCCAGTTAATAGAGTATTCTGGATAGCAGAATGCCAGTTAACACAGCTTTTACTAGACTTGTTCCTTGTTGGTCAGGTATGCTTAGTTTGCTGTGTAGATGTGCCACTGCAAAATCCATTCATTTCTTCTTTCATTGATCATATAGTTATGGAGCACAAGTAAATCATAACATGTCTTTACCTCCATGTTACTCTGCAATGCTGGATATTATTTAGGCCCATATCCACAAAAGAGCTGAGGAACTTGTATTGGGACTTCACATTTACTTTCAATTCAAGAGCAGATCCTCAAAAGCCCTGCTCATCTCCTTAGTCACCTCCAGGTGGCATGAGGTGCTTTAATTAGTGAGCTGTGCTAATTAAAAAGACCTGAGCGCCATGTATATCAGCATCCCCCACGCTGAAAAATTGTGACGCGGTGCTTTGAACCAAAGCTCATCAAACAAGCTTTAGTTCAAAGAACTCCACCACCATTTTTCAGTGTGGGGACTCTGATACTTATAACACTAGAACATATTGGAGCACATTAATTTCTGGGCTCCAGCAGACTCAATTAATCAGTGGATTTCCAACATTTTGGATCCGGCTCCCTGCACGTGCATAGGAGCCCCTAAAGTCCACAGGCAACCAAGTTTTCACCAGTAAGATTTCCTAGACATCTCATTCTTCTTGTACACGTGTCCAGAACTTCTGCCGTCTGGGCAGAACAGAGCAGCTTGGAGTCTCTCCCTGATGGGAACCGTTGAACTAGGTTCTTCCTCCTCAGTCACCTGAGCAGCCTGATCCAGTAGGTACTCCCATAACATTATGAGTACACACTGACATGATTGAACTCTGCACTAAGCACAAAGGTCCTTTCACTACTTTCATTTGAAAATATATCCGAAGGAGGAGCAGGTAATAGTGGTACCACTCCACCCATTTATCCAATAGCTCACTGATTAGCGCAGCCAGCCAGGAAGTGGGCACTCTGTGCTCTAGGCTTTTCTCAGCCTAAGGGTATTCAACATCTCCCACCGCCCAAGAGAGAGCCTTTATTTCTTGGCTGGAGGCTTTTTTGCCACAGGGCCACTTTCCACTCTTCCAGCTGGTCACTCCTCCAGAAAATCCACTTTGCAACGGGCGAGTTCAAGATCACTGAAAAAGGGGACATGGCTCTCAGTTAAATGATTAGGACACGTGAGCAGAGTTCCAGTATTTGCACAAAGGAATCTTGACACTTTTTATCCAATTTAAAATTCATCATCATCATCATCACTACCACCTGCATATTTTAAGAGAACAATATGACTCCTGCTTCCCTTTGGAAAGGGATTACCTAGGTGTCTCATTTTAGGAGATGCTTTCAGGCTATGAATCTTGGTTTGACACAGATGCCCAGAAGGCATTGCCTAAGTCACTGGCAAGGACTGGTTTTTAACATATGCTCCCTTTTGCAGTTACTATTGGTTAGTTAGGCATCTTCCACTCAGTGAGCTGCCTATTTTGAAGCCCATTCTGAGGCATCTGAATCTCCTCATGTATTGCCTAATGCAGAACTGTATACCCCTTTCTGAAAGCTGAATGCCTTATAGTTAGGTGCTATGAAGCTAAAAATCAGAACATGCCTTTAGCACCTTAGTTTTCCATTCCTGAACTGGCAATATTAATATTTCCCTCCCTCACCTTGTTGTGAGTTGATATTTGTTAATGGTTTTATGATGGTCATATACTGCAGGGGTAAGAAACCCAGATAAAAATAAGTAAAACTCATCTCTTGGCAGAGCGAGTTAGGGCAAAATTATCTTGTCTTCACAGGAACAGCAGCAATAATATGGTGAGAAATAGGCATTTCAAAATATTTAAGACCTGTAATATGAATGTTATATGGGAAAGATATATAGATATGTTAAATGCTGTAGAAAGTTATTTTAACTTTTTTTCCTGCACTGAGTATATAATGGGTCCCTCCTCACTGTGTTGAACTTCCTTTTGTTTGTGTTTGTCTTTACCACTTGAAGATCGCCTTATTTTGCTTCTACAGTATCTTATGTTACCCATTTCAATATCCAGCTGAGCTCTTCTTCACAATCATACTGACACATTATGCAAAAATCACTATTTGACTACGTCTTAAAGATGGAACTGTTGGCTGCTGCATAATGCATGTATAGATCCAATGCATTTCTAATGCTTAGAATCCAACTCCTCTGCTATTAGTTATATAACTAAATGTATTCAGTGGAAAAACTAAAACTAAATCTCCAGCCAGTAAAATGTGTTTTGTCACATGGCATGGCATAGTCATCACCTCAGTCCTGATCCAGTTCACTTTACATTTGAGTCAGGGAAATTCTGCTTTGCCTCATTTCATCTCTTTGGCCTTTTATAGTTTTAGTCACATCTAATGAGGAGAAGGTAGTGGCTGACTGTGTCTCTGAGCACTTGTTCTATGTTCCTCTCTGTTGTACTTAAATTCCTTTGAACAAGCTATTTTGAATAGTCACAAAATTCCTCTCATGACCCTCACGTGCCCTCATGAGTTTTGTTTCTTTTGATGCTGTGCTTCCCTAGCCCTTACTTCTGCAAACTGCTGCTGTAAATTCCTTTTCAAGGTTGAATGGGAAATTATGTCAGGAGCTTTTTAAATCTGTAGTAAGAGATACCTCTTACAGTAACTTGTAGTCCATTTACCAAAGTAGAATGTAATTCCAACTGAGTTCAGTGGTGAGGAACAGTGATTCCTACTCACCCTTGGGTGGCCATGGGTCCTGAAATATCTCTTTTTCAGAGCTTGTCTCAGTATCCATGACAGTTTTACAGAACTTTAGGTAAAATCCCATTCTTTTTGCATCCACTAACAGAACTCCTAGGGCAAATCCAGGCAAACATGCACATGTGGTATGTGGCACCAACTGCACGTGCTATGTATGCAGGCATTTGCTGTGCTGCTAATTTGCTGTGTGGTGGGTTTTGTGACTCTGGAAAATCCTGGTGTCAAAAAAAATATGTGTCTGAAAAAGCAGGAAGGTGTATATGGGGTCAGTGTGCAACGCCCAAGACTGGACCCTGGCTAGCAGGAGCCACACTCCAGTTGCCAGTCAGGCTCTGCGCACTGGGTTGCTGCTGCTGGAGCCCCAGGAAGCCCCTAGGATCCAAGGTAAGGCTGCTGGGGCCAGCTCAAGTGCTGGCCCCAGCCTCCCCCACCCCATCCAGGGCAACCTGCCGCACACCAGGGCACGTGTGCACAGGACTTCCCTGGGGACAAGTAGCAGCGGCACAGTTATGTGCCACTGCTATTTGCCCCTGGGGAAACATACGTGTGCACCCATCTGGATGCATCCCTATTGTTCCAAATAGACACCAGATTACATTTGTAGTATTTTTCCTGGTTTCAGGACATGCTCTGCAGTGTTGCCTCTTGAAGAAGCTGCCAGACAAGTGACTTGATAATATTGTCATCTAGCTAGTTGAGTGAACATAGACTCTTAAAACCTCCCTCAACCATACTGATCACATGTTGACAGACTACTGTTTTCTGTCTCAGATGAGGTGCTTTCACTAGGCTTGGAACAAACTGAGACAAAAGATGTATCTTTTATTCATTTTGGAAGTAGGTAATAACGAAGACAGTTCCTCTAACTATGATTCTGAATTTCAGTTGGTGTATTTGTAATTGCTTGCCAATGGACCTAAATCAGATATCCCTGCTTTCATTGAGCAGTGTGTTGCTCTACCACTAGTCTCCTTGAAGTCAATGTAACCCTGATGGAATAAGCTATGTTAACATAAAGGCCTCTGGTTCTGACTTGTTGTGAATCAGCACTTGATAATCCATTCTTTAATATTTTTATCTCTCCTTGGATCATATTCAGAAATGTATTTTTGTATGGACCTATAGATATCCGTATAATCTTTTTGGGGCAGACACCATTTCTTCAATTGTATTTGTATGGGTCATAGCAGAAGTGCTCACAGGGTGGCCATGTCAGATTCCAATGAATCTGTGAATCCTTCTGAATATCTTGTCACAAAGAAAGGAAAGGAAAGGAAAGGAAGCATTCAGCTTAGCTTAGCACAGCCCTAGATTCTGAATGAGGCCTTTGAGTACTCTAGTAACATTACAGGTTAATAACAATTAAGAATAGATTGTGAACCTCCTGCCATACTCACACTGATGACAAGTTGGTGGCTGAAGTAGACCCATCAAACTTCATTCCCAGTCAGGATAGATAAATTATATTGAATTCAGGGAGGCTGCTCCTGGGGGTCATTGCCCATTGCTGTGACCAAGGCAATCTCAGTCAGGTTCTGAAACATTTATATTTAAATGGACTTCATTGCAGTGGTTGGCTGATATGTTTCCATTTTGTAGAAAACAGTGCAAATTGCTTTTCTTTTCTTTCTAATTGTTGGGATCCAAGAAAAAAAAGCCATACATACTATGGAGAAAGGTTTGGATACATTGGTTACTGGGTTGGTTCTCTCAATTCCTTGTGCACAGCAATGGGGTTGCATTTTTGAGAGTGAAAAGCTAATAGACTACTGTCATTCATGAATCAGTTGCTAAGGCATACAGAACAGAGGCATAATATGTTGAGGTCTTCAGGATGGACAGGAGATAATAAATCACCTCATTACTTCTTGTTTTTCATTTTAGCTGGTGTTAGTAGGCGTGTGTGTAATCTTGTTACCAGGCTGCAGGTCTATTGTGTGGGTGTGTGGAGGGTAAACTGACTTATTCTGTAAGCCTGACTCATGCTGGTAAATGACTTACTCAGGACCTGATTCTGACACTCTTAATCACACCGAGAATAAGGCATGAGAATCTGTCCTTCACTTCTAAGAGCCATGACAAAGAGTTGCAGCTGAGGAGGTTTCAAGGACTATCTTTGTTAGAATAGTCCCCCTAGGGTGGTCTGGTCAATTGTAGTAGTGCCTAGAATCTCTGAAATACTGAGTTTGTGGCCTTGCCTGTAATACCTTTCTCTGGCTCCAGTTTACCCCCCTATACCAGAGCATGCAACTGAGGTTTTGTGGAAGGCAGACTAATAATGGTTATTACCTACAGTGCCCATGATGGAAAAAATTTTCCTTCACCCTCCAAACAGCTGCAGGGCTTTCATAATCATTTCACTCCGCTGTGGCACCTGTATTTAGTATAAAGAAGACCTGAGCAGGGATGATGATCTTTCACGAGGACTTCACATTTGATACCAAGGGTACTAGTGCAAGTAGGTTCAGTGTGAGTTAATATAAATAAATGTAATCTGGCCTTAGTCACAAGCCTTATCAAGCCCCACTGATTTCACAGTGTCTATTGCAGAGTAAAGCAGCACATGTTGTGAGCAGGCCTGGAAGAATTGAAACATGAATTCTTATTGTGTGATCCATGCAAGAACACAGATGCCTTCCAATGGAAGACTGTTTTGGTGACATATTGTGCAAAGGAAGGTGGAGAGGAGCATCTGCTCCACACATTGTACTGCCACCTGTTTCTCCCTCTCACTTCCCCAGCCGGCACATATTCTGGGAGAGGTGCCACTCCATATCATCTCAGAATGCATCAAAGATGCCCTCTTTCAGGTGGCTGGTGGGTCTATGCCCTAGAGCTCTTCAAGAGGCTTGTGAGAGCTCACCTCCTCAGACAGTCTTGGAGGGGAGGGGAGGAAAAGGATGTCACTTCCTCAGAGAGTGAAAATGCAGTGATGGGGAGTGGATGGAACTAGGGTTTCCTTCCCGCTCAAACTAATCTTAGCCCATCAGGACCTGTTGTTAGACTACTACCTTGTCCTCCCAGAGGAATACTAGAGGTAGGTCCTAGGTATCTGTGCTGAGGCACAGATGTGTCTTGCCAGGAGTACCTAACCTTTGTAGAGGGGCACTAGTACCATTTACTTTCCTGCCTCTGTGCCGCAATACCTATGCCTCCTCCTAGCATCCCATCACCTAGGCCACTCCAGGGTACCTCACTGGTCCACATGATACACTCCCAAAACATACAAGTAGACTGGCTCTGAAGAATATATCCACACTGGGAGGGTCTGCTGATGTACAGAAAGATGTGTTACCTTTGCCTCAGACAAAGGGAAGCTGTGCTGAGCTACAGAGACCCCCCTCACAGCTTGGCCACTCTGAAGGGAGGGGAGGGAGGGACAGGGGAAAATTGGATCCAAGAAAACAGGGGAGAGGTGTACAATAGCAAAGCCCTGTCTCACCAGTCAGCCCATCTATTTCTACAAGCCTCCAAAAGCAGCTTACAAACAGACAAGGCAGAGATAACAGCTCTGCAGTTAATCACAGATAGCAGCCTCTGTTTGGCAGCACGTAGTGAAAACAGCCAGAAACTCTCTATCACAGTCTTTGGCCAACTCTGGTCTGGGCAGCTGGCCAGCCATGGGTTTCTACATTGCTTCCCATACAGCTGATGATGAGGTAAAGTGGCTCCTCCATGCCCAGTGCCACAGCTGATTCTGTTGCATTGCATTAGGCCAGAGGGAGAAACAATGGCATTCAAGTGCCATTTTCACTTCTTCCTCCCCTGAATTTGCAGGCCATTAATGACTTCATGGCTCAGCACCTAAGGGAACTAGCAGGAAAGATGATGTATGACTACCTGTGGGGTGACCAGGAGAAGCAAATCAATTTTCTGGGACCCAAAGATGGACCACTGAGATGCATAAGAAAGGGCAGTGGGACAACATGCATCTCCAGTAGGGGGTGGAAAAGGCTCAGGGAAGCTTTGATCAGGTGGCATTGGCTATGAACCTTTGGCATCAAAGAGGGTAGAGCAGGTGTCTACTCTCCTCCATGTCATATGTGCATAGCCACAGAGAACAGGCAGCAAAAGATGTCAAAGGGAGCAGTGGGCTGCAGATTTAACCATCAGAATTATGGCCCAGGGTCTCACCTGTCCTCACAGATACTGGCCTCTGGCTCTTTGGGCATGACCCTGCAATTCCCAACAACTGCCCCCATCTTATACCATGCCCAGTTCCCAGAGCTGGTGCCCAGCTTCCCTTCTTCTACCCTCCTACTTCCAGGAGAGACCTGTGATCCCATAAATGGTGTCCATTCAAACAGCATGATGGACAGGAAGCACTCTGCTGAAGAATTTACCCGAGAAGCTTGAGAAAAAAAATAGTTCATGTTTACTTCACAGACAGCTCCAACTTCCAGAGGAGACTGTCCAAGAGGTACTTGCATCAGCAATCCTATCACTTGCTATATGCTCTGATGCTTCTATCATCTAGACAGGTGAAGGCTCACAGACCAGTGGTGGGGAATCCAGCACATTTTCATCATGGTGCAGACCCCTCAAAGGAAAGGTCAAGGCATGACAACATGCCTTTCATGTGTTCTACTTACTCTGCCTGCATTATCTTGGAGCCCCCAGGGCTGAGATGCTATCCCAGAGCTATAGTTTCCTAAAGAAATATCCTTGGGGGACATGCAAATGTGGAGCTTGGTTGGCTTCCGGGGTGAAGTGGACTAGGATTCTAGTCCACTTTACTGTTGACTTGCTCTGCCTGTATTACCCCATATCTCTTGCAACAGGACACCCAGCTGCTCTTACTGCTGTATAAGCTGTTTCTTCTCCTGATGAATTTAACATTGTTGCATATCACAAAAACCAAAACTATTGAGTCATCTGGTTCATTCCTCTGGCGATGCAGAATTACTCCCCATATCTTTTTGGTAGACCATTTGTCGCCACCGCTTTCCTTGAGAGATTATCCTTTGGTAAAGGGCGGGGGTGTGGTTAGGAGAGGTCATCTTTCACTTGGTACAAAAAAATCACAGAAAAGCTTGAGGCAAGGGCCAAACTTTCTTTTGTATTTGAAATGGTTAGCACATTATGGAGCTCCTGGAAATAAATAAATTACATCATAAGAGTCTGCAAAATTCTGTTTTTGACTTATACCCTATGCAGCCCTTAACACCAGTGGGTTTACAATATAGAGTTTGGCTTTATCAGCAAACAGGGGGCTTTTCACTTTTTATACCAGGACTATAATGTTACCATATAGACTGCTCATCTGTGGTGAGACTGGGTTGAAGGATCTAAAGTTGAAATCATGGAACATTCTGGACCAATAGTCAGCATTTCAGCTTTTTAAACAGAAGCCTAGATCAAAGGCAGCTGTCTGCAGTTGCAAGGTACCGCTTTGGTTTAGAGATTTCAAAACTGTTTTCCCACTTGTGCTAAATTTGCAAAATTGCATTTAAAGTTAGTTCTGAAATAATGTTTCACTACAACAAGTTGAACCATTCCTGCTTTAATGTGTGCAGCTTCCTTTTCTCTTTTATTCTGCTGCATTCTTGTACTTTTTTAATTGCCCCTTTTATCCTCAGATCGTTTGTTGGCTTTGATAACTTCTAAAGAGACAAAGTTTATGTGTTCTGCATCTTAAATCAGTCATTTTCCCATTTACTGAGTACTGACTAAAGACTTCCTTTTGCATTTGCTCAAATTGTTATGGGTTTTTAAAACATTCTTTTTTCATAAAAAAGTGGATTTTTAAAATAAAATAAAATGATTTCCTGCTGTTCTTGGTGGATAAAACAGTCAGTGATTTCTTGAAATATATTATCCCGTTTAATTGCTTAATTCCAATGTATTCGGTTGGTTTGGTTTAAATATGATGGGTCTCGTTTATCACTCAGTTACATTGGCGTCACATTGGTAAGAGGGCAAAGAATCAGACTCCGTGGCTAGGGGCAGACATTCAAAAAGCCTGAGCCTGAACTGATTCAATCTTTGCAGGTTAGTCTAACCTGGATAGGCTGAACCGATTTGTAACCAGACAGACATTCTCTCTGGACTGAGGAAATGCAGATACATGCCTGCAGTGACTCAGGTTAGAAGCCGGGTGGTGCTAGAGAAGCCCTCTTTTCCCTTCTACAGTGCTGAGTTGAGGGGCAGGGGGGGCATGATGCTATAATTAGGGAGGGACCCACCCCCACCCCCCAGCAGCCCAGCAGGGAATGTTTATCACCCCAACTCATTGTTTATTACCCCATTAAGAAAACAACAGAGGGACATTACCAGAGCTACCTGTTGATTCTGCCTTTTTCTCCTGTGCCACAGCTCGGAGGTAGCCAGCGTGTGGTCTGCTAGCTAATGCTGAGAGGTGTCTGTGAGGGACAGGGGAATGCCAGCTTAGCAGAGAGTAGGGATAGGAGTGGAGGAGCAGAAGATAGGCAGATGCCTACAGAGACTGCTGGAATTGCAGCCAGGGAGCAGAGGGGAGCAGCCATTTCTGCTGTGGAGCAGAGAGCCCCACCCAGCCCAGAAAGCATGCTAGGGGAGTCTGGTTTAATTTAAACCAGCAAGGGGTCTGGGACAGACATTGTACAAACTGGTTGGAGCCAAATCAGTTAAGTCTGATACTACATTCAACCAGCTTTAGCTCAAACCAGTTTCAGTCATTTTCAAATTGTTTATGTGCACTGAACATCTCTTCTGTTACAGGTTTAAACCAGTTTCTGATCACTTAAGCTGGTATATGTGTAATGTCTGTCCCTAGCCCATAGGTCAAATCTATTTACATACCTATTGTCATCAAAATGTAAGCAGAACTCACAGGAGATCGATGGTAAGTTCCTAAACTAAAGGCATGACATGGTGTTGGGTTTTTGTACTATACTTCTCATCTCTATACAGATACAACATGTTTCATTTCAGTGATCCAGTCAGGTACAATTTAGAACTGTCTTTCATTTCTGATACAACATCACTCTTGCTGGAAAATGTTGAAGCTCACCTTTCCCAGCTCCAGGCTTAACTAAACATTTACCCTCAGACCTTGATTCTTCATGGTGAAACTGCCCTAGAAGGAACTGAGGATTTCTCCTCTTCTATACAGTACGTTCTCAGCCTATTGCCAGATTCAATATAGTCTCTTCTTCCTGTCCTGACAGATTTGCTCACTGACATGTAAAAAGAGACCAACTCCATGGCTTGAATCTGGCATAAGCCCTCCCAGTGGCTTGCACTGAGCAGTATTCTAGATAGGATAACTCTTGGCTCTCTCCCACTACCAAACCTGGACTCAGTGCTCTGGGTAGGCCTTCTATGGATAACCAGTGGCTAGCCTTACATGGCTATAAAAACCAGACATAATCTATCATGATAGGATCTGCTTGTTAAAGTAGTTGATTAGTAGAATATACCAAAGAGCAATAGTAATGGATAACTTGGCTACATTGAATATGTTGTAATAAAGTAAAATTATATTGCAGAAATGATATGATATGTTATGCTTGACAACAATTCATATTGAGATTCTATTAATGGTTTTGGTTTTTATTGACTTTTATATAATCCCGTTAGTGAGAGAGGAAATGTTTGTGGAAAATAATCTATAACATGTGATATGTTACCATTCTGGTAATAGATTATTATCTAGGAAGAAAAAGAGGGAATTCTGAATTGTTACCCCAGTGTGAATCTCTCTCCAGTTGTTAAAGAGCTATAGTTTCCTAAAGAAATATCCTTGGAGGACATCAGTAAGTAGAGCCTGGTCGGCTTCCTGGGTGGAGTGAACGAGGATTGTAGTGTACTTTATTGTTAACTTCCTAACACAGACAAATATTCTTCCTTCTCTTTAAAAACTCAGCAGTAAAAAACTATTTTAACATCTTTTAGCTATGCATGTATGTTGGAAAGCAAAATGTTTCACAGTGAGCAGAAATCCAGAAGGAACCATATTGTTGCCACTACGATCCACTTAAAAAGTAGTGAAGAATTTAAACAACTAAGTGACAGTTTCCTAGTTATACCCCATTCTGGCTACCACTACTAACTATTTCCCCAGTTTTCTCCTGTAGTTCTGTACCTCCTACATTCAAGTGGCATCTAACTTTTGCTATTCTATTCTACTTAGGTTTTGATATTGCATCTATGACCATAGCATATGAAAATGTTGCTGTATTCTCTTATGCTCTCCAAGTGGTTGAATTTCAGCCATACATGTAAGAACATAAGAACTGACATTTATTGGGTCAGATCACAGTCCATCTTGTCCATACCTTGTGTCACCCAGGGCAGAG
Organism: Crocodylus porosus; assembly: GCF_001723895.1. Lineage (NCBI taxonomy): Eukaryota > Metazoa > Chordata > Crocodylia > Crocodylidae > Crocodylus > Crocodylus porosus. Next base: position 147,849,567 of record NW_017728906.1, on the reverse strand, counting down.
AATGGATGCTGAATGGGAGAGTGAATTGGGTATGACCCGGGGGGAGGGGTTTCTACTTTTTCACTCCCACTTGCAGCCTCCAGCATTTAGAGTGTAGGAAGCTCTGATTCAGGAGCTATATCCCTAACTTTCCTCCAATAATTTGTTTAATTCCATTTTTGAATCAAGTTAAACTATCAGCTTCCACAACATCTTCCGACAACGAGTTCCATACTTTAATTACACACTGGGTGTGTCTACACATACATTTATGCTGGTTTAAATTTACTGTGCAGTAAATCACTCTGCAGTAAGTGGGAACAGGCTGGCGTCTACATGTGCAGGCATTAAAGTGCATTAATGTTGTGTGTGGACTGACTTAGGACCAACTTTAGTCCCAAGTCAGTCCACACACACAGTGTAACTGTGCAGTAAGGCTTCTACACGTGCATAACTGTACAATAACTAATTGGGCATAAATTTGATGCCTGCATAATGTAAGTATCAAATTTATGCTCAAGGTGACATAAGTTGCCATATTTACTGCATGGTATGGGCATTCACAGGTAGACACATGCCCATACTGAGCAGTAAATGCATTCATTTAGATGCGCCCACTGTGTGAAAAGAACTTCCTTTAGTTAGGTTTAAACTTATTACCTACTAGTTTCATTTTATGAAACTACTTCTTGTATTGTTAGAAATAGCAAACAATAAATCCCTATTTATCTCTTCGCCATTTAGTATTTTGTAAAGTCTTATCATGTCCCCCCTCAAAAATCTCTTTTTCTAAACCTAATATGCCTAGTTTCTTTAGTCTGTCCTCATACAAAAGCCCCTCTAACAGTTTGTTTACCCAAAACCCAAAAATACATTGTGCTAAATCCTGTCTGCCTATACACCTTTGCAAATCCTCAGTTTCTTCAGTTGGAATGGTGGAGGGGGTCACATGTGTGCCTTCACAAAGAGCAAATTCTAGCCCTCAGTTTCAAGCACTTTTGAGATCTTTCAGGAAATGAAAAGCTGTCTGCCATTCCAAGCCTCCTTTCTTTTCAACTGTGTAGGAGAAGCCATACATTGGAGGCAGTGTGGCTCCTCTGCATGGCAGCCAATGCATGGAGGTTTGGCTTTCCCCCCTGTGTCATGGAGCTGTGCCCTGCAAGAGTTCATTCCAGGTACTGTAAACGTGGACCTCAATAATATATCTGAATCTACTTTGTAATCAGACATTGTCTGAGAGACAGCATATATATATGATTACTGTAAACCACTTATTTGACAGAAAAGTGTTCTTGAGGAAAATAAAGACGTGTTGCCAGGAGACCATGGGGTAGCAAGGACTTTTCTATTGCTATGATTCACTTGCTGCATATTTAATATTACTGGCTAGTCCGTGTATATTTAAAATTAATTATAGGGCCCTTCTAGATCTTTGCACGTGGCTTTTTTTAAAATAAACAAATAACTATTGGTTTGAGGCTGTAGCCCAATTCAGTAGGTCAAGGCATATTTCAAAGCTGGCAGGATGTCTTCCATTTTTGATTAGTGATCAAGCTAATTGTAAAGGAATGGCTGGCTTTCAGAGTTGGGATTGTATTACAAGCCAACTGAGGGTAGGAATCAGGCTAAATGAACCTGATATAATGATTTATTTACATCAGCTCTGATGCATTTAGTAATCCATTATAATTGTATAGACACAGAATTCATTAGCTCTTCACAAAGTTGTGGTCCTTTCCAAGGCTTGAAAATTGTGATGAAACCATAAAACAATCATCTCTGTCAGGGGTGACTGGTACCTTCTCAGTCTGGGGAGGCACAATTTGTGGGGGAGCCTGGAGGCAGGCCAAAAGCCCCATATCCACTCCTATACTTCTGTGCCACAGCTTAGTGGCCTTCCCCCGCAACACGCTGCCAGCCCATGTGACAAAAAAACCTGCCCTGTCCTGAGCAGTGCTGAGTTGGGGCCAATCTCGGAGAGGGGAGCACGTTCCTCTCCCCTGTCCCGCCCTACCTATTACCTGTGATCTCTCTGAAGGCCTCATCCTCAGTGATGCTGAGGAACCTACTGTCTCACCAGAGGAGATAGGGTGCTTGGTTCATCATAGGATCAGGCTCCTATGCATTACTCAGTACAATAAAGTTAAATGCAATTACATTTATTTTATCTGAACTCTTATATAAAAAGGTTGTTAATTTCTGCATCATAATTAGAACTAATCACTAATTAAATCAAATTAGGAATTGCAAGTAAGGAATTGTATAAGATGGTTAGTTTGCTGTTTTAAGGCACTCTTATGTATGCTTATGACCATTTGGATTTTCTCCCTTGCTTTTTCTTTAATAGATCTCCATGTTTAACAGATTAACTACAGCTGCTCAGAAGAATGCAGGCTTTTACTTAAAAGAAAAATTATGACTTTTGATTAAAAACAAAACAAAACAAACCCCACCCCTCCATCCCCAAATTTTAAGTCAAATCCCAAAAATCACTATATGGAAAGTCAGTCAGAACCTGGTCATCAAATGGTCAAACCTGGTCATCTAAGGCTCAAAGAAATGGATCCCAAATATCTTTTTTTACTTGTTTTGTTTTGGATTCAGACACTACATCAGGTATCTTAACCTTTTTACCATAGCCAAAACCTTCATGTTCTGTGTTATCCAGACGTTTGTCACAGATCTTGCTCCTTTGATCTCTCTCCCACCAACACGCTGCTTGAAAATATCAGTGTGAATTTTTAAAGTTCAAATATATTTTTCGTATAGAAACATAGATCTCCAGTCTGTAAGAGTTCATTTAGCTGGGCTCAGTCACTGAGACTCCCTATAAACCAGTGGAATTGGTGGAGACTCAGGTGAAGATCATGTGTAGTATAGTTTATTCTACCAGGGAGTGTGTCAAATTCTAACACAAAAGTTCAATGAAGACCGGATAAATACCAGACCTCTTTCCCCACTGAGCCATCTGCCTATGCTGCCTCCTCTGGCCCAGATCTGACGATAGCCTGCTCATCTCATCTTGACACTGGACATCACAGAGGCACATTCCTATCTGAGACCTTCCTTAGGGGCATCAATTCAGCTGGATCCAGGAAGGAGACATAAGATCTGGCTTCTTGCTGAGTAATATGACCTGGGTAAGGGGGTGAGGAGAATGGGAAGAAATCAAATGTTTTATACATATACATACACATGCACATACACACACACATACATACATGCCTGATTAATTGCAACATTGCTGACAGCCAATGAGGCTGCATACTAATGAAATCACTGGTGAGATGGGAGACTGCACACTTGAAAAGCATCAAGCTGCACAGAAAACTAGCTGAACAATGATATAGTAGTACTAGTTGAAGCAGTGTGGGGCTATAAAAGCTGATGGGATGAGAAGCACTTCATGTCATGCATGAACTATGAAGTCAGAAGATAACATCTGTAATTACATTTGGAGCTCCAGAACCTTCTGATGACAGCTGTTGTCTCAGCTGAGATGTGATGGAGACTGGCATGGCTAGGGTTGAAAGAAGTGAAGAAATCTGAAACATTAGGGGTACTGGCTTAACCATGTCTACATTTCAAATCTCTCCTTTTTATGGATCATCATTTCCTTCCGGTAATCTGAGTGGAATTTAAGATGTTGATTATGAGCTGCAAAGTCCTAATTCATTTGGTACACAGCTTTCTAACAAACTGCCTCCAACCTGATACTGCCTGACCTGTGACCAAAGGCTTCAGCTATCACAGTTGTTTGGATCTGAAAGGGGGTGTTAGCACCCAGCAGTGCTGCTGCTGCTTTAGTCTGTTTCTACAAAAGGACTTCATGACAGCTTCACTGCCCATCAGAACCTAGCTTTGCTGACTTTCACAATGTGCTGCAAAGGTCAACTAATCTTCCGAGTCTTTGAGAAGAGCCAAGGATGCAGAATATGATGGCTGACTGAAGGCAATGACCTGATGGAAATTTGATATCCTATTTCGATACTGGAGATCTTTATTTTGTGACTGGATGCATTTAACATTTTTATCAGTAGTGCTTAAAAGGGACAGGACTCTGTGATTGAATAAGGTAAATAACATCAACCCCACATCATTTTGCTTCCTGTTGTTCCAGTGGTCCCCACTGAGTAGGATAGAGCTCAGCCACCTAGAGTCTCTTGTACTCTGCCAGCAACCTAGTCCAGGCTCCTGCTTGGGTCTCTGATGTACTGCATGGCCCATAAACATCTCATCATAACCCACTCCAGCCCCAGGTTTATTCTCTAGGCTCCAATTTCTTTCAGCTGTTGATATGCATAGCAATGCCAGCAGGCACTTACCCAGCAAGTTCTGGTGCTGGAGGTTGAGCACATACTGATGGTACAGCATTTTCCTCATAGGTCTGTTGTCATAAACTCTCATGATGCTGTAGAGGTAACACTTCTGTCCCCACTTTAGGTCCTGTCAGAGCAAGGCAGCATGCTACCCTTGGTTAACTGTAAGGCTACATTTACACCTGACTTAAAGGAGATTGGACGCAGACTTTGCTGGAGTTATTTGACCCCAGCAGTCTTTCCTGCCCAGAGCAGGGGGGCTGGACACGATGCTCTCATGAGGCCCCTTCCAGCCCTAAACTTCTGTGAATCTGTGATTCAAAACTGATCCATCCTGTACTGTGAGGAGTCTTTCAATAAGTCTACACCTTTAGCCAAGCAGAAGTTCAGTCCACATAGACTGGTTTAAAAATGGTGGAGCATGGTTTAACATAGACCTGGATGGATGTAGTATCAGAATTAAGCAACTTAGGTTAGACTGATCTATAATACTTCTGTACCAGATCAAGAAGTGTTGCACTGGGTCAAACTAGTGGCCCATCTAGTCCAGTACTCTGTCTCTGACACTGACAGAAATGGATGCTATAGAGCAGGGGTGGCCAGCCTGCGGCTCTGGAGCTGCATGCAGCTCTTCAGAAGTTAATATGCATCTCCTTGAATCTTTTCACAAGCACACATTGACCAGCTTCCATAGCCATTACATCACATCATGTGCTTGTGCAAAGATTCAAGGAGATGCATATTAACTACCAAAGAGCTGCATATGGTGTCAGAACTGCAGGTTGGCCAACCCTGCTACAGAGAGTGAGCACTGAACTGGAAATCTCTATAGTGATCTATTCCCTCTTCAGTATCCACCTTGGTATCCACCATTACTGGTTTAGAGATGCCAAAGGAAACTTCTCCAACCATTCTGTTCAATGCTCATTAATAGATCTATCATCCATAAATTTATCCAGTTCCTTTTTTAACCTGGCTATACTATGTGCCTCCACCATGTCATGTGGCAATGAATTTCATAAGTTAACTATGTGGTGCATTAAAAAGTACTTTCTCTTGTTAGTTTTAAACCTGTCACCCACTAATTTTAGCAGGTCTCCCCTGCTCCTAGTATTCTGGGACCTGGTGAAAAACAGTTTCTTGTTTAGATCTTCCTTCATGTTTTTATAAGCTTCTATCATATCCTCCTGTTAGCCTTCCCTTTTCCAAACTGAAGAGTCCTAGCCTTTTTAGTTTCTCCTCGTGTGGCAACTGCTCCATACCCGTGATGGTTTCAATTGCTCTTCTCTGTGCCTTTTCTAATTCTACTACATCTTTTCTGAGACACAAAGATGAGAACTGCACATGATATTCAAGATGTGGGTGCACCGTAGATTTGTATAATGGCATAAGGATGTTTTCCATTTTGTTCCCAATTCCATTCTGAACAATACCCAACATTTTACTGGCTTTTTTGATCACCATTGCACACTGAGCTGATGTTTTAAAAAAAACTATCTACAATGACTCATAACAGCTAGTTCAGAACTAAGGAATATGTACATATAGTTGAGGTTAGTCTTCACCAGGTACGTTACCTTGCACTTGTCAATGTTAAAGACTCATGGGCGTTATACTGTTACTTCATTTCTCCCTGCACAGTGTCAAAGTATTGACAAGGTAGAGCATACCACCATTTTTTTGGGCTGGGGAAAGGCTCTGACCCTCTAGCTGCCTGCTATTAGGGTAGTTTCCCTGACCTTTTAAAGTCAGATGCTTCTTTTCTTAAGTCTGATGCCTTCTCATGGCTCAGCCCTTTGCTAGGTCCTGGTGCACATATTATGTCGCTAGCTTGCTAGTTATCATACTGAATCTGGTTCCTGAGAAGCATTCTGCTGTAATAATTGGGGTCTATTAGGCCTTCTTCATCCATTGCAAGTTCAATGGTGGAAAAATTACCAAAGATATGTCAAATATTCCAATCACCTGTAACACCAAAAATTGATGGGAAAGGGGCAAATGGAAAAGAAAGGGACCAAATTAGTACAAATAAACAATTCAGAAAGACTGTGGAAATCATGTCTGGTAAATAAGAGGAGTGTGAGATCAGAAATTACTGTGTTAGAAATAAAAAAAAATTGGTGAACAAAATAATGAGAAAATGGGCTATTCTACCCATCTCTCTTTTTTGGGGCCTTAAAAAATTCTAGAGAAGAATGAAGGTTGAATGATTCACGGGGAAGAGGGAAAGGCTGTCAGGTGTCTGTGTCACTTTGGCAGCTCTGTCTTTTGTTTGCATGCCATAAAGGTCATGGCATCATATGACACTCTGACCTCAGCACACCAGTCTAGCAGCCTGGCCTTCACGACTCCATCAGCAAGGACCCTGGCTTGATATGCAAGACCCCACTGTATTTTCTCTTCCCCAATGCATTCTTTTTGTCATCACTATTTGTCTACTGCCTTAAATCATTCTTTCTCTTGCTCTTCTTATTTTTTAACTGATCCCGACACTGCCCACTGCCAGAAGGCTGAAGTAAGCCATTTTATGTGGCTCTGATCTGCCAGTAAACGGAAGGGACCTCATTAAGGCTCTTGGTTGACATCTCACACCAGAAAAGATAGCTGGAGTAACAGCTGTTCTAGCCAACTTGCCAGCCAGTAGTAATCATCCAAGAGTGACCCTGGATCTTGAGAAGAGTAATATGAGGCCATTTTTCCTCATTTTTTTCTACAGCCTCTTTTCTCCCTTTGTGTCTGTTTATCTGAGTGGTGTCCAACTGTTATTCTCAGAACTGAAGAACAGAACTTTCCTGCACACTAAGAAGGACTGCTTGGCAGAAACAAGTATGATCTACACATTACAATGCATTGTCATGCAGAGGAACCCAAGCTCTCCCTAATTCACATACTGGAGACAATCTAGTGTGGCATTCAGCTATGCTGATTAGTCCTTCTGAAGATCTTAATAGATTAGCTTGGGCCAAGAGCAGTGCTAGCACAGACTGCTTCTAGTAGCTAAACTAGCTTACTTGGTGTCAGCTGGGGTATCTCTGCACGGCACTGAATTATACAGTGTAGACTTACCCTAAGAAACTAACAAATATTTCCTCTCTGGGACATTGATGAGTTTTGATTAAGTTTATTTTATGTAACTACCTAATTGCAATGTTTTGTTTTGGGTCTTTTTATTCTGTGTGTTGGCTACCAAATTTCTATACAGTTTCATATTGTGTTTGCCATGGTAACCAAGAAAGGTGAGAGCACTACTCTCCAAACCCTATCTAATAGGTTAATATTACTCTATGATAAGATTATGCTAAGGCCGTTGACTCATTGTGCCCTTCCATTCCCTCAATGCTAACACAACAGCACTACCAGCAGAAAGTTTAATGAATGACAACATTAATGCCAAGGTGACAGTTTCATTGAAGAAGTTTTCATTTAAGGAAAGAATAGGTTCTTATATGCTATGTAAAATTGAGTCACGATTAAACTCTGTGAAAAGGAAATTTCTGTTTCATCTTAGGAAAGAAAGTGAGTGGACCACAGGGCAGTGAATGGAATACAGATAATCCATGTCTGGTTACCTTCAATAAGTAGGTATTCTGAGCAGATGGAGGAGCCTGTATGCCTAGAACTTTTGGAGAACGGTGGCGACCAGGATTCCTCTTCTGGTTCTCACCCATCCTTGCCTTCAGGCTCAAAAGAAGGGTTCCCTAAACACATAAAGAAAAGAAGGCTCTATGTCAATTATCACTCATGACTTTTCAGATGCCCCGGTGGTTGGAGCTCAGTGCCTACAACCAGCTGGAGAAAGCATAAAGAAAGAATTAGAACTGGACTGCTTCACCCACCTGGGATGGATTCAGAGTATAGTACTTAGAAAGAGAAAAACCAAAAGCAGAGTTCTTGTTTGTCTGTCTTTTTGTGGTGCAAATGCTTTGATCCCTTAACTGAACTGCAAACTGCTATCGCTTCAGAATAGACTTAGACAGCCTGAAGACCTCATACTCTGTTGTGCTAATGGAAACCTCTCTCTTTCTCTATCCAGATTCTCTTCACCCACAGGCAAGTGTGGGTGGTCTGAATTGCTAAATGCATCCTTATTTTCCATAGGTAAGTGTACAGTGTTTTACAGATTTACCGTCTGTACCAAAGGGTTTGCAGTCTAAGGTCAGATATTGACATTCTTTCTTACATTGTATAGCAGTTCCCCCACAATAAGTCCCAGTGCAGTCATGAGTTAAATCAGCATAAATTAAACTGGCATGACATAATGTAAGGAAAGGTGAAATGAGGAACAAGGGAAAGGAGGGGTGTTACACACAAAGCTGATAAAATTGCTGCTTTTATGTTTTGTGTCATTTTCCATCTTTTTACCTAGAAAGTGAGAAGGCAGCATGGGCATAGGTGTCAATGCTGGATAGACTGTAGGATCAGATGAATTTTGAGAAGGAAGGAGAAGAGAAAGAAAGTTACCTGGTGTATGGAGTCAGGTACAGGGGAAAAGCATAGGCTGCTTAAAGCAAATTGATATAATGCCATCTCTGCCCATGGTACACACACAGACAGCATGGCACATGTTAAATACTGCCCATGGAAGATAAACCTGACCAACATTCCTCCCTCTCCCTCTCCCTCTCCCTCTCCCTCTCCCTCCCCTTTTCAGCAAAACTGCTTCTACAGCTGTGTATGCTGCTGCTTAATACATAATGCCCACTGTGGCTACCTACACAGCTCTGGAGCTGTTGGCATTAAGTTTATAGTCCCGTATTTCGACATACCTTGAGTATAAAAGACTTCACATATAAAACAAATTCTATTCAGCTCTGACTCACCCCTGAAATGCAGCCTTGCTTTTCCACAGAAGAGAATATTAATATTAAATTCAGTTACTACCCAGGAACTGTGCCATTTTCATTGTGTTGACAAATATCCTAGCAACACAGAAGGAAAGAGAATTACAGAGAACTTTGGGTATTTGCCTAGGTGGCTTGAGCAACCCCTAGGTACTGCCACACTGTTTCTTAAGAGTGTCCACATCTTCGCTGTATAGCAATGCACCTGACCATTCCTACTCTCCTGGAGGCCTGGTTGCTCTCTGAACAACTAAATGAAACTTTTCTCACCCGTCATAAAACACTTGTGCACAGGCAGCTGGGGTTTTTGGGAGATGAAGCATGAATCAGTTTTGAAGAACACCTGCAATTACTCCATGCAGGGTTGCTGAGAAATAGAGCATCTCTATATTATGAGAAACAGATGGCTGACGGGCAGCTAGAGAGGTAGAAGGAATGGGGACCCAAATCAACCTGGCAAAAATGTTCTATGAATTTTCTTTCATATTTAGCAGCAAATATTCCTTAGCTCTGCTAGCAGGTGAGACTTGAAAACATGCCAACATGGCAAAAATCCCTTTGACTTTTGGTGCTTTTAAGTCAGTTGAAATCTCTCCCAGGGAATATCTCTAGTTGTGAATATTCGAGTGGACAAAATTTCAGGCAGGAATGTTTAGTGCTAAAGCATCTTTCCACTGAATGTTGCAGGATATTCATAGAAAGCAAATTTTAAATTCACAACCTTGAATCTTACTTCTGAGAGTTAATTTCATCCAGCCAGAAAATGGAAGCAAACAATGTGGCTTATGTCTTGTGTGACTTTAATTTTCCCAAAAAACTGATCGCAAAGATTCTACAGGCCAAGAATTATTTGCAGAAAGTATTTTCTAAATAACTGAAAATAATCAATGCATTTGAGAGAAGCATGATTAATTCATGAAACCATAAAAAGTGCTACATTCGTCAAACCATAGGCTCATCTAAGCCAGTATCCTGGGTCTGACAGTGGATGGAACAGGGAAGAGTATCTGTGCAGACTCTTCTGTTCTTTGCCCCTCTTCCATTAGTTTCCAGCATAATTTGGATGTCTAATACATTCTAATGTGTAGGTTTCACACATTGCTATAATCTTTGATGGATCTGCATGAATATGAACTTGGCTAAATTGCCATCTTGTGGCAGTGAATTCCACAAGTTAATTGCACTTTGTCTGAAAAATACCTCCCTTTTCTTTGTTTCAAACCTGCTTTCTAATAATTTAATTCCATGCTCCCTAGTCCTAGCACACTGAAAAATAGCAAATTCAAAGTGTTTATTTACCTCTTTTCACCAGTCACAATTTTATAGACTCTTATTTGATCCCTCCTGTGGATTTCTATAACTGAAAAGTCCTAGCCTATTTAGTCTCTCCTTGTATAGAAGTCCTTTCATACTCATGATCATCTTTGTTGCCTTTTGTGTATTTTCTACTTCTCCTGTATTCTTTTGGAGGTGTATGTGTGTTATGGAGGTGTATGTGTGCTGTGGAGGACGAGGGAGAAAGAACTTCACACAGTATTTAGGGTGTGGGTGTACTCTGGATTTATACAGCAGCAAAGAACAAACACCAAGAGTCCCTTGATTAAATAGAATCAATATTGCTACAGTTTAGGTCTCAGGCTGTAGTGGAAAGAGACTGATGTATTGTAAGTAGCATGCAGTAAGTACTGGTTCTTTTACAAATACATTATGGTGAGCATGACAAGTGCATAAAATACTCAGAGGATTTAACTGTATGTACCATTGTTCTATAGGTTTAGCATATAATTCTCACAATGTTACACTGCTGTTCACCACACAAATCTATGGAATAACCTTCCTTATGCCATATTACTATGGAGGTAAAACAATCTACTAATTAAGGCTCTGATTCTGTAATCATAGCTCACCTGACCAGGCTTCTAGCGTGGGCTAGGGTAACAGTCTTGACTTTATATGCTATTTGTAAGGGAAAAAAAAGAAGAGAAATTTGAACACTAGGGTCTGTATCCTACAGCTGTACCATATGAGGAACTGAACCTTTAAGCGGCTCACATAAGAAACATGTATAACCTCAACTCTCAATCATTAACAGAGTCAATCACCTAGTAATTGATGGACAAAGAATCCATCCCTTGAGCTGTGTCTAAACTAAAGCATAAACCCCTATGCCTTTTTTAAAATTAAAAAGACCTAGGTATTGCTTTAAGGAGTATACCTTGGGATTCGGTAGCAATGAATCCATATTTGCATACAGAAAACAGGAAGATGACCATTTCAACCCCATTGCTAAATATTTGGATTTTCAATTGCTGCATCAATGCAAACGTCTATACTAATTATATAAAAACATGAGCCAGTGTTCTTTAATTGAGTCAAGAAGTGTTTGCTGTTCATAAGGATGTTTGAAGAAGTTTCAGGGAAAGGGTATGGAATGGAGGAGCTTATGTATGCTAATAGAGCTTGCACAGATTCTTAGCTCTGTCTCATAACACTGCATTATCAGCAGGCCCTGGTTTTGGCTTCAAGGCATAGCTTCTTTCAAAGTGATGCAGTTTTCCAGTTCATTCATCTCTAGATTGGTGCCCTGCAATATATGCATAGGACCACCCATATTTCCTCCTCCCTCCCTTCCCCAACTTTTGATCCCCTAGAAGACCTCATTTTTTGTTTCATAAAACTATAGAAAAAATACAGCTGGAAGGGACTTGAGGGGCAAGTTCCCACAAGTGTGCATGTGAGGTTTGCAGCACCTCAAAGAGATACCATTGTCAAAAAAATGCTGCTAAAACAAAAGCAGCGTAGCACACATGACAGCAGTGTACACCACCAGAAACCAGAGCCTGGCCAGCCAGGTCAGACCCTAGGTTAGGTTGCTGGGGTCACTTTTGCTGGCCCCAGACTCCCCTACCCCACACAGGTCCATTTGCCATGCATTAGAGCAGTGTGCACGGGCATGCCTGGGAACAAATAGCAGCAGCACAAATACGCAAGAAATGCACATACCTGAACATGTGTGCTCATGGAGATACACCCCAGGAGGTCATCTAGTCCAACCCCTTATTCATGGTAGGCTCATTCCTACCAAACCATCCTATACAAGTGCCTATCTAACTTACTCATAAATCTACACAGTCAACCCTGCCACACAACTACAAGGCATGTTGTCCCAAAACACCAATAGCAGCCTAACTTGCCACAGATAAAGCAAGGGCTGTTAGTTTCAGTTTAGCTTTTCCTGCGTCCCTTGGATGCCGGTTAGTAGAGCTTTCCAGCTAATAAAGTCTCGGTTAACATAGCTTTGGCTGTATATACAAATTTATTTACATTAACTTATCACAAGGAAACAAACAGCATAAGCTTATATACAATATATATAAGTTATATACATACTTTTATATATATATCCAAACAAATAGCATAAACAATACCCTCTGGGTATTGCTATAAAACCTTATACCAATGCTCCAGATACAGGTAAGTCACAGGTAAGTATCTGATCTGAAAAGGTAAATCCCAAAATAAACATAGATAACCAACAAATAAACTATAGATAAGTATAGGTGAACAATAAGTAAGCCACAATACAAATAAACAAAAGGTGAATAATAGCAAATGGGGGTCCCAGCAGAGCCCTAACTCCCCCTCCCCTGTGGGAATCCCTTTTTCCCTGCAACCCACGGCTCCCCAGGCCTGGAGGGTGGCCCTCGTCCTCCACGCCAAGCTGCTCTCTCGCCTGTACTTCGGGTGGGGTTGCTGTCCCCTGGAATAGGGCTCTGCTTTGCAGGGCTTCTGGGGCCCCTGCTCAGCCCTGCCTGCTGGCTCAGTAGCCCAAACACTGCCTGGCTTCCTGGACTCAAAATTTTGCTATGGGTTGGAGGCCTGGGCTGCCTCATACAGCACCGGGGCTCGATCCACTCCCGGACCCTATGTGCGGTGCCTTCTGTACCGAGCTCCTGGCCTCATGCCAGAGGTTGGAGACCTGAGCCACCCAAAGGGCTCCAGAGATCCTGCTCCTTGTACTGGCGTGTGCACCATGTCTCTGGCCACACGCCAGAGGTTGCAGACCCAAGCCGCCTCACACAGCTCCCAGGGTCTGGACCCTGTGCTGCACGCCAAGAGCCTAGCTGTTGGAGCCGTCCACCGTTCTCTGCTGATGGAAGTCTTCAGGGGCACTTCTGGGCTACTGCTTCTCCCTGCTGAGCAGCTCTCCTCAGCTCTTCCAAGCCCCGGTCTTCTCTGTTCTCTGTCCCTGACGCATCTCTCCACAAGCAGCTCCTTTTACTCTCTTCAGGAGGCTCCACCCCCAAATTTCTGCCAGTCTCCAACCAGGTCCGAGGTTTCCTTCTTTTTTTTTTTCTCTTTGCCCCAAGCAGGGGTGGGACAAGCCCCTCCCAACAGTTACCTGATTGGTGGATGGGCTCCACCAATCATAAAGAGGATTCTCTGAGCTTGGACATGCTGGACTGTATTGGTACATTCACTACAGTTAGAAAGAAGTTAAAAGGAGCAATCAAAAATGCAAAAGGCCTGCAGGCAGATTGGAAGCTGTTTAAAAATACCGTATTAGAGGCTCAGGAAAAGTGCATACTGCAAATCAAAAAGGATACCAAGCGAGCAGTCCAATAAAACCCCTGTAACATTTAAGAGAGTTAAGGGTGCCATTCAAAGCAAAAAAGCATCCTTCAAAAAAAAAAATGGAAGGCAGGGCCCAGTGAGGAAAACAGGAAAGCTCACAACTTCTGATAGGTCAAATGTAAAAAGTGAGATAAGGAAGGCCAAAAAAGAATTTGAGAAGTGTCTTGAAAAACATGCTAAAGTTAACAATTAATACTTGTTTAAAGAATCAGAAGCAAGAAGCTAGTGAGAGGATAAGTGGGAACATTAGGTGACCAAGTTATACAAGATGTACTTTGAGAAGGGCTCCAGAGGTGATCCTGGGAACTCCAGATCAGTGAGTCTCACTTCCACACCTGGCAAGTTGATCGAATCCACAGTGTTAAAAAACACACCAGCAGCCACATGGACAAATATGATCTGGTGGGAAAGAGTCACTATGGTTTTGGAAAAGTAAAGCCTGCCCCACTGATCTTCTAGAGTTCATCGAGGGTACTAACAAGCACATAGACAAGGGGGATCCAGTTAACATAATATGTTTGGATTTTCAAAAAGATTTTGACAAGGTCAGTCATCAAAGTGTTTAAAAAAACTAAGAAAGAAATTTTTAAAAAAAGAGCTGCTACAGGATTTGGAAAGATGTTTCTTTCATGGACTGGGAGATGCTTAAAAGATAGCAAGCAAAGGATAGGGCTAAATTGGTCACTACTCAGGATGGAGGGAGGTCAAAAGTAGAGTCCCTCAGTGACATAGGCGACTGGTAGGGGATGCATGGGGGTGCACGTGCCCCCCCCGATGGGGTAGCACCCCCTCGACAGCCTGTCGGTAGGGCTGGTTCCCCCCCTGAAAGGGCCACCACCGTCAGCGGCTCCTCCAGGTGCCCCCCCAGATACAGGAGGCACCAGTCACTCCTTGTCAGGGGGCTGTTCTGGGCCCAGTTTTGTTCAATACTTTCATCAACAACCTTGAGGAAATGGGGGCAGAGTGAAATCAGCAGATTTACAGATGATACAGCTGATAAAGAGGAGCTGCAAAATGATTTTACTAAGCTAAGTGGTGGAAAAGATGGCAGGTGAACTTCAATGTTGACAAATGCAAGTTAATAAACCTGGGACAAACAGCCTCAATTATATGTACACAATGCCAGATTCTGAACTAGCTGTGATGACTTAGGAAGAGACCTTGGAGTCACTGTAGATAGCTCTCTCAGAACATCAGCTTAATGTGTATCAGTGACCAGAAAAGACAATAAAATGTTGGGCATCATTAAGAAGGGAATTGAAAACAAACAGAAAACTTCCTCATGCCAGTATACAAATCCATAGTGCTCCTGCATCTTGAATGTTGCATGCAGTTCTAGTTTCTGCACCTCAAAAAAGGATGTAATAGAATTAGAAATGGTACACAGAAGGGCAACCAAAATGATCAAGGGCATGAAGTAGCTGTCATACCATGAGAAACTAAAAAGGCTAGTTTCAGACCCTTCAGTCAGGAAAGGAAAAGGCTAAGGGGGGACATGATAGAGAGTTACAAATCATGAAGTGTGTAAATAAAGTGAATAGTGTCTTGTTGCTCAGCAAGTCCCAAAATACTAGTACTAGGGGACGCATGCTGAAGTTAATAAGAGAAACAAATTCATGGACAAACAGCACAGTCAGAGAGGTTTCCTCTGACAGCTCTAAACCAATGATGGTGGATGCTAGGGAGGGTAATGAACAAGGGATATGTCACTCTAGATATACCCAATCTAAAGGTCTCCCAATAAAACATGCATTCCTGCCACTCTCAGGGACAAGATATTAGGCTACAAGGACCGTTGGTCTGACCCAGTAAAGCACTCCTTATGACTAACTTGGCAGGATTTGCTTTTTATGAGTAAATGTTGATAAACATCTACACATTTTGATTATTAACAATGGCAATAGTTTTTGTCAGTCTGTAGTATGAGGTGAAATAAAATGAGGACATAGGAAAAACGATGGCTGGTGGAATATGTGACAACAGGGGGAACGGTCCTGCAGAACCGTGCTAACTGTAGTTTGGACTGCAACTCCCAGAAATCCCAGGGGACTGGGAACAAAAGAAGAGAAAATGACAAAGCAGACAAGGGAGCAGAGCCAGAGCTGATGGCAGTTCTGCCACTCAGCCGGCAGGAGTCCTATAGTAGTTAGGTTTGTCATTAATAAATTGCCTGCCTCCCATGCCCTTAATTTTGCACAATCCTGAAAAATCATGTCAATAAAAATCAAAATGAAGGCTTAAAAATAAACATGGATATTATCCATCAAAATTATTAAAAAAATAAAAATCAAATACGACAGACCCCTGCGGGACTCCACTCAGAACTTGCTGTCACTCTAACATGGATCGATTTATAATTACCTCTTGCTGGTAGCTATTGAGCCAGTTGTCCATCCACCTTGTAGGCCACAATTCTCCAGTTTGTTTATGAAAAGGTCATGTCAGACTTAATAAAGAGTACTACAGTAGTTTACAATGAATTGACCTGAATGCTACATGCCATATTTTTATAACACTGGAAGGTTGGCCACCCATGGTGCAAATGGAATTTGTTCTATCTTCTCATAGCATTTTCCAGTGAAATGTTCAGTTTAACATACATTTTTCAGAAATGTGATACTAAATAAGGAAAAGGTGCTTAAAATAATGTAAATAAAAGTGTTGGGAAAGATGGATGTATGGTTGAATGTAGTATCAGACTTAACTGATTTGGGTCAAGCCAGTTTATGCAATGTCTATCTCAGACCCCTTGTTGGTTTAAGTTCAGTCCGGCTCCCCGGCATCCCGGCATGCTGTCTGGGCTGGGAGGGGCTGTCTGCTCCAGCCCAGCCAAGGTGTCCCTGCCTCTCTGCTCTGCAGCGCGAGCAGGGACTGGCAGGGACAGGCGTCTGGCCAGAGAAGGGTTTAATTCCCCCTCCCTGTGCCACTGGCAGGAACCTGAGCTGGGTCTGCTTGCACCCGCCACATCTCGCTGCTGTAGCAGGAGTGCACCATGGCCCCTGAGGCAGAGGGGGGCAGGGAGCAGAGTTGGTTCCCCCTCTACCCCACTGGTGGCTCCCAGCCCAAAACAGGGCCCCAGTTGTCTCCTCTCCCAGAGGTGAGAGGAATAATTCTGTCCCTGCCTCCCCTCAGGGGCCCTGCCTGGCCATGCTCCATCCCTGCCACTGTGGCAGGAGGGGTAGAGTCCTTACTGGGGGTGGCAGCCCCTGTCACACTGAGGGGGAGAGCGAGCCCCTTCCCGGCAAGGAGCTGGGCTCGGGCTGCACACAGCAGCACTGCAGTGTGGAGTGGGCAGAGCCCTGCAAGTCCCTGCAGAGTCATCGCGCTCCACAGCTGCTCTGCTGCCCCCACAGCCCAGCCCCGCTGGGAAGCCATGACAGGCTCCTGCCCATCCGGCACACACCAGTGCAAGCGACCAGCAGTTGAATAAGGCCCTTCCTGCCAGGAGCGGGCGCACTCCACGCACAGAGGGGTTGTTCACACCACAGCTGGGCCTGCCAGGGCTGGGTTTGCCCAGCCCAGCTGCTGCTGCCCTGTGCTCAAGGACAGCTCCCTGCCAGTGCGAGGGGGCTTATTCAGCTGCTGTCTCTGTGCTGGGCCAGCACACCCGCCCTGCTAGGCAGACCCAGCTGTGGTGCGAGCAGCCTCTGTGCTTGGAGCAAGCCCCCTCCTGGCAGGAAGGGACTTATTCAGCTGCTGGCTGCGGGGTCTGCCTGGCCAGGCCACAGCTGAAGCTTGGGGGGGAATAATGGGGGCTGAATAAGCCCCGAGTGTCTAGCCACAGCACAGAAGGAGCAGTGGGGAGCCCCCACCCAGCAGCTGGAGCGGCGAGAGGTGAGTGCCCGATAGGTTGGAGCCTGTCACGGATTCCTGGCGGGGCTGCGCCGTGGGGCCAGCATAGCAGTTGTGGACCATGGCAGCGCTGTGGGGCTTGCAGGGCTCTGGCCTGCTCCACACCCCGGTGCTGCCACGTGCAGCCCGAGCCTGCAGCACAGCCCCCTTGCTGGGAAAGGGCTCGCTCTCCCTCACAGTGTGACAGGGGCTGCCCCCCTCTGTAAAGGCTCTGCCCCTCCTCCCACAGCAGTGGGGACAGGGTACGGCCAGGCAGGGCCCCTGGGGTGGGGCAGAGGGATTGGGTTATTCCTTCGTCCTCTGGCAGAGGAGATTGCCAGGGACTCATTCCAGGCAGGAAGCCACCCAGCTGCCAATAGGGTTGAGGGGAAACTCTATTCCCTGCCTACCTCTGCCTCAGGGGCCATGGTGCCCCCCTGCTGCAGCAGCAAGAGCGGGAGTGCAGGCAGACCCGGCTCAGGTCCCTGCCGGTGGCACAGAGAGGGGGAATTAAACCCCACTCTGGCCACTTCAGCCTGGGCTGGCCATGCCCGCCTAGCACAGCTTCCCTGCAGGCAAGGGCCTGCTCTAGTGCCCTCTGCGCCTGGCCTGAGCAACTGCAGGCATGTCCCCACATTGTCTCAGTCCAGAGAGCATGTTTGTCCTGTTACAAACCGGTTCAGCCTGTGCAGATTAAACTAACCTGCAAAGGTTGAATCAGTTCAGGCTTTTTGAGTGTCTGTCCCTAGTCCAGAACTGCCCCTGCTATGCATAGCAGTTAGCTGTGTGACTTACATTCAAGTTAACTCGAGTGCCATGGAGAACTCTTTATTTATTATGCCAACAATCTTCCTTTGTCTGGGTCTGTTTTTCTTTCTTTCTTTAGCATCTAATTAATCCATTTCACTTCTCTGCTGCCATGATTGTAGCACTGCACCTCTTTCCATTTATTCAGTCCATCATTACTTCTATATGCGATAAGGGCATAGAAGTCTCATCCTTGCTTCTCCTCCCTGATTGTAAGGAAGCTTCTTGCTGAGCTACTCCTGAAGGGTGCTGCTGCTGTTCTTTATTCATTCATCTATATCCTCATCAGATCTGAAGTTACTGGATTACAAAGAAAGATTAAAAGAGACAAAAAAGTGCAATTTGGCTACATCATTAGAAGGTAGAGTGAGAGAAGAGGCCATAATTGTTTCTGCATATTTGATGTAAGCAAACATCAAGGAGAGAGTCTTATTTAGGAAAGTGGGGTATAACTAGAAATGATTTAATATTTTCATAGACATTAGGGCTGGAAAGGACCTCAGAAGATCATTGAGTCCAGCCCCCTGCCCCAGGGGCAGGAAGTCAGCTGGGGTCATATGATCCCAGCAAGATAAACACCCAAATTTCTCTTGTAGGTGTTCAAAGTAGGTGCTTGAACCAGGTCCGGCAGCAGTTTATTCCAGACCTTGGCTCAGACTGTAAAGAAGTTCTTTCTTATGTCCAGCTTGAAATGGTCCTGAAGGAGTTTGTGACTGTTTGACCTCGTCATCCCTTGGGGGGCTCTGGTGAACAGTTGTTCCCCCAGATCCTGGTGAGCACCCCTGATAAACTTATAGGTGGCCACCAGATCACCCCCGAGCCTGCACTTTTCCAGGCTGAAGAGTCCCATAGCTCTCAGTCTCTCATCATAAGGTCTGTTTTCCTGACCCCTGATCATGCGTGTGACTCTCCTCTGCACTCTCTCAGGTTTCTCCACATCCTTTTTGAATTGTGGAGCCCAAAACTGGGCGCAGTACTCCAGTTATGGCCTCACCAAGGCCAAGTACGACAGGAGAATGATGTCCTGGGATTTGCTTGAGAAGCATCTATGGATGCAAGCCAGCATTTTGCTCGTTTTACTAGCCACAGCATCACATTGAAGGCTTATGTTCATTTGTGTTCAGTCATGACCCCCAAGTCCTTTTCATCCATAGTGCTAGCCAGCGTAGCACTGCCGAGCCTATAAGCATGCTGAGGGTTTTTCCTCCCATGGTGGAGAACCTTGCATTTTTTGGTGTTAAACACCATCAGACAGAATAGACTTAGCTTATGAATCCAGGATTGCTCCCGTGAGGAGCAATCACTCTTCCTGAACTCCCCTCCTCTTTGAGTCGTGGTCCCTTAGGGCCTCACCTACAAGCCTTCTGAGCATGTCAAAGTCAGCTTTCCTGAAGTCAAGGACTTCTCTCTTGCTGACTGACTTGCCAGCTTTATGGCAGATGGTGAAGGTGATCAGCTCATGATCCCTGTCATCCAGCTTCCCTTCAATCATTAGGTCACTGATTAGGTCATCTCCCATAGCCAGTACCAGGTCAAGCAGCGCTTTACCTCTCATTGGCCCGTTGCCTTCTTGTGTCAGGTAGAGCTCATCCACGCATGAGGGAAAGCTTTGCAACTGCTCTGATTTGTCCAAGCGCTCTTCCCACAAGATGTAGTTGAAGTCTCCCATGACAACCGTGCATCAGGAGTGCTCAGGTTCAGCCAATTCCCTGGTGAACTCTTGGCCAAGCTCTTGATCCTGGGTAGGAGGTCTGTAATAGACTCCCACCATTGATGATATGTGAGAATTGGAAAGGAGCAAACTTAGGTTGAACAACAGGGAAAAATTCATAGCACTGGCACATGAAATAACATTCAGTGAGATGACCAAAGCATTTCTTGGGACATTTTAATCTAGGCAAAGGAATAGTAATTGCATGACAGTAGAAAGAGGGAGTAGTACACGGACTTAAACAAGTTTAGAGAACTTAGTGAGAGATACAGGGATCTCAGGGCAACTGAATTATATTTGGAAACAATATTTAGCTTCCTGAGTCACTTTTGAACATGCAACCCTGTCTGATGAATCATACTGATGAGAAAACCATCTATGGAAGTCATATAGTTGGGAATGGTCCTGCTTTGAGCAGGGGGTTGGACTAGCTGACCTCCTGAGGTCCCTTCCAACCCTAACTTTCTATGACCCTATATACATGATATAACAAGTCAATTGGAACCATTTCTCTGCTGTAAGCCAATGGAGCTATAAGGACAGCTGTTTTCCATTTCTAATCTCTAGCAGCACTAATTTGCCTGGTTGAACAGAATTTGTCTGATATTCACAGGTTGCATGCAGCCACATTGCCAGGTCTTCTAGCAATGAAGGCACTTCCATTGGTGTTCCTAATCCTAGCAGCTCTGGTTCTGCCAGGCTTAGCAGGTGAGTGTAAGGGTGTGTGCAGGCAGAATGGGGTGGTTTTTAAAAACACCACTTCAATTTAGGGCCCTCTGGGGCAGCAGTGGCCTCCCCCCACAGGCAGCACCCAGCTACAGGTACTGCAGCCGCGGAGGGAAGCACCAGGCCCCCGTGCAGCTCAGGGAGGCAGGCAGGCTCTGAGGGGAGGGAAAAATCAGGCTCGCCACTTTTCTTGGGTAGAGCCTGCCTTCCTGGGCTGCTGCCAGACTGCCTGCAGGGCATTCTGCAGAGCCCCTGAGCTGCACAGAGCCTGGTGCTTCACTCCACGGCTGTAGGGGCAGCAAGCTAAATCCCCTTGCAGTTTTAGTTTGTTGTGCCCCAAGTCATTTAAGGCACATTACACCACCACATTTGCTACAGTGGCTGTAATTAATGTGCAATATGCTGCCGACATTAAAGAGGAGCAAAAGCATTTAGCCCGCTTTAAAGTATTGGGCACACATGCCCCTTGCTTTGTCTAAAATGCCTAGAATATTTGCCTAATGCTGCTATTAGTTAATTTCCTCACCTTTTATTATGTGCAATCATTAGTAATGCAGGATTCCTGTGACATTACAGAAATAGGAAGTCAGAGACTTTGGGCTTTTGTTTTAATGCAGAATGAATTTGATGTAATGTTTACAGTTCCTAAAGGCAATGACTGACAGCATGTGATGAAGCCAGACCCAGTGTGATCCACTCCTTTGCAAACATGCAGAGTCCTACAAAAGGTCCTCAGCCATTCTTAAAGATAGAAGCCCAGCCCTCAACTTCAGGTCTTCCAGTTCTAATAACAAAAAACCAATAGACCATGTTACCAATACCTAATATCCCAAAGGGATAGATAGCACAGTTAAGGTATACCAATTCCTGCAGCCAGTCATGCAAAGGAGCCATGTGGTGAGTGTTGCCTCTTACTCCTCAATCCAAATGCCCATTTTTACAGCTGGGCTGATTAGAGGTAGCTTTTGGCACTAGAGCAAGACCAGAGCAAAGCTTAAATGCATGCCTCTAGAGCTATAGTAAGATGTCTTAACCACTTTGTCACCACACCCTTAATTATAATGACAGGGACTCCCAAAATGAGAATAAGCTGTGTTAAGTGGCATAAAGGAGGTGGGAAGAGGAGGGAGAGTCTGTGTGTATGTTGTTTAGGCTGCATGTGAAGAGAAACAGATGTTTGCTGGTTGGCCAACATATGGAAGAGTTAATTGTGCTATTGGCTTGGCTTGGCTTGGCTTGGCTTTATAGGGGTGTGGCACTTCACCACTCCTGGCAGTGTTCCAGGTGGGATCTCTTATAAACATCCAAAGAACACAAGGAAAGCATGACCACCACGCCATGGCTGTACTGCCGCTGTGGGTTGTGAATCATACTTCCCTCTCTGCACCTGGCCAGCTCTGTTGGCTGGGGGGGTGGAAGGAAGACAAGGGAGCCACAATCCTCCCTTTCCACAACCCCAAGCTCTTTGGGATAGATTGAATCCCCAGTCATGCTGAGAGCGAGCAAGAGAATGTAGGGTCCACAATGTTATGTAGGGGCCTAACCAGACACTCGAGTGTCCTGGGCAGCATCAGTAACTGTGCTGCCAGTGGTGTAGAAGTGGCCAGGCCAGTGCTACTATTTTTATATCCCCCTGTAGCAGGTCTGGCCCCAGGAGTGGCTGTGGTGCCCCCCAATGACTGTGCTTTGCTCCGACTCTCTAGATCCCCTTTCCTCTCATCTGCCATGCCTTGATGTAATTAGTTAATTTGGAAAAAAGGAGGCTGCTCCAGGATGCCAGAACAGACTCTCATCTACTGCTATATTAATCATTAATCAAGGGCTAATTTCACGGCCTCCAACCCCCTCCCCCCCACTACAGCTAAGCCTATGCCTTGCAGGTGTTACCAGTTGATCGTTTCAGTGGGCACTCAGCCCCAGTTTGATATCAGGCCTCCATATGCTTACAGGGGTCCCTGCCTTCCCAGTCCTCACCACTGTACCTGGATTTTGGGCTCTGGTGTGCATCACTCACATCTTGATTTTGGGCTCTGGCTGTGCTACTCACTTGCCATGACTCTGGTCTCTCCCCTCATGGCCTCAAGATTCAACCCTACAGGGCTCTGGTCACACCCTTCATGGGCTCAGGCTTCCAACCTTCCAGGGAACCACCTTCTGCTCCTAGGGCCTAGCCACCGGCAGGGCTCCAGGCAATCACACGCTCTCAGGCACTGCTGGGACCTCCAGTATCCCCTGCTAGTCCTAATCTGGTCCTCAAGCATAAACTATAATGAAAAAGGTAAGCCCTTAGGCTATAACTAAAACCATCCTGGCTGCATAACAGAGTTTGGATTTTTACAAGCCCTCAGTTCCTCACTTGTAGTCTGCAGGGCAGTGGAGTCCCTGGCGGTCTCTAAGCCACTGTCACCACAGTGCAGAGCTCATTCCCTGGCAGGTCCCAACTGACTGACTGGATTCAGGCACTGGCTTTACATAGCTCCTAAGTCCTGCCCCATCTGATCATGTGAATCTGCAGTCAATCACAAGTGTTCACCTTTTTGTGCCTGGTTACCCTCCTGCTCCCCCTGCTATGGCTTAGCTCAGCTGCCTGGAACTCTTTACTCAGGGGATGCCTCCCTGTCTACCTTGGCACAGGTAAGGTAGGCTACTACCTGGGGAAATTACCCTCTCTGGGTTGAACTCTAGCTGTATCTAGTAGGGCTGTGCAAAGCTTTGGTTGCTGATTTGATTTGAAGGAGATTTGGCCCAATTTGGTGACCAAATCTGTATTGAATCAGGAGACCCATTAAAAGGTTCAAATTGAATCTGAAGCCTCCGAATTGATTTGGAAAAGATTCGGAGAGATTCAGAGATTCGGATTGGCTGGGGAGAGGCAAGCATAGCCAGGTGGCTGCAGGTTCTCCCACAGTTCCTCCGGCTGTGCCTGCCTCTCCCCAGTTTGGGGGAGCTGTGGAGAAACTCCCATGGCCTCCTGGCACTTTAAAAAAAAAAAAAAAAAGCCCCTCACTCACCAGATGCAGCAGTGGGGACCAGGGCTTCTAAGGGCTCATGGCAGAGCCCCTCACACACACACACAGAGCACAATTGCTTCCCCCCTCCACCGCTTGACACCCATCAGCAGCAGTGCAGCTCAGCAGGATGCCACAAACTGTCTGGGAGCTGGGGCAGCTCCAGCAGTCACCCAGAACCTGGCACCACTCAGCCCCAGTGGCCTTCCTTGATCCAGCCCTCCTTGATCCAACTCAGTCCATATAGTTTCAGGAAGATTTTAACAGTTTACCACCCTTTGTTCTTGCTCACCAGCATCCCAGGCACAGGCTATTATCTATACCATTTTACAACCTCACCGTTACTGTCTCCCACAATCCCCTCCTGTCCAGCTCCTCGCATGATCTTGCCACCTTCCCTTCTATTGCTGCTAGCTTTGCTCTCCACTTCCTTTCTTCCCTCTCTATACTTTTCTGGAGTGCTTGAAGCATTTTGTCTGTCTCAACCAGCGTGACACTGCACTGTTTACATTGCACCTGTAAACTGCTCTGAACTTCTGCTGTCTCTAGTGACTTAAGGGGTGAAGCAAGTACTTCAGTCTCTGCCCTCCACTGCTTCAGCATCCCCAGAGCCTTCTCCTTAAATTTGCATAGCCATTCATTGTACGTCTGCTGTGCAGCAACAGTGACCTTTGGCAAAGCAGAAAGCAGTATCTGCTGTCTGAGATCCTGAGTTACACCAAGCTGCTGCTCAAACTCTGCCTTTGCTCTGGTAGCAGCCAGCAGCTTTCCTTCACATGCTTTCTCAGCTGGAGCTAATGTTTCCCTTGCTTTCTGGTTCTTCTCCTGAAGGTTGCTATTGCCAACTCCCAGTTGATCGGCTACCTCCTTAAGTCACATGGCTCCCTCCTCTGATAGAGACCCGGTCCATTTCTTTTTGTAGCGTTAACTGCAGGGTCAGCACCTGGGGCTGGTGCAATCACTCCTCTTCATTACACTACTGATTTGATGCATCTCCTGGCAGGAAATACAAAAAAGGGGAACAGGTAGAAGAGAATGTTTATTTCTCCTTCCTCCCCCTTTGCTCCCAGACAGCCAGGCACGTAGGGCCTTGGGATGGAGAAATGGGGTTCCTACAGGATGACACTCTAAGTAGATAAAACCAATTTCTAAGAACACCTGCTCTAATTGCAAAGGAAATTACAAAGTGAATCATCTGTAGTTCAGGGGGAAAATCAATTATTTTTTGTAAGCTGAACCCAACTGGGCTGACAATCGACTGAGTGGGACATCAGGAAGAAATCAATCCCCAGAACTTTCACAAAATCCATCTTAATTCTGGCCAGACAAATCTGTTTTGTTCTAGTTTTTTTCCCTCTCTCCTGAAGCTCTGTTGATGCACCTCAGCCCTGACCTGCAATTCTCACGGCTGTTTCAGCCCCTGGACCTTCCCCAACAAGACTTTGCTAATGCACTATACTGCTGACCTGCAAATCTCCATATTCTCTTCCTTCCTCTCCTTTCTTCTTTTATCTTTACTGTATGTGTTCCCACCCCACTCTTTCTGGTTTTTCCCAATGTGTTAATGCAGATGGAAGGTCCTGAATATGAAGTCAGTCTTGGAATATGAAGCCAGAGAGCAGCAGTCTGTTTTACTAGGCTAGAGCAGTGACCAAATACCCACTGGATCCTGGCCCTTTCAGAAATGTAGAAAGCAGGGTACATTTGCACCTTATAAACTAACCAATATGTGTAAGTATGTTTTAAAGAGGGATTATGGATTCTTCCCCTTTATCTGGCTTAGTTTTTGTAACTCATTGTGTCTATGTGTGTATATCTCTTTCTCTTTAAATGAGGGATCCAGCAGCAAACTCCTGACTGAAACCCCTTACCCTTCTGTCATGGGTCTCCAGTCCCTGGGCAGGGGTGGGCAGCCATCCCCTTGCAGCTGCAGGGGAAGGGGCATCAACCAGAAACTTGGCACTGGCTCTGGGAGTAAATCCTCCAGCGCCTTCCTGGAGCCACTCCAGTGCATGGTCCTGGGGCTCAGACAGAACCTGGACAGCAGAGAAACACCCTGCCAGCCTGGTCCAGGAGTACAGGGTGCATTCCTGGCACTGGTTCCCCCCAGCAACTCACTAGCTCTGCTACTCCCACACCTCTGTCCTGCTTGGGGCAGACCCCTGAACCCCCCATCCTGGACAAAGACCAGGGACCCCCATGCCACTGTGAGCATGGGCAAGCATGCCTCCCTCCAATGGTTGCCTGAAGCTAACAGCTGCCTGACAGATGGCAGGGCAGCAGGGGGAAGCATGTGCTAGGCAGCCAATCAGGGGTGGTCCACTGCTTGGCTGCAGTCAACTGCCTTTGGCAGTCTTCAGCATGTTGGGAGGCATGCTGGAGCACCCTCAAGCTCCTGGCTTCAGCCAGTGCAGGAAGCCTTAGTGCCTCCCTCCACACTATGAAAGGGGGAACTGGTGTTCTGTTCACTCCCAAACTAACATAGTCCACTTAAAGAAATGTGAATAAGTTAAGCGTGTGCCAGGCAGCCAATCAGGGGTGGCCCACTGCTTGGCTGCATTCAGCTGCCCTTGGCAGTCTCCAGCATGTTGGGAAGCATGCTGAAGCAACCTCAAGCTCCTGACCTCAGCCAATGCAGGCAGCCTTTGTGCCTTCCCCCATACCAGGAAAGGGGGAACTAGTGTTCTGTTCACTCCCAAACTAACATAGTCAACTTAAAGAAACCTAAGTAAGTTAATTCAAATCTGCATCAGGCTTTTTGAATATCTGTACCTAGCCTACATCTCTCCTTTCAGAATCTACAAACTGTTCTCATTCAATCCCATCTCTCTCCCACATCTGTCAGGATTCAGAATCTGTCAGAAAGCTTTTGAACATTGGGTATGCTTCCCTTAAACTCTGCAATAAACCAAAGAGCTTCTAGAAGCACATGCTTTCCTCATACAGGATAGCCAGAGGGGGATCCTGGGACCTCCTTGTTAAAACCCTGGTAGCAAGATAAAGGGGATATTTCCTTGATTGTAATGAAGTCAGCCCCACCCCTGTTCCAGATGTGCTAAATCATCCCTACCAGGCATAACGTTTATGTTTGTCAGCGCATTTACACATACAATTAATGCAACTGAATAACTCCAGTGCAATTTGAGCCAGAGTAATTTAATCCCAATGTCACTGTCTACACATGCATTTAAGCACAGGACTATCTGATGATGCTGTAAATTAAACTACACAGGTCCAATTGCTGGACATGTGCTGATGGTGAAACTATACTGTGCAGTAAATTAATCTATTGCACAGTAAAGCTCATGAGTACACACACCAAATGACTCAGAAAGAACACTTTTGAAGGGCAAATCCTTTTCCACCATATAGCAGATGCTTGTTAAAAGATATTCTGACTTCACTTTGCTCTCTATTCAAATGATACCAGATGAGCCTTATGCACTATACTGCTCTACATAATTATTTCCTATATTTTTCAGAACCAAAATGCAAATATTTCCATAGCCATTTCCTGAATGATAACCTCCTTCCTTGGTTATGGCTATTCATAACCAAATGGTACTTCATTTAAATGGGAAAACAAATGCCTTTATCTTCAAGGTGTACTGACAAAACACAGAGTTTCCCTGGCTCTTAGGGTCAAATGAACACATTCCCTTACTTACGCATTCAAACAAAAGGACTTTCCTGCCAGTGTGGCGATTCAGATGATCTTCTTACCTGAATGTAGTCACAATCCCATTAATCTAAGGAGAATAGAGAGGGGAGAAATCAGCTCCTGACCACCTGCCCCCCTTTAGTAATGGATGAGGACAGAAGAAAAAAACAATGTAAATCATATTTTTAAACTGCTTTTAGCTTTTCTGTTTTTATCTCCTTCCATCCTCCCTTTTGTCTGTCTACTACCCTTGTCTCCATTTTAATTTTCCTGGTTATTGCCTTTATCATAATATCTTTGTCCCAAGCTCTTCTTGCTCTCTGCCCCTCATCTTGTTCCTTTTCTATAACTTTCTCTGCTGCTTAGTATTTTCCTCTTTAATCCTCCTCAGCCCTTTTTATAGCTCCTTTTCCTTCTACTTTCTCTAATATTTCCTTCCCTTTCTTTCCAAGCATTCTCCATTTTTTGCTCACCCATTTCTGAATCACAACATTCTCTTCTATTTATGCCTTTTATTTAATTTGCTTTACATTTCAGAGAGTTTACTTGAATTTCACCTAACCCGTATCAGTAGTGAAGATGAGAATGATTTTCCTGTGAAACTTTCTCATCATGAAACCAAAGGACAGCCCAGTTCTGGACAGGTGGAAATTACCAAGAGGTAAGCATACCAAGAAAAGGAATGAAAGTAATCATTCACTGGGGGGAAAAAAACTCACAGAAAAGCTGTCAATTTTATTTTGTTTTGCTTTCAGCCTAACATTTTCAGTTTTGGACCCAAAAGAATGGGTTTTTTGTCATTGAAGACACAAACATTGTCAGCTGCCAAAACTGGATTTTTTTTTTCCATTGTAGGGTTTTTGTTTTTTGAAGTAAATTCAGAATTTGCTGTAGAAGATGGAACACATTTTGACCAGGCTTACATTCCAATGGCACTGTCCAAAAGAGGGAGAGTGCATTCATCACCTAGAGAATTAAGCAGATGGCAGATAATGGGTTCTCTGTTTAAACTCTGCCAACCCGAAGTTGAGTCAATAGAGCTGACTTAATGTTACAAAAAGTTTCCATGAATATATTCCATATATTCATTCAGACTTTTTTCAGGGAATTCACTTGGGCTGTGAATGTTCATGAATATTCTAGCCTATGAGTTCACTGGTTGGTTCTTCTGCTGACACAGTGAATATTCCACAATACTAATTATAAATTCAATGCAAGTGAATTTCAGGTTTATAATTATGAATATCTGAACTAGAAGCCTGATTCTACAAGCCATAGTAAGGAAAAAGAAATGTACCACCTGACCTGTATGTTCATTGTAAACAGCTCAAATTTGGAATGTCAAATACCCGCACTGTGAACTATAAAATTATTCTGAATAAGATATATATGGGAGAAAATTATCATTTTTATTTGGGGACAATACTTGAAAGGAAGATGAGGTGAAGTTAATCTAATATGCTATTCAAAATGAATTATTCATGTAGCCCCACAGGACAATAACATTACCATAGGCAATAACTGTATACACACATCACTATGGAAGGTAGCCATCGCTCAGTCATTTTCAATCCCAGCAGGGTATGAGAATACACAAGCCCTCATAAACTCAGCAGAGCTCTGCAGTTCTCATTAAACTTCTACATTATTTTTCTGCAGGCTTTTTCTCTGAAATGGACTGATGGGTCTCTAACGAGTTTCATCCAGAGGCCTCTTAGCTCCCTTCTCCATACCATTTGTGGATTACTTAATACTCTCTTAAGCATATGAATCTGCTTGGCCTTAAATTTCAAAGGTAAAGAGAACCAGGAATGAACTAGTCTTACTCTCAAGAGAATTTAAGTCTAAAGAACCAGCCCCACAATATGATGTTATCTATTTCAAAATAATAGTTTCCCTGATCATCAGGGCCTGAGTTTGTCCAAAATATGTGAGTGTACACACACGTGCATGTACACACATACATATACATGCACACAGAAAGCTCTACCACTCTAAGCTCTGCTCTGTGGATCCTTACGTTATTGACTTCTGGGCTGAAACAGGAACATAATCACCATGTTTGTTTGATCTTGAGTTTTGCTCAGCTGTGCTCTACCAATAGATTCCAACCATCCCATGTGGAATATGATTTTTTAGGGTTAGTTATAATATCTTCTTTTTGGTTAGTACAATTTACATATTTTGGTAATGCACAAACTATAGAAAAATTGTATTTCCAGGAACTGAGTGTGAATGATCTCATGACAGGAATGGAAAAAGCTCCCTTATAATTGTTCTGTTTTGATTTGTAGTATTAGTTAACTGATTCCCTCTTAATGTGCACCAGGAAATCAGAGTGGCTGATGAAATCTGATTGACTTTCACTGTGGTTAGAACATGGTTCAACCACAATCAAGTGGTAACTTTCTATAGAAAAATCAAGACCTTATTTTTAAAAACCCAAAATGTTAATACATATGGTACAAATACAACACAAAAAAACTATTTCAGTGCCTTGCTTGTAGACTGAATTGAGAGCTGTTTATAAAAATGATGCTATAAAAATAAATTTGAATTTGAATGCTTGATGAAATAAGTATGCCACTGAGCTTTTCCAGAGGGGTTTCAGGAATATTCATGAGGGCTCTTTAATTATTAAATAATTACAAATCACTCATTAAAACATTATTCATTTCACCATTTAATCATGCCAAATCACACATTTTAAATCATGGAAATTTTCCTTTCTTAGTATCAGATAAATTCAAGAAAACCTAATTGAATGTTTTTAATTTTTAAGCAGCTAAATGGCTAGTTCAATGAACTGTAATATAACCATAAAAGGAACTACAAATCATATGGAAAAGTCATGTGTATATCATTACACATACAGATGAGAAAGCTTTGTGAATGCCACAGGGTGGCATTTTGCTAAATGAAACAAAACTTGTTATGCTGGTATATATGTTAAAATTACTAACCATTACTTTGCACTGTAAACAAACATTTTCACTTTGTTTTTCTTAATTATAAGCCACTTTACCACTTTGACTTATTGGTTAGTTAGAAGTTCCTCTTGCAATTGTGTCTTTTTCCTAGAGAACTGGCAAAGGTTCACAGAGCAAGAGACAGTACACAGCACTATTTGGTTCATTTAGGTGATGACAAAACAGCTTGGTGTATAGACCCCTCTAAGTAGCAATAGTAGGAAGTTCAACATAGGCCAGTTGTTAACTGTCAACTTGCCATTGTGTTATCTGCTCAGAGGAGATGGTGAAAACAGTGGCAGCTGGTGTTACTTCATCTACAACAAGGCTTTTCACTCCCAAGTGTTAACAATGATAAACACAGAGGAGCACCATCGGTTGGAGCAATGGTGAAAGAAGTTTTAAATGTTATCCTAGATGAATATGTAATATTCCTTCAGCATCAGTGCCATTCTCCATAATGATTTGAGGGAATGCCAGCAATACTAAGACAGAGTTATATATTTGCAGAAGATACTTTTTCAAGGTAAGTGTTTCAGTATTTCAATGAGAAGTAGTAAAGCCGTGTGAATCTGAAGTCCGGCAGAAGGCAGGGCAAATTTGAACCTTATATATAGACTAACTAAATTAGAGAGGTATAGTATAATGGTTCATAAGCAGAGAACTTACTTAATGACCTGACAGCATTTGATGATTTCAATAATATCTTGGTTTACCATATTGGATACCTGCTGTACAAAATTTACCAAAATAGGCACAGCAAGCATTTTACAGGTGTGGAAAGGGAGACAGACAGAGATTAAACTGTTTGCCCAAGATTACATGATAATTCAGTGGTAGAATTGGTACTGGGGTCAGAATACAGGAACCTCTGATACTCATTCCACATGCTTAGCCCACTAGACAATGAAGCTTCCTGACTCGCAGCAAATTTATCCTTGTAGATTTATCCTTGTAGACTCAAAAATGAGCTGACCATTTAGACACCTTGTTCTAGAATGGGCACCACCTCTCTTGGTCAACAACATGCCCAACTCCTGGGTTTTATTTTTCAGCAACCTCTTTCTCCTTTCCTCCTGGTTTTAGGGCCCTGATGCAGAAGAATGTGGTTAGTTCAGATACAGTGAGCATTTTCTATAAGGGGAGTGTCTTTAGGATTTCATTAAAAGCATGGTGAATGAAGGAGGTGGGGAGGGAATAGCTTACCAATTTCAGAAAGAATCTGAAGCTCTACGCATCCTGTGCCAATAGGAGCAATATTGATGGGATGTGAAAACAAATCTTTATGCATTTGGGGACTTCTGAGTTTTCTAAACAAAGGCAGTTGCCTCAGTTTAGTTCTAAGTGAATATTTTTTCACATCATAGAAAGCACTGTCATGCCTTAGAAACCTAATTAGCAACAGGTTATAATATAGCACATTTGCAAGCAAGCTCATTAGATACTAGAAGGCCTCAGGCAGTGAACTACAAGCTTACCCCAAGACTAAATAACATTTAGCTCTTTTAATCTATTGCCCTTGGAGCACTGTACGAAAGTGGGGAAAATGCACTGTGGGAGATTCAGTGCTTAAGATCTGTGTTAAAACTGTGAATCACAGGCTGAGCTGGGAAGTATTCATATCTTTCCAGGCCCATGGCTTATGCCATCAGACCGTACTGCTTCCAGGTCAGTGTTTAGGGGCCAATTTTCAAAAGTACTTGGGCAGGCAGGAACCTAGTGTGATATTTGTATCTGCATCTTTAGGGACCTAAATACCTTTGAATACTTTCCTCTTAGACACATCAGGAACTTCCCTGTTTGCTGTAGCATTTCTACAGAAGAAGGCCTTCAGGTTTTCAGGCAGTAAACCCGGTGTTTCCCTCAAGCCCTTAATGTGATGAAAATGCCCATCCTTTTTTATTTATTATTGGTTTCTTATGATAATACAAATTAGCCTATTGACTCTGGCTGTGAACCCTTATGATTTTATGTATAATTCATTAATCAGGAATAAGGCTAGGTCACAGTACAATGCAAATTCAGTACAATGCAAATCCACTAGAAAAGAGAGTTTCTGCCCTGAAAGTTTACAGCCTACTTCCAGAGCAAAACATCAGGGCTGATGAAGGAGATGGGTTGTTTTGAAGCTGTGACCTAATTTGCCATGGTGTTTTCCCATGCCTCCTTATAAGGTCACTGCCTCTGCTTTGAAATGTCTTCATCGTTTGTTCTTGTGTGGTAGTGCACGATACGGGAGGGAGTGGGGGCATTTCCCTCCACGGAGGACGCATTTGGGTAGGGTTGATGATAGTTATGTCAGACTATTTGCAGACAGTTTGGAGAGAAATCCGAGACAGTACAATTGGAGGTGGCCCTGCCAAACCATCTGATCTCTGCGGTAGTCCCATGCTAGTTTTTGTTGTCAATCAGTAAGCCTACATGTTTGGCCTACTAACTTGTGGGTTCTTTCCCCTCAAGCAGTCAGTGACATTAGGTCAGTGGCTGTTTCTGCAAGATAAATTGCTAGTTTTCCTTTGTCCTACAGTTTTGATGAAAGCTTTCTCTGAGAAAACACAATACAGTTTTCTAATTGCACAGACAATTTTGTCCTTACGTTGCAAGTGCAACTGCTGCTGCATACAAACAAATGGGCAATTAGGTTGGCACAGCTAGATATTTGGGCATATGGTTACTCTTGAATTGTCAACCTGTAAGCCTTCCTTTTAACTTGTCCTTTTTCCGATACACAGAAGTTAGATCTAGTAACTGTTTGTTTGCATGTGCAAGTGCCCAGTTTCAAGTACAGTTGCATGAATTGGATGCAAATTTGCAAACACATAGGAATAACTGTCATCCCTAAATCATTGCATGAAATACGTTGTTTTGTCAGGTCAGTACTTTGACCTCTACTATCCAAAATACACATCAATACTGTAAGTGAAATGACATAGGCTTTAAGTAAAAACTCTCCCAGGATTCCACAAATGACATCAATCAAAGATTCCTAAACATATGGCACTATGCCACAGGGATGTCAGATGTCCCCAGTAATTGATTCATCTTTGATCTGGCAGGAAAAATGCAAGACCCTGCTCTTCTCTTTCTTGGACAAAAAATTCATTTCTAAAGACTGCTGTTGGTCATGCTGAAACATGAATTCAGGTTCATTCCATTTCCAGACCACTACAAGACACCACAGAGCCCTCAGCAGCCTTGGATACAATCTTCACCTCAAGAAACTCTGCAATTATCTCTTTGCCTCTAGGTAATGATTAATGCACAAGCTCAAATACACATACTGGTAATAAAATACCCTAAGCCTTGCACACAGCCCTGACTGGATTCATTATTACTGGAAGGTGTTGGAGCTGCTGCCAACAGCTTTCCCAGTAAAAGAGCTTTTCTAGTCCTGAAGTGTAATTTTTGTCAGTATCTTGTTTGTAAAGGTAGTGTACTGGGAAGCAGCAAAGACAGTAGGAAGCAACACTTTCCAATTGGTAATTAGTAGTGGGGTAGCAGAACACCTGCTCTGTGTGTGTGGAAAGGTACCTGTGTTAAAGCAAGACAGTACACTAGCAAAAAAGTAGACATTAAACAGAGGCCCAAAGAAAGAGACCATTGAGTGAAGGGTCAATTGCACAGAAACCAAACATTTTTCAATTCCCATGGCTCAAATCTGTGTTTGGTTTATTAACCCAAAGCAGGAATTGATAATTACAGGTTCCAAAGAGAAATGGTAAATGTGTTTCTCTTTACCACTGCCCTAGGGCAGGGGTCAGCAACATTTTGCTGGGGAGGGAAGGGGGTGGGCTGCCTTTTATTACTAGCTTCCCACTGTGGACCACAAATCTCCAGGCCTGGGCATGGCCTGCTGCCTGAGCTTACACTCCCTACTGACGCCAAGTCATTTGCAATGAGAATAGGTACAGATGCTCAATGCCATCAATCCCCCATGCCAAATCAGACCTTTGAGGGCTCAACCAGGCCTCCTTGTGGACCAGATCTAGACTGCAGGCTCTAGGCTGTCAACCTCTGCCTAGGGTGGTATCTACACAAAGCAACCTTGGAAGCTTTTTCTAACATGATGCTAACACTGATAGTGATTACTGACATTGCTTTCAGGACAATGTTAATTACCATTCTTAAGCACTCTTAGTTTAAAAGAGTGCTAACAGCAAAAGATTGATTTACTCTACTACTTTACCCCCTGGGCTTAGTTGGCTAACATTGTATTTCCTGTAACCTAGTTGGGTCCCCCTCCTCACCCCCATCCGTCCTATGTTAGTCCCTTGCTTGGGCGATCTGTATTTGGATTCATAACTCTTAACATCTACTAATAAAATTCATTCTTTTTCCCTCCCTTGCAGGCAGCAGTTCAGTTAAGTCAGTGTTAGCAACAGAAACAAGGTTTAAAAAAAGGTTTTAGGGCTTGTCTATAGGATAGTCAGGTCTCAATCCTACGGTACACTTAGCTTGAGTGAGTGGGTAGGGCTTAATTTATCAGAGCCAGACTGGAGATGGAGGCTGTAAAATCACACACACCCTTAGAAAGGGCAAGTAGATGACTAATGCAAACCTATTTCCTGTGAATTCAGACTTTCACATGAATTATATTTCTTTATCTTTATACCCAACAGTGTTACTAATATGATTGATTATTTGTATTATGATAGCACCCAAGTAAATCCAACAAAATCATCTCCATTGTGCTAGGCACTGTACAAACACATGAAACAAGGCAAGGCTCTGTCCTGAAGGGATTTTGTTCTTAAGTGAGCCAATTTCTTGGCAGGGAGATTCCTAGAAAGGGATTTTCAAGGTTCTCATGCCAAAACTACTTGTGTATTCATCCTGTCAATTCATACTAAGTAACTGATTAAACATAGGACTGCAGAACCAGGACAAAGGAGCTAGCCAGTTGAGTGAAAATGGACAGAGTATTATGCTGATGGCTCAAAATGGTTGGTTTAATTGAGAGATTAAAAGGGGAGATTAACTAGGCACTGAGATAACTGCTGGCCATAGCAGAAAAGGATTCACTAGATTGATTAGAAAGGGGAAGGTGCATAAGTGATCCTGGCCACTGGCTGTCTGGATATTAGTGAAGTGAGAAAGGGTACAAAATGAGCACTTGGTAGGGTGCTGGCAGCAAGAACCTTTAAAGCACATAAACACTGCTTGCAAATCTTTCCTTGGATAGTTCAAAGTGATCTAAATAGGGACTACCACTCAGGAGAAATGCCTGCATTATAATTCTAAGTGTCATGGCTGCTGGCAGAAAAACACTGAGTGCACCTGCAGGCAAAACACGTCTTGAATCACAATTTGTGCCTCTCCTTCAATCTTTATTTTCCTCTCAACCCATCATCTCCCTTTTTAATCAATAACTAAATCACCTCAAGGATGTGCAAGTCTCTGCTTCCTGGCACCACCTTTTCCTAAATACCTAAATTGTTGCACATTGGCTTAAAACCATGGTCTGTCTATCGAGCAAGAGAAGCTGATCAGTATGAGTGGCCTTTGAGTACAAAAAGCTGGGTCATTATTTCAGATCTATGTAACTGCAATCAGCTTCACTTCAAATCAGGGGAGACATTATTGAGACAGCTAGCGGAGACACTCAGACTGTGCGCTAATAGATTCAGGCAAAATATTGCCAGTTAGTGTCTAATTAGTCAACTCTGTATGTACACCGGTGGCAGTTGAAAAGATCTGTTTCACTTTGAGTTTCAGAAACCCTCACCACAGGAAACAATATTTTATTATAATGTAGATTTCTGGATTTCCTGCAAAAGCCCTTTATGTATAGCAATTCTTTTAATCAGTCACTGCTCTGTCTAAGAAGAAAAGGGGGGAAAGGACTTGGGGAATAAATATTTTAATAGATGAACTTAAAAATTATTAGTCCTCTGCTTCTCATACAGACTATAAAGTACATATAATTTCCAGGAGGAAGGGATCGCTGGTGCAGCTCAACTAAAAACTTTCTTCATTAGATTGAAATAGACATGAACAGTATGTGAGGTG
The DNA here is from genome assembly GCF_001723895.1 of Crocodylus porosus. Lineage (NCBI taxonomy): Eukaryota > Metazoa > Chordata > Crocodylia > Crocodylidae > Crocodylus > Crocodylus porosus. The sequence continues at coordinate 147,813,071 of NW_017728906.1, read as the reverse complement.
AGCCAGTCAAGCAGAGGAGCACATTGAAACTTGTATAAAAAAGAATTTTTCACTCCTAATATCTGATTTTAGCCTACAATTACACCTTTCTTAACCCTTTGTTGTTTCTGAAAGGCTGAATTAATGTACTATTCAGCACACAGGCCACCTCATGTCAACTCTGTTGTGCCTTCTCCTCTTCCAAGTGACATAACATGTTGATCAGAGCTGGAAAATCTCTTTAATCTGTCAAGCAATATTTTTCCTATTGTAACAGACACTCCATACTGAAAGACACATTCAAATGTTTAGTGTACACCAAAAAGATTTGTGATAACTATTAAAAGGAATTTAAGGGGGGAAGGGTTATAACTACCACAGAGGAAAGGCACATATTAATGAAAGGAAAAAAGGAGCATTTTTGTCCTACATTTTGGTAATTAAATGGCGTGCAGCCTTATTGGAAAGAAGTATCTTGAAAGAAACATAGGGTTTTTTCCTGAGGAACACAGTGATTTTTCAATGGTTTATGTCCTGCAGAAAATACTGTGTTTTAAATACATTCAAAAATAGTAAATTAATCTAATCAAAGTAGAATCATAGAACTGTAGAAAATTAGGGTTTGAAGGGACCTCAGACAGTCATCTAATCCAATCTCCTGCACAAAGCAGGACCATCTCAATTAGATCATCCCAGCAAAGGTTTTGTCTACCCAGGTCTTAAAAACCTCTACAGATGGTGCTGATTAACCTGTTCCAATGCTTTACTACCTCCCTAGTGAAAGAGCTTCCAAATATCTAACCTAAACTTCCCTTGCTGCAAAAAAAGATTTTTTGCTCATATACTTCATATATTATTAAACTCATGGGAAAGGTAGAGAGAGTATTTCAAATCAATTTTTCTGCAAAACATTTGGTTCTCAAAGTATAATTTTGATATATATTTGACATAAATCATGACAGATACGTGTGTGTGTGTGTGTGTGTGTGTGTGTGTATACTTAATAAGTCTGCTTTTGCAAACCTTTACTCAGGCAAGTAGTTAATACTTAAACTAGTTGCAACTGAAATAAATACAGCTACTTGTATACATGAGTAAAAGGTACCCTTATTGGTTTGGCACATGGACTAGGATACAGTTACAGAACCCCAAACTAGAGTCAGAGACTGAAAGGAAAGGTGATGCAAATTGCTTCTTTTCCTTCTGCTGTTGCACATGCATACAGTACAAGCCCATCCTGCACTGTGCTTCATGTTTTGAAGGAAGATTGAAAAAAACGAAACCACAAATGGAAAAATAAGTCCCTGGAGTTACTCTAAAAGGCTGAGTTAGGCTTCCACTGTGTATTTTTGTTTTATGTTACAGACAAAATAATGACTCAGTGTTGGAAGTTGGTAATCAATTGGGCAGCGATCATATGACCCAGTCCCTTTAAGAGGGTTTTTTTAAACAAAAAGGAGAAAAGTTGTGGTTCTACCAGATATGTTGCATAGGACCCATTGGATCATGCAAAAAAAAAGAAGTCACCAATTTCTGCATCTGGCTTACCAGTGCCTTTTCCTTCAATATTTAATATTATGCATTCAAAGTTTGGTTTCCTTTCAGTTGTGTTGCTGTGTTCAGAAAAGACTAGTCTAGACAGTTAAATTGAATTAAATAACACAAGGGAATCTTGTGTAGAAGAGATTAATTTTATAGGTGTGGCCATAAGAGCTGCCTACACTTTGAGTTGTCTAATATTTCCTGTTAAAAGAACCTGTTTTCAATTGTCAAATCTTGCTGTTCATTTTGAATGCCTGCTCCAGGTGGATTTTTTTTAACACTTCAGCAAAAGTGCTTCAGCTGTTTCTAAACATAAAGCTGGAGAAAACATGTTGCTTTCTCCAGAATAAAACTGATTCTTACTTCAGCTTTATTAAGCAGTTCTAGTGTTTCTGGGCTTTGAAACAGGGACTCGAAATTTATCCAGGCTGTTACATTTGTAGCAGTGATGTATCTTTTGCTGTTATTTTGAAGAAAATCATAAAACATTAGGGTTGGAAGGGACCTCAGGAGGTCATCTGTGTCCACATGCTTTCTGTAGTGGGGGACCCAAAACTGGACACAGTACTCCAGATGTGACCTCACCAGTGCGAAATACAGGGAATAATAGCTTCCCTCAATCTGCTAGCAGTGCAGCCCATTATGCCATTAGCCTTATTTGCAACACAGACACAATGTTATCTCATAATCAGCTTATTGTCCACTGTAAACCTCAAGTCCTTTTCTGCAGAGCTGTTGCTTAGCCAGTCAATCCTAAGTCTCCAGCCTGTACCAATAAATGGGATTGTTCTCCCCAAGTGCAGGACTTTGCACCTGTCTTATTGAACCTGATGACATTTGTTTTGCTCCAGTCCTCCAATTTGTTGAGGTCTCTTTGAATCTTAGCCCTACACTCCATCTTATCCACTACTCTCCCCAGCTTGGTGTCATCTGCAAACTTTCTAAGGGTGCACTCCATCCCATCTTTGAGGTTGTTGACGAAAATAGTGAACAAAACTAGCTGCAGGAACAACCCCTAGGGCACTCCACTTGACACCAAATGTCAGTTAGACATCAAGCCATTGATTACTACCCTCTGAGCTGGATGATCCAGCCAGGTATCTATCCACCTTATGGGCTAATCATCCAACCTGTACTTCCTTAGCTTGCCAGAATATTGTGGGAGATCATATCAAAAGTCTTGCTAATGTCAAGGTATATAATCAGGTGTACATCTTTTGGGTTAGGGTGCTGCTCTAACTCATGGCACTTTATGTAAAAGTGTCAGCACCCTCTATAGGGTGTGGCTAAAGCCTTTCTATCAGTACGGTACTCAATTAAAAGTGCTGTTGCTGCTGGTGGGTACTTCCTGTGCAATAGTTTAGTGATTAGGTTAGAATATTCACCCAGGAATTGGGATGTCTGGGTAGTGGGCCTTCCTGAGCCTCACAGGAGAGTGCCCTGACCACAAGGCAATAAGATGAAGCAAACAAGATTACCCTCTACCTCTCCATCTTAATTTGGGCTGCCAGGCAGCCATCACTGCAAGAGTCATAGGGCCGGAAGAAATGTATAAAAGAGAGAGCCCTGCTTTGCAGCTTAGAGAATAAGACATTCATGTAAGAGAAGGGAAACCTGGACTCTTGTGTCCAATGTCAGGACTCTTTATCTGTTTTAATTAGATAGTTGTTACTTTAAAAAACAGGAATAAACCTGGGAATAATGACAATAACCCAGGCCTCCTGGGAGAGAGTTCTGATCTGTAAACTATTGTGGAAAATGCCAGCATCACCAAAACTACCATCTATGGTATGAAGTGGGGCCAGGAGTTCAGGATCTCATGGCAACAGGGGCACCTAAAATGCAGCCTAAGTCATGTGCATAAACTCCTAGGAGGTGTGAGTTTTCTGAATTTCCTTTTGGAGGTACCTACTTACTAATATAGATCAGTTAGAGCTAGTGAAATTGAACTGTAGTGAAGCATCTAAATTTTGCGTTTCCAGTGGCTAAAGTGTAGGCCCCTAAAGAAATAATTTGGATATGACTGTATTCTTCCTTTTGTCTAGGTCACTTCACCCAGCTAGCCTCCTCTACCCATTTAATTCACTCAAATTATTTTAGCATTCGCCTTTTGCATATCTTAGCCGTTAAACGTTATTGCTGAAGAATTGTAGCTCAGCTGTTTATAAACACAAAAAACTATATTAAAAAAACATTATTAAAATTGCAAAGTCAAGTACTCAGAAGTTAAGAAATGCCAAAATTAAGACTGCCTGTGCAACATTAATTCAACCGCCTTAAACATATACATTTCAATGCTTTCTTTAATTATATGTGCATCCTATTTTTACAAGACTCCTGTCTCATTCAGCACACAAGCTGAAGTCTGCTTTAAAGTTAAATGAGTCTGTGCTCAGGGCCCCTGTCACATTTAGTTGGTGAGTAGTAATTGAGGCAGGGAATTGCAGGAAAAGAAATGTTGTATGTTCCTGTTCCTAGAAAATTAGATTATACCTCCTGTCTTTGAATAAGGATAGTCAGCAAATCATTTCAGTCTTTGGCATCTTCCTCATTTTCTAGGTACCTAACCTGAGATACTGGAATTGGATTTGCAAAAGTGCTGAACACTCATGTAAACTCAACTGGAACTGTGCTTTGAACATATGAACGACGCTGAGTATTCTGAAAGATTAAGTCCTTGGTCTCCCACATTGGGCACCCAGAATTAGTGGATACTTTTGATCCTAAGTTGCAATAGATTTATGTAAGTTGCAAAAGAACAGGGACTTCATATTGGCAGTCACATGTTTCATTGGGTGGATGGCAATTTTTATATATACTTCACAGACCTCTGTGATTTCAGCTAATATTGTAACCGTAATGATGAGAAGTTTGTATCCTTTGCCTTGAATGGCACTAGAAACAGATTGGACATTTGTCAGTGGGCTTCATAGCTATTTGCTGGTAGCAGAGGAACGATGGGTCTCAGAAATTGCAGGCTCCATTCCAGACTCTGGTAAGGAGTGTGCTCATGTGGGCATAGAGTTCTGTTTTCAGAGTGCTCTGTATATGAAGTGTATATGAAGGAACAAAAACAATTTCATTCGTGCCAAAAATCAAAATAAGGAAAAAAAAGTCAAGGAGCATCTGAGTTCCCACTTCAGCATTACTAGGACTCAGCATTACTGATTAGCCTTTCCTGGAAAAGTCAATGGAAAGAACGGCTTAGTAAGATCCTCCTCAGTTCCAGAAAATCATTCCACAGAAGTGAGGTGGAGGGGAAGTGTGTCTCACCCTAAAGAACACACACGGGATGTCCCCCAACAGCTCAGTAGAAGCCAATTCCACCTACAGGGCTTCCACGTGACTCCATGTTGGCACCACATGGCCATGGTCTGCTCTCCACTGATGGCTTTTCCTAAAGGGACATGAAAAGCACAGTATGGGGCAATGAAGAAGTTCATACAAATTCAGTCTATAAGCATTTTTCAGCAGATTCCCTTCAGGCTTGGATGAGGAGATTAACAATTTATATTGCTGATACTGACCTCCCCACAGATCTCCAGCTCTTCAGCAGCTTTCTTTTGGCTCATTTCTGCATGGGATGGGTTCACATGCAGAGGGTCCTTACCACACAGTGATTTAGGGAGCCTTGTCTAGTCCTATTATGACATTCCCTGACTTATGCACAATAAATTTAATTGGACTTGACATTAATTTCTCTAGAGCACTTGTGTGACAGGTGAGACCTCCTGCCTGATGACTTACACCATGTTACAAGTGGTCTGAATGGAGTTGACCTACAGCTGCCTGCAGGTTGAAAGCAGATCTGATTAAATATAAAATCTGTTTAAGCAAAAAAGGTCACTGTGAATGACACCCTCTATGCAGATGAATTTATTAAAATATATTGACTAGCTAGAGACTGAAGAATAAACTGAAAAATCAGATGAACTGTGGCAGTTCTACTAATACAAGCATACATTTTTATTTCAGGATAGACTGAAAGTCTAATGAGTCAGCCATGAAAATACCCCAGATGGATGTTATCCAGCAAAAACTCTGTTATCCTTTCTGCAAAATAAATTGGAGACTAAAACTTGGATGTGGTTAGTTGTCTCTTGAACGATGAAAGAATAACAAAAAATCAAAAAACCTAGGTAACAGACTTCAGTTCCAAGAATCTCTGCATAAAATTGAGTATTTTCTTTTCAGTAAGACAAAGACCTAAATATTATTTTTAAACAGGAAAAGGCAAGACACTGTTTTCCTTCACTAATAACTTTGGGCTGTACATAGATCCCTAGGGCAGGCCCAATTTAAAATAAAAAATAGAACAATATACAAGTCATTAGTTCACAGTTAGCACTCATGTAAATAATATGGGATGCCTATATATGTGCAGAGAGGCTGCTCTGAAGTGCTATAATTACAGCGCATTGGAGCAGACTCAATTAATCAATTAATTGAGTCTGCTGGAGTGTGGTAATTATTAGGGCTGTGCAAAGCTTTGGTCCCTGATTCAATATGGCAGAGATTCAGCCCAATTCAGTGGCCAAATCTCTGAATCCAAATCAAATCAAAGGACCCTTTAATCTCTCCAAATCGAATCGGAACCCTCTGAATCGATTCAGAGAGATTCAGAAAGATTTGATTCAGACATAGACACCTCTTTAAATATTTTTTTTGACATACCTCTAGGTACCAGGTGGCTTGTGAGTGTTGTGATCCTGGGACACATGGAGTGTCCCACAGAAGTGCGGGGAGCCCCCCAGCACACTCGGCAGCAGACCCAGAAGTGGACCAGAAGCACTTCCAGTGCTGAGGAGCACACTGGGGGCCCCCCATGACTCTCAGCTCAGTGACTAGTGCCTCCTGGGTCGGGGGGGGCGGGCCTGGGGCATCCCCATGGCCAATGGCCAAGCCAGAGAGGTGCAGGGTTCCCCCAGTGCACTCCTCAACAGACTCAAAAGTGGAGTGGAAGTACTTCCAGTCTACTTCTGGGTTAGCCACCAAGCACATAGAGGTGCCCCCCCGCACTCCATGTGCCCCAGCATTGCAGCGCTGACGAGCCGCCTGGTACCACGAGATATGTAGAAAAAACATTTAAAACGATGTCTATGTCCGAATCACTGATTCTCTGAATCAACATCAAATCTTCAGATTCAGATTTAGCTGAATCAAATCAGGGACAGTGATCCAAATCAATGAATTGAATCTCTGTCCTTGATTTGGGCCGTATCCAAATCAGAATCGAATAGAGCCCACTTCGCACACCCCTGGTAATTATTGTGCTCCAGCAGACTTCAGCATCTTGTGTATCAGTGTCCCCACACTGGAAAATGGTGGCGGGGGGACTTTAATGACTATAATTAAAGTGCCCCCACTGCCATTTTTCAGCATGATGATATTGATACACATGAAGCACATGAAGCATTGGGCACTTTAATTAGAGCAGCTCTTGGATCTGCTCTAATTAAAGTGCCCCCTCATTCCCTACCCCCTACAATTCCTAAATGCCCATAGTGTTGCTGCTGTATGCACTTTTCAACACTAGATATCAAAGGACTCCAAAATTTGGTTAAGCAACTTTACAAATAGAAAAACAGAAACACCAGAAAGGAAAGAAATCTGCTCAGGTCATGCAATAAGCAAATAGCAGACCTAGAAATGAACATGCTTCCTGGTCCCTAGTTGTGACCTATTTGCTGGTCCCATCTGTCTTACCATCATGAAGGAAACCTGACAGAGACTCACAAACAAGCTTAGAACAATTAAGTACCAGTAAGTAAATTTCTGTGATTCTTGCAATTAAACCATAAAGGCAGGTACCTTAGCAGCATGATTTAGTTACAAACACCAAACTCAGCAAGACTTTCCAAAACATTTCACCAGCATTCATAATCTTCCTCATGAGCCTGAGCTGTGGCTTGAGTAAATCGGGACTGCACATATTTATACTTTCTGGCAGACACCAGGCGAAACTCAGTGGTTTTGCATGGTTTCCATGAAACTAGCAAGAATGGCTATTTCAGCTGATTTTCACTTTGGGTTTTTTAGGTTCATTCAAAATTGAAACTATAAAAAAATAGGGGTATGTAAATCTTACAAGCCAAAACTGCAGAAGGTTCATATAAAGGTCTGGGAACCGAAACCACTGTGATTTTCATGTCTCCAATGGTAAGGAAAGGCTTGATGATGAATAAGTATTGCAAGATTTTTAAGAAGCTATCTATCTGTTGAAAGGAAACTTCATAACAATAGGTGAATTGTATGAATGTTTTTTTAATCATCAGAAACAAGTGTAGGTTGGTGCTGCTCACCTTTTGACTCCCTTGAAAACCAACACTTTATAGTTCTGAAATCCATGCGGGTTACACCTCTTAGCTGTGAAACCCTATGACATAAGAAAATAAAAATCCAGAAGGAAGCCATGCGGTCCTGGTGGTTGGAATAAAAGTACTGGGTACCAAAAGGAGGTGAGCCTCTGACTCAGTGTGTGATTGTAAGGAAGCCACTCCACCTCCTTGTGCTTCAGTCAGCCTAGTTCAAATTAACTTAAAAAGAGGAATCACTGAAAAATACCCACTCTGACTAAGCTAACCGTTGAATCACTGTACATGCAATACCTCTGGGAACCTTCCTGGCATACCACTTACCTTCTCAAAGGAATAATCATAGCCAGATATCTTAGGTTTGTGCTACCAAAAAAGAAATGCTTTCAAATAAATTAAACTGTACCATTTTTTGTAATACCAATTTTGTGACTCTGAAGCATTCCCATTTCCCAGAGAGACTTAGGAATCATTAGCATCACAATTAATTCAGTATTCAACCCTAGCTGGATGATGTGGGCACATCCAAATAGGCACACACATGTGTTTCCCTGGGGACAAACAGCAGGGGCACATAGTTATCCTGCTGCTATTTGTCCCTGGGGAACACTCGTGCATGCGCGCTCTGGCGTGTAGCAAATTGCCCCGGGTGGAGTAGGGAAGGCTGGGATCTGCACCTGGGCTGGCCCCAGCAGAGTTACTTGGAGTCCAGGGGGCTTCCCAGGGCTCCAGCAGTGGTGATCCAGAAGCAGGGACCTGCCCAGCAGCTGGAGTGTGGCTCCAGCCAGCCAGGCTCCAGTTTTGGGTGGTGCATGCTGCCGCCATGTGTGCCACTCCACTTTTTCTAGCACAGGTTTTTTTGACATTGGGATCTCCCAGTGTCAAAAAAAACCCTGCACTGCATAAGTGGAACAGGGAACATCTGCATGTGGGGTGTGTGTGATATGCAGCGCTACAGACGGGTCTGCAGCACCACATGCTGCACATGCACCTTGTCTGGAGGCGCCCCTACACTTCTTGTAAGGAGAAAGAGCAAAGTGTATTGAAACAGGATGAACTGTGGCTACCCCACTATAATAACGAAAGGCCTTGCAAGATGGTTTTACATTGATTTAAAAAAATCAGTGACTCACACTTGCAATCAGAAACTCTTTTCCTCAAATGTCATTGTTTTAAGCAAGCAACTAAAGTAATTTAGCAATGTGAGAAAGGATTCTTCCTTCTCCTTTGATCCTAGTGATGGCCCTTTGACCTCCTCAAAAGTATTGTCTCCCCAGTGTCTACCAACCTGTACCAAGAAAGAGAAGGATAGGACTATGCAGTCATACATGGAAAACCTGAGTCCATTTCACTTCTTTGTCCCCTTGACTGAATAATTAGCAGCTGCAAATATTGCAGCCCATGTTGAAAAATTTAACTTTTTAAGGTCATTAATGCAAAATATTAACCACTAACTGATGAGGAGAGGGCTGCCTTTAGCCCTAAAAACTGAAAGTAATTGTGTGGGGCAGAAAGTGATTGCAAAATTATTTGACAAGGGAGATAAACGGGAAAATAATCACATCTCTTTTATATTAGGGCACCAACTGCAAATACAGGCTCCAATCCAGAAATTTGTTCTTCCCACATGGTGCCTTATTGGTGCCAACGTTAACGGGTCAACGTTAGTACAGTACCCAAAGCAAATTATAACTGCTCTCATTTATATCAGCTACCTACGCTTCATGGCAGAGTCATGTCCCCTTTCCCCTCTCAGTATGCCAACAACTGGTGGTTGAGTTACTGAAGGCCAGATTAAGGCGTTCTGAAGCCCAGGTGTGCAATGGTATCAAAGGTCTTATGGATCTGTTTCTTCACTTTGGCTCTATCCCTCATTCAGAGTGGCCCTTCCCCCGCTTCCAGAGAAAGAGGGACAGAAGCATGGGACCCACTTCTCCCCCACCAGTAGGAACAGTAGCCAGGATCCCCTTGTTCTCCAGGACTGTAGAGGTAGTCTGCCTCAAGTTTATTTCAACAACCAGGGCATATCTACTTGGTTAGTAAACATCATACTCCATGCTGCATACTACGAACAAAATTGGAGACTCTTTGCTAGGGTAGTACTGGTGGAGCCCTAGGAGAAGTAGGTCTTGGAGATAATACCCCACAGAGTAGAAGATCAGAAGGAGCCATTATGCTTACCCAGACTGACCTCCCTTATAGTCAAGACCAAAACCTGCACCTAGTAGTTTTGGTATCAAACCCATAACTTGTATTTGAGGTATCTTATTTTGAGGTATCTCCAATCTTGCAGTAAATACTTTAAATGATGCAGAATCCATCATTTCCCCATGTAGTGGATTAGGAAAGAATAACTGCATATACAAACTGCATGGACAAATACAGACTGGGGAATGATTGACTGGGCTGCAGTGCTGTAGAGAATGACCTGGGGTTATACTGGACCATAATATAAACCAAGATTGTATTCTTGTTACAAAATAAACCAATAGCAGACTGAGTTATATTAATAGGAGTGTATCTTGCAAGTCAAGGGAAGTGATCCATCCATTCTGTTCGGTACTGGTGAGGCCTCACCAGGAGCACTGTGTCCAGTTTTGGGTCCCACACTTCAAGAAAGATGTGGATATTTGGGAAAGTCTAGCACAAATCAACAAAAAATATTAGAAGCCTGGAAAACATGATTTATGAAGAAAGGGTGAAAGAACTAGGGTTACTGAATGTGGAGAAGAGAATATTGAGGGGAGTGGGGGTTGTTAATAGGCTTCAAATACCTGAAGGTAGATTATAAAGGACAAGTGGTGGCCATAGAGAACAGGACTAGGACCAATGGCTTTGAGCTGCAGCAGAGGAAATTTAGGCTGGAGATTAGGAAGAACTTTCTGACCATGAAAATGCTAAAGCATTGGAACAGGTTATCTTGAGAAGGTGTGCCATCTGCATCCTTGAAAATGTTCTTGCGAGACTTAGCTGGGATGGGTTTGTCATGGGTGATACTGTCTTGAGCAGGGAGTTGGTGTGCTCATAAGGTCCCTTTCAGCCCTACTTTCCTATGATCCCATGTAAGATGTGGGATAGTTCTGTCCTTGCAGAGCTACTGTTCCTCACAAAGGCTTAAATAGATTTCGTCACAGCATTTACACTTGTCTTTCATTTTCAGTTGTTTTTTCACAGTCATTTTTTTCTCCTAAATGAAATATGAAATTCTGAAGTAATGACATGATTCAATTAGCTGGGGCCTCAGCAAAAACCAATAGTATCTAGCCTTGGAAGTACTGTGAGAGATGCACGTAACTTTTCTTTGCAGGAAGAGTCTTTGTGTGGCTGGCTGTGCTGTCTTTAGGTCAGCTTTTGTCTGCTGGAAGAACGTATACCTGCCCATGCACAGCAGAGAACCAGGGCCCCTGTATTTATTCAGTAGATTAAAGATCTCACATTAGTCAAAAGGCAGAAATGTCAAGGGGAAAAATAATGGCTGAGAATAATTCTCAGAAATAGTCGGATTCCAATTACTCTAATTATATCTTTCAAAGCGAAGGTATGAAAATTATCACTTAAATGAGACAACAAGGAAGGCACAGGAATGGTACCTTTTTCTCATCTTATCTTTCTCTCCATGCCATTGTACTGAATTGCTCTGATTACATTTTGTTAAAATCTTTTCATTTTTCTTACCGCTCTCCAGGGATGTAAGGCTGGGTGAACAAAGCAGGGTTATCAAACCAAATTCAATTTCACAAACTCCTAAAGGGAAACAGTTATGAAAAGGCAGCCTTCAGAAATATCAGATGCCTGTCTAACTTTCTTTTTAGGGGGTTGATAAGATTATGATGGAGGATGAATACATTGCTGTTGCATTTTCTGTAGCCATATTAAGAACATCAAAAAATGTCACCAGAACAAAACCATGAAGGTCAGCATGCCCCATTCTTTGGGTTCAGTTTAATCCCCTTGTCCAGAATTCTCATCATGCCCTTCGGTCTTTCCTCTTCCTGAAAAAATTGGCTGTCTCTAAGGCTTCAGTACTGTGCTTCAGTCACCTCTTGCCTGGACTGTAGTTATCACCAGGTTCAATAAACACATGCATGAATGAGTGAGAATGAACTTTATTGTGGCGTAGTAGATCCCCAGATCCCTTTACCTCTATCTACCTAATCAGCTACTTAACTGAGGGACCATCTCCTAGTTACCAACTTCCTCAGTCTGCTTCTTTAGAGAGAATCTCTAAATTACAACTTCTATCACTACATTGTCCCTCTTAACAAGTACAAAAATCAATTAACACAAAATCAATTAACACCTATCTACAGAGGAGATTAACACTCATCTACACACTAGCATATCACTCTGAAGTGAATCTTTACTACCCACTTTCCTAGTTTACCTTTACTGCAGCTCCTTTATCACATCTCTATAAGTCTTTTTGGAGGTTTCACTTTCCTCTGTGACTGACAAAGGCTAAGTACAGACAGTCAGAAAGCCTAAGACTAATTGATTCAATCTTCACAAGTTAGTCTAAGCTGCGTAGACTGAATTGATAAACAAGGGCTCCTACAGATGTGTGGGAAGCCTGTTCTGACACACTGGAAATCCAGCACATTCCAGTGGACTCAAATAACCAAGTCTGCTGGAGCATGGAAGGCTCTGGCAGCCTTCTGCATCGCATGTATCCATGTCCCTGTGCATCCCTGTGCTGAAAAAATGATGGCAGGGCACTTTGAAATAAAACATGTTCAATGAGCTTTAATTCAAATCACCCCACTGCCATTTTTTCAGCGCGGGGATGTGCAGAGACTGACACACATGACACACAGATGCTTTTAATTAGCGCAGCCCTCTATTTAAGGCACCCAGTGCTGCATCCTGGAGCATGTGTAAAAATGATCCAAGTGAACACACATTTACTTTTGATTCTGGAAATCAGTGGCCCAGGCCAGAAGCCAGGGGATGCTAGACCACACCTCGCTGCTTGGGCCAAGGCTAGCCCACCTACCCAGCAAAGGGGCGGTGGGGGGGAGGGGGCTCTTGAAGTAGATACAAAGCATCCTGGGATGCTGGGAAACTATGAGTCAACTTGAATCTGGAGGGGATCTGGGACAAAAGTTCAATAAGTCTGATATTACTTCCATTCAGGTTTATCTTAAACTGGTTTTGGCAATTTTGAACGCAGTTTATGTGCACTGAACTTCTGTTGTTACCTATTTGAACCACTTTCTGATCATTTATACTGGTTTATGTGTAATTTCTGTCCCTAGCCAAACTGCCTGACCCTCTGAGAAACCTGAGAGACCATCTCCCAATTACTAACTTCTTCAGTCTCCTTAGTTAGGGAGCATCTTTAAATTACAACTTCTATTACTGTATGAAGTGTGCTCCAGGCATTTGCTGTCCTTTGTGTACACCAGTCCTAACTAAACCCTTACTCCCCTAATTGCCTTGCAGACACTCCCTGTTCTGTGAAGTCCTTACATATGTAAAATGTGCCTCCATTTTTTGTCAAGACTTTTTAAAATATTGATGGAATTTTACAGCAAGCTGAGTTCTATGAAATTTTTGTATCCATCTCCTGATGTAACCCCCAGCCTGATTCAAATGCTACCTTTGAAGGTTGCATGTTTTCTGCAGACCTGTAAAGCTATCAAACAATCCTGGCATGTCCTGAGCACCTTCAATGATCATTTCAGTCAGCAGGACTTCATTAGGACTTACCTTGTAGAAATCAACATAAAACAGTTATCCCCTTCCTGTAGCACAGCCTTCAAGGTGGGAATGCTTTACTTAAACCCTGGACTGTAGTTGTAAATAGTAGGGCTGTGTGAAGCTTCAGGTGTTGATTTGATTCAGAGGAGATTCAGCCCAATTCAGTGGCTGAATCTCCAAATCCGAACCAAAGCAGGGGACCAATTAATAGGTCCGAATCGATTCAAAGCTCTCCGAATCTTCAGAAAAGATTTGGAGAGCTTAGATGATTCGGGCAGTCCCTGCCCACTGCAGCAGTTAGCTGGAGCCAGGCTCCATGCTGGAAAGTAGAGGCTTGGGGAGAGGACCATGGTGGGACCTCTGCTAGCCCCTATCCCCTGTCTGTTCCCCCAACCCCCCCAACCTGCTCTGCCAGCCCCCCCATGGCTGCCCCACCTGCCTCAGCTCCCAGTGCTTTAAAAAAAAGCCTGACTCACCAGGTGCTGCTAAGTGGGGGGGGTGCAATTTCCGGTGCCCTCCACTGCCCCACACTGTGTAGGGGGCTCTGCATGAGCCCCCTGACTCCTCCCCACTCCCCCAGCTCCCCTATGGCTCCATGTGGCATGGGGCAGTGGGGATCACCCCCACCTGGCACCCCCACCTGGCAGCAAGTGAGTTCGGGGTTTTTGTTTTGTTTTTTCTTAAAGGGCCAGAGCTGGGGTGGGCAGGCATCCATGGGGGAAGCTGAAACAGCAGGGAGGGGGCCAGGGCCCTCCACACAGTGTGGGGCAGTGGGGGGCAGTGAGGATTGCTCCCCTGCATGGTAGCACCCGGTGAGTTGGGGCTTTTTCTTTTCAAAGTGCCAGGAGCTGGGGTGGGCGGGGCAGCCATTGCTGGGCTGAAAGAGAAGTGGAATTAGCATTTCCACCTTCAGATGCATCCTACTGTCAAAATAAAATGCTGGAACACTATGGATGTGATGGGGAAGTGAGAAGATAAGCAAACAATAGATTTTACTATAGGGGCAGAATGGGAGAAACATAATGTGTCCCATGTCATTCCTCCTAATGCCAATCTCTTCCCCTCCAGTTTTCTTACTGCAGCATCCAACCCCTATATCCCAGTGGATACACACACCACCAGTTCTCCAACAACTTAATTCACTTTTGATTCCCAATGTCCTGCACTAAGTGTTACCAAATGGCTCCTCCTTCCCACCTCAGCACCCACCACTCTCAGCTACCTCCAATACATTTACTTACTCATATTCATTTTTATGCACCTCTAAGCTGAGGCCCCCTCCTCTTCCTATTAATCTTCTCCCAGACCATCATCAACCCCTAAAGTTTTTCCCATCTGACTTAATTGAGAATATGATCCCTTCTTCTTCATAGAATCATAGAAAAATAGGGCTGGGAGGGACCTCAGAAGATCATCAAGTCCAGTGGGGCTCAACCCTTTTTACAAGCAGATCAGACTGTGAAATCAGAAATGGGCTGAAGACCCCATAAAAAAGCATTAGCAGGGTTCCACATGCTCACTGAGCACTCTGAGTTCCACAGTTGCCAGTACAGTCTTTGGCTGTAACCACAGCTTTTGCATAACCCCATTGAAAAAGAGAGGATGAGTGGTGACAATGTTCACCCTCTGGGCTCCAGCTGCATGAAAGCAATGGCTCCAGATGAAGCCCATGCCAGCCACTGGTGAGCTCAAACAGCTCAATGCATGGGCAGAACTATAACAGGAGCCACACTGACTGCTACCATGGTCAGTGCCGAACCATTTGCACAGGTTTTGTGGGCCAGATCCAGCCTGTGAATTATAGGTTGAACACCACTGATATAATCTAACCCTCTGCTTAAGGCAAGATCATCCCTGTCTAAACCATTCTAGACAACTGTTCGTCCAATCTGTTTTAAAACACTTGTTGAAAACCTTAGAATAATATGTCATTGAAAATATGGGTTGGACCTCAGGAAGACGCTAATCCAAACCCCTGCTCAGAGCAGGACCATCCCTAACTATATCATCCCAGCCAAAGATTTGTCTACCCAGGTCTTGAAACCTCTAAGGATGGAGATTCCACGACCTCTCTGGGTAGCCTGTTCCAATGTTTTACTACCCTCCTAGTGAGAAAGTTTTTCATAATATCTAATCTAAACTTCCCTTGCTGCCACATGAGACCATTTCTCCTTGTTCTATCATCTACCACCACTGAGAAAAGTCCAGCTCCATCCTCTTTGGGACCTCCCTTCAGGTAATTGAAGGCTGTTATTAAATTCCCTCACAGTCTTCACTTCTGCAGACTAAATAAGCCCAGTTCCCTCAGCCTGTTCTCATAAGTCCTGTGCCCCAGCCCTCTAACCATTTTTGTTGCCCTCTGTTGGACTGTCTCCAATTTGTCTACATCCTTTCTCTGGTGGGAGGCCCAAAACTGGAGTACTCCAGATGTGGCCTCAACAATGTGGAATAGAGGCAAATAAGCACTTCCTTTGATCTGCTGGCAATGCTTCTTCCAATGCAGCCCGCTATGCCATTAGCCTTCTCTGTAGCAAGGGGACCCTGCTGTCTTATATTCAGCTTATTGTCTACTGTAACCCTGAGGTCTTTTTTGCAGAGCTGCTGCTTAGCCAGTCCACAGCGGTGCCTGGCATTCTTCCATCCTTAAGTGCAGCATTTTGCACTTGTCCTTATTAAATTTCATGAGATCTCTTTTGATCCAATCCTCCAATTTATTGAGATCTTTCCTAGCTCTATCCTCTAGCATATCCACCACTCCCCCAGCTTGGTGTTTTCTGCAGACGTGTTGAGAGTGCACTCTATCCCACGTTCCAGATTGTTGATACAGATAGTGAACAAAACCAGCCTGAAAACTGACCCCTGGGGTACTGCACTTGATACTGATTGCCAACTAAACTTCGAGGCATTGTTTACTACCCTTCTAACCCAACAGTCCAGCCAGTTTTCTGTCCACCTTGCCGTCCCTTTATGCAACCCATACTTCCTTAGCTTGCTTGCAAGAATGTTGTGGGAGACCATATCAAAAGCCTTGCTCTAAAGGCAAGGTATATCATATCCACTGCTCTCTCCACATCTACAGAGCCAGTCATCTTATCATACAAGGCAATCATATGGCATGACTTGCCTTTGGTGAATCCGTGCTGATTATTCTTAACCACCTTCTTCTCCTCCAAGTGCTTAGAAATGGATTCTTTGAGGATCTGCTCCATATTTTTTTCAAGGACTGAGGTGAGGCTGACTGGACAGTAGTTCCTCAGATCCTCCTGCTTCCTGTTCTTAAAGATGGGCACTATATTTGCCCTTTTCCAGTCTTCTGGGACCTCTCCCAAGCACCATGTGTTTTCAAAGATAATGACCAGCAGCTCCTGCAATCCCATTTAGGGTTACTATTAGTCCTGTGCGAAGTAGCAAGTATTTGCTTTGGATTTGGATTCTGCTGATGTGGAGGGACAGTGATTTTATTTGGTGATTCAAATCACTGTCCCAATTGGATTTGGCCAATGCCAACGATTCAGAGATTCAGCCATAGATGATAATGGGAAACCACTAAAATGCCTATAACTTCATCTTTTTTTTGCAGATGCTAATGAAAATAGCAGGGATGGTAGCCCATTCTAAGGGCATGAAACCTGCCAAGTTTCAAGGAGATAGGTAAAGGGGTTTCTGTGAAAGTGCACCTCAAGTTTCCAAAAGCAAATTAAAAAAGCAAATAGGTGCAGAGTGAGTGGCATTCACTCCATCTGCATGTGGAGCTTGGGGAACCCCAGCAGCAGGAGGTTCACCTTCAGGAACACCAGCTGCTCCACCAAACCAGGATCCAAGGAGGTGTGGTAGGGTGTCACAACATCCCCAGCAATGCTGAACACCCTCTTGCTTGGAACACTGGATGGTGCACAGGACAGGTGTTCCTGGGCAACTGTGGCCAAATACTGACACACCTGGCTAGAGTTGCCTAATAGACCAAGGGGTCACAGTGAAGTGGATCCACATCCTTGGCAAAATAGGTAGCCACCGCACCTGCCTGATGGTTGGGTCTGGTGCCTCTGGACCCCAAAATGGAAGCCATATCCATAGCACACATTGGCAGCAGCTGGTGTGGAGAAGATTGGCTCGTGGTTGGAGTGCTGGCATGGGAAATTGGATCCCCCCCACTTCTGCCCTTCTGCATCCCTGACCCTGTTCACCAAGGGATGACGAGGTTGAACGGTCACAAATTCCTGCAAGACCATTTCAGGCTGGACATAAGGAAGAATTTCTTT
>NW_017728906.1:147791303-147794517 GCF_001723895.1 Crocodylus porosus | reverse complement strand
AGCGAGGAGTTAACCCCTTCCCACCACGAGCCCGCTTACCTCCGGCTGTGCTGGGGGTTGGCAGGGGGCTCTGCGGCTGCTGAGGGGGTGTCTGGGGGGCTTCGGGGGAGCAGGGGAGATGGTATCCCACTACTTTGTTAAGGGTGCCACTGATCCAAATTTCCTCCGACCAAGGCCATCTCAGGGATGGCTTTCTTTTGCTTGAACAGCCTTTTCAGCATCAGGTATGTGGAGTTCCACCGAGTCTCCATATCCTGCATAATTTTGTGCTATGCAATGCTCAGCTCTGCCTGTTTGTCCTGCAGCATCTTGCCCCTCGTGATACTCCAGTGAAAGTAGCCTGCCACCTTCCTGCATTTCAAAATGAGCTGGCAAAATTGGCATCACACACCGCCTTGACCATGTTGGCCCCATTGTCAGTGACCATGAAGCCACAGGTGAGCTCGCCTTGCCCAACAAGCCACTCCTGCACCATACGGTTCATGGCCACCATAATCTCCCTTGCCGTGTGAGACTCATCCATCACCTCCACTTGAAGGAGAGCCCACGGATTCCCTGACTGATTGTACCAGTGCCCTGTGAGGGATAGATAGGCATGATCTCCACCCTGGCTGCTCCAGATGTCTGAGGTGAAGTGCAAGGCTACCTGCAGCCCTGCTGTGCACAGCTCCTCCCTCAAGTACTCCCTGCATGCCTCATACAGGGAGGGTACCACTGTCCTCCTAAAGGTGGTGCATGTGAGCACTTGTTCCAATAGGACCACAAGCAACATGAACCATCTGAACCCTGGATGCTCAACAAAGGAGAAGGGCTGGCCATCCAGAGCAAGCATCTCCCCAATGCTCTGGGTGACTTTACTCACCTTTGCGCCCTCTTTGTCTCTACCTTTCCCCTGCTGATCCAGCGTGGCCTGCCTCTGCTTCTTGGGGATGGGGGCTTTGGGGAGAGAGGGGGCCTTCTTTTTGGACATGTTTCCACTGGTGCCAGGCTGAGGAGAAACAAGGGCAAGGGGGTGCTGCCCCTTGCCCTGGCTGATTTGCCTTCAGCAGTGCTGGCAGGTAGCATACCTAGGATCATCTGCCTCCTCAAAATGATTCCACACTACACTACCTACCCTCTTCTGGATTGAGGGTGGGGATCCTGACTTATCCCCCTCCTCACCAGGCAGAGGCACAACAACAGAAGGAGCTGAGCTACCTGCCCCCACAATCTCCTCTGAAGTTCCTTCTAAAGAAGGAGACCTGCCTCTAGGGGAACTTTGAGAGGTGTAGAACACAAACTCAGATTCTCCCTCCTTCCCCAGAATTTTCTTTGTTATGGGCCTCAGCTCCTCTGCTTCCAGATCCAGCTCCTCCTCTGGCACTGGAAGGCTCACACTGGAAACTGAAATTGGGGTGGAGAATGTCCTGCTGTTGTTGGTTAGTGGTGTTAGTGGCGGTGGTGAAGGTGCAGGCACTGCTACCACCCCCTTGCTCCCACTTGCAGCAGACGACTCATTGCTGCCAGGAAAGAGGGTGCGTTTGGGCCGGGGGGAACTTGCAGCTCTCCCTCCCATGCCAGAAGACCTGGCACCTACCTTTCCAGCACATTTCATAATGTTTGGTGTGCTGCAAAGTGTGTGTGTGTGTGTGTGTGTGTGTCTGTGTGTAATATATATTTCCTGCAGAGTGATGACTGTCAGGAAAAACACACATTTCTTTTTGTGGGGGGAAAGAATCAAAACAGACTAACAAGAACAAATAAGAGGATTTTGGGGAAGAATAAGTTGAAAGATAGGGATAACAATTGGGATTGTAGGCACGAGTAAATAGGAAAGGATTGGATACAACTTACAAAAAGAGAGACTAGCTAGCAAGAAACCAGCTAGCAAGCCAGAGCCTTTCAGACACTGATGCTCCAAGAAAGACATAGCTCACAAAAGGCACAGATCACTTCAGACACAGCTTTATATTTTTTTCTATGTCCTTCCCCAAGAGCACTGTGATTGGAAGGGAACTCAGAGAAAGATCACAATCACTGGCTAGCTACAGATGTCAATATCAGAGCAGTCTTTCACCCCCTCTCAGCCTTTTCCATATATGAAAGATCACCCCATCCCCCTCCCTCTTCTCAGTTTCTGTTTGCTACAAGCCTTCCGAATCTCTGAAACTCTCCAAATCTCTTTGAATCAATTCAGAGGCTTCCAATTCAATTCAGGCCTTTTAATAGGTATCCTAATTGGATTCAAATTTGGAAATTTGGCTGCCAAATTGCACCAAATCTCCTCCAAATTGAATTGGCTACCAAAGCTTTGCACAGCCCTAGTTACCTTATTTCCAGTTCCAAAAAAACAGGATACCTGTCACAGGGACACCTCACTCCCAACCCACAGCCCCCTGGCCCTCCCAGTGCCCTTCACTCCCAACCTACAGACCTCTGTCCCTGCTGCTGCCCCTCACTCCCATCCCTGCCAGAGGGGCCTCCAGCTGACCAAGCTGGAACACAGCAGCTGCAGTGGCTCCAGCTCCTGCAGGCAGCAGTGGAGTGAGTCCAGCCCCAGTGCCGGCTGGAGGGCGGAGGAGGGGATGCCTGTATTACACCCAGCCCCAAGCTAGGACTCCCCCACCATACCAGGTGGCCTGGCTATGTGTCCCACCCCCCTCCCCAGGCAGCATCTCCCAGCTGCCCTGCCCCTATGAGCATGGGCACTGGACCCTGGTGCCACTAGCCTGGCTATGCAGCCTGAAGACCCCCCCGCCCCTATGTCCTGTCACAGCCCTTGTGACTAGACACTGTTCCCCAGCACTGCCCAGGCAGGCACCGACCCCGCTCACACACCCATCCCCTACACCCTGTTCTCCTGGACAGTCTCCCAGCCCTGGCCTTACACCCCTCACTCCCCATATACTTACCTACAAGGAGCTGCCAGGGCTGCTCCCACCATCCTGCTAGACTGCATGCCAGCCACATGTGTGTGTGTGTACACAGATGCACATGATGACCCTGCCTTCAATCACCCTTCCCCTGCTCCCCCTAGTGGAGATGGGGAAAATCTCAGACATCAGTTCAGATTTCAAAAAACCACCCGGACAGAGATCAGAGGATCCAAAAAGAGCACATATCCAGAAAAACCTAGCATATGGTAACTTTGATTTCATAGATTTCATAGACATTAGGGCTGGAAGGGACCTCGGGAGATCATCGAGTCCAGCCCCCTGCCCAAAGGGCAGGAAGT
>NW_017728906.1:147785878-147791292 GCF_001723895.1 Crocodylus porosus | reverse complement strand
TGGAGCAGGTCAGCCAGCCTGGCTGAGAAGAGCCTCCTCCCCAGGGGAGAGAGGTGGAGGCCATCTCTTCCCAGCAGCTCGCTGCCTCTCTCGCTAACTCCCTCAGCCAAATCCCATCAGCCAACTCCCTCAGCACCCTCGGGTGCAGTGCATCCGGCACCATGGACTTGTACAAGTCCAGCTTTTCTAAATAGTCCCTAATCTGTTCTTTCACCACTGTTGGCTGTTCACTTCCTCCACAAACTGTGCTGCCAGGTGAAGTAGTCTGGAACCTGACCTTGCCTGTGAAGACTGAGGTGAAAAAAGCATTGAGTAGTACTTCAGCCTTTTCCACATCACCTGTTACTAAGTTGCCTCCCCCATTCAGTAAGGGAACCACAGTTTCCATCATCTTCCTCTTGTTGCTGCCATACTTATAGAAACCCTTCTTCTTACCCTTCATGTCCTTTGCTAGGTGCAACTTCACTTGTGCTTTGGCCTTCCTGATTTAATCCCTGCATAACCAAGCAATATTCATTCCCCACACTTGACGTTGGCTATGGGGGAGGATCTGGTAGGGGAGCTGAAGATTTGTGGTCACCTTGGGGACAGTGACCACCAATCAATTGAATTTACCATATGGCATAGGGTGAGTTAGATAACTAGTAGGGTGGAAGTGCTTGACTTTAGGAAGGTCTAACTTCAGCATGCTTAGGAGTCTAGTCAATGATGCACTGCAAGATAAGAGTATTGGTGAGATGGGAGTCCAGGAAGGGTGGTCGTTCCTAAAGAAAGTGATTCTTTGGGTGCAGGGGGAGATGATCCCAGTACAAGGGAAAAAGGGGAAAGGAGCCAAAATACTTCCTTGGCTAAACAGGAAAATCCAGGGGAGCCTAAGGGCAAAAAAGAAGGCATATAGGCAGTGGAAGCAGGTCCCTTCCGACCCTAGAAACTATGAAACTATGAAACAGTCCAGCAGGTGGCACCAAATTGACTTAGTGGTCGCACCCAGAGAGTGGTAGTAGACAGGTTGGTATCGATCTGGAAGGATGGGAGTAGTGGAGTCTCACAGGGTTCTGTCCTTGGACCTGTACTCTTCAATATCTTTATCAGTGACTTGGATGTGGGTGTGAAGTGTACTCTGTCCAATTTGCAGATGATACTAAATTGTGGGATGAAGTTCACACTCTGGAAGGTAGAGAACAATTGCAGGCAGACCTGGACAAGTTAGAAAAGTGGGCAGTACACAATAGGATACAGTACAACAAGGACAAGTGCAGAATGCTACACCTAGGGCGCATAAATATCCAGCACATCTACTGGCTGGGAAGAGACCATCTCAGCAGCACAGAGGCAGAAAGGGATCTTGGAGTCATAGTGGGCTCCAAGATGAATATGAGGTGCCAGTGACGAAATGATCAGCAAAGCTAACCACACTTTATCATGCATCAACAGATGCATGACAAATAGAGCCAAGGAGGTGATACTTCCCCTTTATGTGGCATTGGTCAGACCATGCTTGGAGTACTGCCTCTAGTTTTGGGTGCCATACTTCAAGAAGGATGTTGATAGACTCGAGAGGGTTCAGAAGAGGGCCACTCATATGGTTAGGGGCTTATAGGACAAGCCCTATGAGAAGAGACTGAGGGGACCTGTATCTCTTCAGCCTTCCACAAGAGAAGGCTGAGAGGTGATCGTGTGGCTGCCTACAAATTCATTAGGTGGGCACAGCAAGAGATCAAAGATGCTCTGTTCACTAGCGCACCTCCTGGGGTAACAAGGAACAATGGTCACAAACTGACAAAGCAGATTTAGACTACAAATCAGAAAAAAACTTCTTCACAGTAAGGGTGGCCAAAATTTGGAATGGGTTTCTTCTGTTCCTTGAGGGTCTTCAAGAGAAGGCTGGATAGGCATCTGGCTGGGATCATCTGACCCCAGAATTCTTTCCTGCCCAGGGCAGGGGGTCAGACTCAATGATTTGTTGAGGTCCCTTCCAATCCTAGCATCTATGAATCTATCAATCTATGAATCATACTTCACATATAACTACCAGGCACAGTACCTGAAACATCAAAAACACTCTTTAACTTGCTGAAGGTAAAGCAGGAAGATGAGTGTCAATGTCCTGCCACTGTGAGTCCTCCCTGTAAGCCTCCTGGCTCAAAACTCCTTCTGACTACTCTATATTACCCCCAAGGGTCAACTCACTCCTACTTATTGCTGAATCTGGAAAAGCAAGAACAGAGACAGTAGGCACCTGTCTCTCCTGTCTCTACTAGCTATACCGTGACTTCTTCCACTGCAATTACTAGATCTGAAGCAGCTGTAAGTCTCTGAAACACCTTTTAAAGGCAGCAGGTGACACTGCAGCCAGCAATATATTGATGTACTATCAGTTGTGGCTATTATTTGTGGGTTTTAACTCCATTAGACTCTAATGATCCATCACTGCTATACGGAACTACTATATCGGGTAGGAAATAGATTCATGTCAGACCTGTGAAAATAATGCTAAAAATCAATAATAGCCCAGAGACTTTTAAAAAAGATATGAGCAAGGTTTTTAACATTACTTTGGATTCTGATGGAAGGATCTGATTGTCCTTTGATTTTTTTTTTCTCTCTCGCTCTCTCTTTGAAGCAGGTATACATAGCCATAAACATTAGTGTTTTGAGGTAACCTTGCTTAAATTAGACCAGGCAGCATTGAACTCTCCATGGAACGTGTTAAATTAAGATCAGAACATTTTAACAGGAAACTGCACTGAGTGTGGAATTACTACTACTTAAAAGCATAGTTTAAAAATTCAAAAGCCTGAAAGCACTGTATCTTAGCCCTTAGCATCCACAAGGAACCAGAAAACTTTCACTGATTCTCACCAGGTCTCTGAGTCAGTGGGTGTGTCTACATGAGATGTTTACTACAAAGTAGACCGATTACCTCAGCAGTTATATATCAGCACTACTTACACTTGCAATGATATTAGGCTGGAATAAACTAATTTACTCCGCAGCAAGATAGTACTGCCAGATAGAAGTACTATCCTGTGGTGGAGTAAATATCACCTCTGCAACACGCATATAAATGGTGATCCAGCTGGCTGGGGCACAAAGGTCCTAGAGTGCAGTGGCTGCCTGCCAGTTAGCTCTGCACTGTAGCACCCTTGTGCCCCATCCAGCCCCTCTGCAGCACATTAAACCAGGTAGAGCACCCCAGGCCAGCTGGCTGGGCCCCCTGCCAGCTGGAGATGCACTGCCCTGGCTTAACAGTGGTATGCTGGGAAGAGACGGCCTCCATCTCACTGCACTAGGGAGGAAGCTCTTCTCAGCCAGAATGGCTGATCTGCATGACCGGGCTTTAAACTAAGCCCGTCAGGGGATGGGGAGGCTACCGTTACAGCAAGCCCACTGGGCAACTTTTGCAAAACCAGCAGGTTAAAGCACTCAGGGGAATCCACCACTACCCCAGCCATGGAATGCTGTCCTTCTGGGAGTGTCAGATTAGTGGAAGATTGGGGTCTCCAATGGGACACTTACATGCACCAATGCCAGGAGCTTGGGGAACAAACAAGTGGTACTGGCTGACTACCATCTCATAGGGATAGTGGAGACCTGGTGGGACTCCACCTATGACTGGGCCATAGGTATAGATGGCTATACCCTGTACAGGAGGGATTGTACAGATAAAAGGGGCTATAGCTCTCTATGTCAAGGATTGTGCAGATAAAAGGGAGCTCTCTATGTCAAGGAAAGCTACACATCCCTGCAAGCTGACATTGGCTCCCAGGGTAAATGACTGGAGACCCTCTGGGTTAAACTCCATGGTGAACATGACACAGGGGACACAATGCTAGCAGTCTACTACAGACCTTCTAATCAGGATCAAGAGCTCAACCAGGAGTTCGCCAAGCAACTGGCTGAGGCTGCACACTCCTGGTGCATGGTTGTCATGGGAGACTTCAACTACCCAGACATCTCATGGGAAAAGCAGGCAGCCAAATCCAAACAGTTGCAAATCTTTCTCATGTACGTGGATGATCTCTGACTCAAGAAGTCTATGGACCGACAAGAGGCAAAGTGCTGCTTGACCTGGTACTGGCGATGGGGGATGATCTAGTCAGTGACCTAATGATCAAAGGGAAGCTGGGAGATAGTGACCATGAGTTGATCAGTTTCACTATCCACTGCAAAGCTGGCAAGTCAGTCAGCAATGTAGAAATCCTTGACTTCAGGAACGCTGACTTTGACAAGCTCAGGAGGCTTATTGGCAAAGCCCTAAGGGACAAAGACTTAAAGGGGAGGGGAGTTCAGGTTGAGTGGTTGCTCCTTAAGGGTGCGATCCTGAAAGCACAAGCAATGTCTATCCCATCTTGGAGGAAAGGTAGCAAAAGGACACAGCAACCCCCTGGGCTCTGCAGGAAACTTGTGGACCTCCTGTGTCCAAAAAGAAAGACCTATAAAAATGGAATATACTTAAATCACCTCAAAGGAGGAGTATTCTGCACCTGTAGGGAGCAAACCAGGAAAGCCAAGGCTGTGACTGAACTCCAACTTGCTACACGTATCAAAGACAATAATGATATGTGGGGAGCCAGAAGAAAAGCAAGGGTAACATTGGACCCCTGCTAGACCAAATGGGACAACTGACAACCGACGCCCAGGAAAAAGCCAACTTGTTTAGTGGGTATTTTGTGCAGGTTTTTCACCAGCCCCAAGGGACCACCCTGCTGAACACAGTACGGGATGGCCAGGCTGAGAGAGAATTGTTACCCTACATCACTGTAGACCATGTAAAGGAACACCTTGAGAGGCTGGACACCTTCAGGTCAGCTGGCCCAGACAGTTTACACCCCAGGGTACTTAAGGAGCTAGCAGGCATCATAGCTCAGCCATTGGCATGGATCTTTGAGAACTCATGATACTCAGGTGAAGTGCCTGAAGATTGGAAGAAGACCAATGTGGTGCCTATCTTCAAGAAAGGGAGGAAAATAGATACAGGGAACTACAGGCCTATAAGCCCGACCTCTATCCTGGGAAAGATCTTGGAAAAAATTATCAATGAGACCATTCTTGACAAACTGGCTGATATCTCCTTCTATCACCAGGTGACATCACATGGACAAGGGATAAGAGATTGACATCATATATCTTAACTTCAGAAAAGCCTTTGATCTGGTATCCCATGATCACCTCTTGGCAAAACTGGCCAACTGTAGCCCTGGGTCCACCATGATCTGCTGGATGGGAATACCACCAGATGGTGGTAATTGATGAAAGTCAATCATCATGGTGCCCTGTGACCAGTGGGGTCCCCCAAGGCTCTGTCCTTGGACCCATATTATTCAACATCTTCATTAATGATGTGGACATTGGAGTCAGAAGCGGACTGGCCAAGTTCACTGATGACACCAAACTTTGGGGCAAAGCATCTG
>NW_017728906.1:147765159-147785867 GCF_001723895.1 Crocodylus porosus | reverse complement strand
TGTTCCTTCACGAGGTCAGCATTGATGGAGGGTAGGGGATTCCCCTCACCCAGATTTCCCTGTTTCATAGCAGGCATGGGTGTCCCGTGTGACTGATGAAAGACTGACGCAAAGTACCTATTTAAGATGTTGGCTTTTTCCTGGGCGTCAGTTGTCAGTTGCCCCATCTGGTTTAGCATATAAGAATATAAGAGGTGTACGTCAGGATCTGGGGGAATGCCTGTTCACCAGAGCATCCCAAGGGATGACAAGGTCAAACAGTCACAAACTCCTCCAAGACTGTTTCAGGCTGGACATAAGGAAAAACTTTACTGTCCAAGCTGCCAAGGCCTGGAATAGACTGCCTCCAGAGGTGGTACAAGCACCTACTCTGGATTCTTTTAAGAAATATTTGGGCGTCTATCTTGCTAGGATCCATTGACCCTAGATGATTTCCTGCCCCAGGGCAGGGGGCTGGACTCAATGATCTTAGGGGTAGGAGGAGTACTTACCAGTCCCTCTCCAGTGGGGCATGGTCCCCCAAATCCCGGGCAGGGACCCCCTAACCCGAGAGCAGCTTCACTGATGGCAGGCCTACTGCACATGTGCACAGTTTAAAAGAACCCACCAATAGCAAAAAAGTCTCAGTTAGGCTCCTGGAGCAGCGAGATATGCGCGGATGAAGGCCCCCCAGAGACCCCCCCAGCAGCCACGGGCCCCCTACCGACCCCCAGCACCTCACAGCTGTGGGGGCTGCCTGTCCCTTTTTCAGGCTCTGGGACCTGGGAGCATGGCTACCTCCCCTTGTGGGGTCTGCTCCCTTTCAGGGTCTCTGGCTCGCCAGCTGGAGGAGCTCGAGGCCACAGTCCAGAGACTGCGTTTCATCAAGGACTGTGAGCAGGAGAAAGACACCTACTGCCAGGCCCTTCTCCCCCAGGAGCCAGAGGGTAGACCACAGTCTGACTCCAGGACCTCCTATTCTGTCCAGTCAGGGGCATGGACCAAGGTGGTCAAGCACCCTAAGGCCCTCTGCACCAAGGCCCCTGCCCCATCGGAGCTTAGCAACAGGTACAAAGCTCTTGCAGCCCCAGCAGAGCCTGCTGAGTTGCCAGCTCCCACAGGCAACACAGGCTCAACTGCAGCTACCACCCCCACACTCCCCAAGACAAAATGTAAAGTGTTTGTTGTGGGAGACTCCATCCTGAGGGGGACTGAGGAGGTAATCTGCCACCCTGACCTCTTAGCCCAGAAAGTCTGCTGCTTCCCAGGGGCCCGCATCTGAGACATTACGGAGAAGATCTCTAAGTTCCTCCAGCCCACAGACCACTATCCCATGTTCCTTATTCATGTGGGCACCAGTGACATGGCTTGGAGCGCTCCCAGCCGGGTCATGAGGTGCTACAGGGATTTGGGAGCGGGGCTTTTGGAGGCACAGGTGGTGTTCTCTTTGATCCTCCCAATCTTGGGGTGTGGGCTGAGGAGGGAGAGGAGGATCCAGGTAGTTAACCACAGACTGCAGCACTGGTGTCATCAGGAAGGCTTTGGCTTCCATGACCACAGCCCACTCTTTGGCGAGAGAGGCAGCGAGCTCCTGGGAAGAGATGGCCTCCACCTCTCTCTCCTGGGGAGGAGGCTCTTCTCAGCCAGACCAGCTGACCTGCTCCACCGGGCTTTAAACTAAGCCCGCTGGGGGACGGGGGGACTACCACCACTGCTGACACACTGAGCAACCCTTACAAAACCAGCAGGCCAAGGCACTTAAGGGAGCCCACCCCTGCCCCATCCCTGGTACAATCTGTGGGCAAACCAAGAGTCCCCAAGAGGACACTTGCCTGTCTGTATACAAATGCCAGGAGCTTGGGGAATAAGCAGGAGGAACTCGTCTTCCTGCTTAACACAAATAATTATGATGTCATAGGGATAATGGAGACCTGGTGGGACTCCACCCATGACTGGACCATGGGTATAGATGGCTATACCTTGTACAAGAGAGATCAAGTAGATAAAAGGGGCGGGGGTAGATTCAAAGATGTTAGGGTTGGAAGGGACCTCAATAGATCATTGAGTCTGACCACCTGCATAGGCAGGAAAGAGTGCTGGGTTCAGGTGACCCCAGCCAAATGCCTATCTAACTTCCTCTTGAAGACCCCCAGGGTAGGGGAGAGCACCACCTCCCTTGGGAGCCAATTCCAGATTTTGGCCACTCTAACTGTGAAGAAGTTCTTCCTAATGTCCAGTCTAAATCTGCTCTCTGGTAGCTTATGGCCATTATTTCTTATAACCTCCAGTGGCGCCTTGGTGATTAGAGCTTCACCTATTCCTTTCTGCACCCCCATGATGACTTTATAGGCAGCCATAAGGTCGCCTCTTAACCTTCTCTTGCGGAGACTGAAGAGGTCCAGATGCCCTAGTCTCTCCTCATAGGGTGTGGCCTGCAAGCCTTTAACCATGCAAGTGGCCCTTCTCCAGGTTATCCACATCCCTCTTAAAGTGTGGTGCACAAAACTGGATGCAGTATTCCAACTGCAGTCTGACCAGTGCCCAATAGAGGGGAAGTATCACCTCCTTGGTTCTGTTTGTCACGCATCTGCTGATGCACGATAAAGTGCCATTAGCTTTGCTGATGACTTCGTCACACTGACAACTCATGTTCATCTTGGAGTCCACTAGGACTCTGAGATCCCTTTCCGCTTCCGTGCTGATGAGCAGGTCATTTCCTAGGCAGTAGATGTGTTGGACATTTTTCCTCCCTAGGTGCAGCACCTTGCATTCCTCCTTATTAAATTGCATTCTATTGTTTTCTGCCCATTTTTCCAACCTGTCCAGGTCTGCCTGTAGTTGTTCCCTGCCCTCCAGTGTGTCCACTTCTCCCCACAGTTTTGTATCATCGACAAACTTGCACCGAGTACATTTCACTCCCTCGTCCAAATCATTGATGAAGACATTGAAGAGTATCGGTCCAAGAACCAAACCCTGTAGGACTCAATGCCCACATCCTTCCAGGTCGATACCGACCCGTCCACTCTCTGGGTGTGACCCTCTGGCCAATTTGCCACCTACCGGACTGTGTAATCATATAAGTCACAGCCTCTTAATTAGTTCACCAGTATGGGGTGGGATACTGTATCAAAGGCCTTCCTGAAGTCTAAGTAAACGATACCTACCCCTACACCTGCATCCAGGTGTTTTGTAACATGGTCATAAAAAGAGACTAGATTAGTCAGGCATGATCTACCTGCTACGAACCCATGCTGGTTTCCCCTCAGCATAATTTTTTGTAGCTCTCTATGTTGGTGTAGCTCTCTCTGTTTAGGAGCTATGCATCTCTGCAAGCTGATGCTGGTGACCAGGGTGGATAACTGGAGACCCTCTGGGTTAAAATCCGTGGGGAACACGGCACAGGGGACATAATGGTGGGAGTCTACTATAGACCTCCCACCCAAAGTCAAGAGCTTCACCAGGAGTTCACCCAGGAACTGGCTGATGCCACATGCTCCAGGACCATGGTTGTCATGGGTGACTTCAACTACCCAGACACTCGTGGAAGGAACACTCAGCAAAATCCAAGTGGTCGCAAAGCTTCCTATCATGCATGGATGACCTCTACCTGACCCAAGAAGTCTACGGGCCAATGAGAGGTAAAGCACTGCTCAACCTGGTACTAGCAACTGGGGATGACCTAATTGGTGACCTAGTGATCAATGGGAAGCTGGGTGACAGCGACCATGAGCTGATCACCTTCACCATCCACCGTAAATCTGGCAAGTCAGTCAGCAACACTGAAGCCCTGGACCTCAGGAAAGATGACTTTCACAAGCTCAGGAGGCTTGTCAGTGAGACCCTAAGGGACCACGACCCCAGGCAGAGGGGAGTTCAAGAAGAGTGGTTGCTCCTCAAGGGAGCGATCCTCAATGCACAAGCTAATTCTATTCTATCTTGGAGGAAAGGCAGCAAGAGGGCACAGCAGGCCCCCTGGCTCTCCAGGAATCTAGCAGACCTCCTGAGGCTAAAAAGAAGGGTCTACAAAGGATGGAGGATGGGATTCATCTCCAAGGAGGAATATTCTGCACTGGTCTGGTCCTGCAGGGAGCAAACCAGGAAAGCCAAGGCTGCAACTGAACTCAAACTAGCTTCAAGCATCAAGGACAATAAATCGTCCTTTTTCAGATATGTGGGGAGCCGGAGGAAAAGCACGGGGAACATTGGACCCCTGCTAAACCAGATGGGACATCTGACAACTGACACCCAGGAAAAAGCCAACCTATTAAATGGGTACTTTACATTGGTCTTTCATCAGTCCCATGAGACACGCATGCCCACTACAGGACAGGGAGTTCTGGGTGAGGGAGATTCCCTGCCCTCCATCAATGTTGACCTCGTGAAGGAACACCTTGAGAAGTTGGATATCTTCAAGTCAGCTGGCACTGAAATCTACACCCCAGGGTACTCAAGGAGCTGGCGAGCATTATAGCTCAGACTCTGGCACAGATCTTTGAGAACTCCTGGTGCACTGGTGTAGTGCCTAAAGACTGGAAGAAGGCCAATATGATGCTTATCTTTAAGAAAGGCAGGAAAGTTGATCCAGCAAACTACAGGCCCATCAGCCTGACCTCTATCCCAGGGAAGATCTTAGAAAAGTTTATTAAGGAGGCCATCCTTAATGGACTGGCCGACGCCAACATCCTGAGGGATAGCCAGCACAGGTTTGTTGTGGGTAGGTCTTGCTTGACCAATCTCATTACCTTCTACGACCGGTGACTTATCACCTGGACAAGGGAGAAGAGATTGATGTCATATATCTTGACTTCAAAAAAGACTTCGTTCTGGTATCCCATCACCTCCTGGTGAAACTGGCCACCTGTGGCCTTGGATCCACCACAATCCACTGACTGGGAAATTGGCTTCATGGTCAGACCCAGAGGGTGGTAGCTGACAGAAGTCAATCGTCATGGTGCCCTGTGACCAGTGGGGTCCCTCAAGGCTCTGTCCTTGGACCCATATTGGTCAACATCTTCATTAATGATGTGGACATTGGAGTCAGAAGCGGACTGGCCAAGATCGCTGATGACACCAAACCTTGGGGCAAAGCATCTGTACCTGAAGACAGGAGGGCAATCCAGGCTGACCTGGACAGGCTCAACAAATGGGCGGATGAAATGGCCGCATGCTCCAGGACATGATAGTATTTAACACCGAAAAATGCAAGGTTCTCCACCTTAGGAGGAAAAACCTGCAGCATCCTTATAGGCTTGGCAGTGCTACGCTGGCTAGTAGTACGACCGAAAGAGACTTGGGGGTCATCATTGACCACAAGATGAACATGAGCCTTCAATGCAATGCTGCGGCTAGTGAAGTGACCAAAACACTGGCTTGCATCCATAGATGCTTCTCAAGCAAATCCCGGGACATCATTCTCCCCTTGTATTCAGCCTTGGTGAGGCCGCAGCTGGAGTACTGCATCCAGTTTTGGGCTCCACAATTCAAAAATGATGTGGAGAAGCTTGAGAGAGTCCAGAGAAGAGCCACATGCATGATTAGAGGTCAGGAAAAGAGACCTTATGACGACAGGCTGAGAGCCATGGGGCTCTTTAGCCTGGAAAAGCGCAGGCTCAGGGGTGATCTGATGGCCACCTGTAAGTTTATCAGGGGTGACCACCAGGATCTGGGGGAACGTTTGTTCACCAGAGCACCCCAAGGGATAATGAGGTCAAACAGTTATAAACTCCTGCAAGACTATTTCAGGCTGGACATAAAGAAGAATTTTTTTACTGTCCGAGCCCCCAAGTTCTGGAATAGCCTGCCATCAGAGGTGGTTCAAGCACGTACATTGAACACCTTCAAGAGTATATTAGATGCTTATCTTGCTGGGATCCTATGACCCCAGCTGACTTCCAGCCCTTTGTCAGGGGGCTGGACTCGATGATCTTCTGAGGTCCCTTCCAGCCCTAATGTCTAAAAATAATGTCTATGAAATCTTCTGAGGTCCCTTCCAGCCCTAATGTCTATGAAATCTATGAAACATGCTGCAGTCCCTGGCACATGCGTAAACTGTGCAACCAGGAGCAATAAACTCTGATTCACACTGCACCATAGTTTATTCAGGTGCATTAATTACATGTGTAGATGTACCCAGTGAGTATTATCCCTATTTTATAGATAAAGTAAGAAGGAACAGCAGAGATTAAGGCCAGGTACAAGAAATGTTACACTTACTGCATGGTAAGTGCACAGAAAGTGCTGTATAGCTGTAACCAAACAGACAGTCAAGGCACATAGAGCACTGTAAAAATGGCAGATCCCATTCTAAGATAATCCTGGATGGATGTGGTGTCAGAGTACAGCACTGTAGGTTAGAGCACTGTAATGAATATCTGTACCAGATCCCATCATGTCTCATATTAAGTCACATTCTGCCAGCATCCCATGGTGTGTTGTGGCACCCCTATCACCCTCCCCTCCGTTTTGCAGGGTGGCACTCTAGACTCAGCCAGAGCTCATTTGTTCTGGTTCAGAATGGCATCAAGATAAGTTTGCTGAGGAAAATGCCTTCTAAACCCAGCCTTTACCAAGGTACTTAATTGTTCCATAACCCCACCAAAATGTAATGTGCTTTTCAAATGCTGTTACAGATTTCCTGATGTAGACAGGAAATCCAATTCCCATTATTTTAAAAAATATACTTGAAGATACCCGAATGTACATCAATACACCTATAGATATTAATATGTAGCATCACTATTTTCCAACTTGCCTGGGGAAACCAAATGTATGTGTAAAATGTAGATTGTGAGAAGTACTTTTACTACCTGTGCTCAATACATGATGCAGGACCAGACACCTATGAGTCCAACTTATAGACCTGGAGTCCCAGAAACCTTGGACACCTTCAACAGTCCATAAAGAAGCAGAAAGTATTTCTCTGCTATCATGTCTTAAAGACAATTTGTAATAATTATTACTCTTGTAATGGTTTGGAACCATGTGCACGTGAAAGAAAGCTGTTTCAGACAGTCTGTTACAGAGTTTGAGGTATGCTGCCTGGAGTGCCATAGATAAATACAGAGGCCAGGAAGATCCAGGAACTCTTTTTTTGTCAAGCTCTCACATTGTTTGTTTTACTAGTTACCATTTTATAGTAGATGGTTTTCCTGACTATATGAAGAATAATATCCAATGATCTTGCTAGTCTTAATCTAGTGTTGCTTTCTTATAGCCACTTAACAATCACACAAGAACCCTCTGGGACACAGTATTCTAATATTATAAAAGTCTTTGTCTGTCCGTCTGTCCGTCTGTAATGCTTTATTCGCACTCTGTTTGGTTTCTCTCCCCTAAGTCTTGGCTACTTATGAGACCATATCCTATTCAATAGGAACAAAAACTGACACCTCCTTGCTGTATCTCTTAGGGCCATGCTGCAAATAATTGAGCCTTAGCACAGTTACCTTAAGAACTTGTGCATAAACAGTTCTGCTTCCCCCCAGTACACTCATGGAAAGGCAATGATAGCATTTATTGAGCTCAGCAGGTAAATGGTAAAAAGCAGTTTTGGCAGAGAGCACCCAAAGGTCAGGGATAGGAGCATACAATTATGTATGACAACTGCTGCAGTTGAGGTATAACAGAAATGAGAAAAATTCCTCCTTACAAACCATACCCCAACCCTCTCTCCCAGTCCAGGAAAGGAACACACTGCCCCTTCCAGGTACTTTCATACCAGGTTCATTCAGCCAGAAGAGCCCATGGCAGGAGACTCATGGCCTAGGGCCAGCACAAGGACCCTTGAAGCCCTCCAGGGTAAGGCATGCAGGGAGGACTCCCAGACCATAAGGGTGTGGAGGTAGTTTCATAGATTTCATAGACATTCAAGCTGGAAGGGACCCCGAAGGATCATCCCCACCCCAGGGGCAGGAAGTCAGCAGGGATCATAGGATCCCAGCAAAATAAACATCCAAATGTGTCTTGAAGGCGTTCAAAGTGAATGCTAGAACCACCTCCGGTGGCAGATTATTTCAAACCTTGGAGGCTTAGACAATAAAGAAGTTCTTCCTTATGTCCAGCCTGAATTGGTCGTGGTGGAGTTGGTGACCATTCGATCTTGTCATCCCTTGGGGTGCTCTGGTGAACAGACGTTCCCTCACATCCTGATAAACCTATAGGTGGCCACCAGTTCACACCTGAGCCTGCGCTTTTCCAGGCTAAAGAGTCCCATGGCTCTCAGCCTCTCATCTTAAGGTCTGTTTTCCTGACCTCTGATCTTGTGCATGGTTCTCCTCTGCACTCTCTCAAGATTCTCCACATTCTTTTTGAATTGTGGAGCCTAGAACTGGAGGCAGTACTTCAGCTCCGGCCTCACCAAGACTGAGTACAAGGGGAGAATGACATCCCGGGATCTGCTTGAGAAGCATCTATGAATGCAGGCCAGCATTTTGCTTGCTTTACTAGCTTCAGCATCACGTTGAAGGCTCATGTTCATCTTGTGGCCAATCATGACCCCCAAGTCCCTTGAATTAGTAGTGCTAACCAGCGTAGCACTGCCGAGCCTATAAGCGTCCTACAGATTTTTCAGGATGCACCTTCTCCCAAGGTGGAGAACCTTGCATTTTTCAGTGTTAAACACCATCAGGTTCTCATCTGCCCATTTCATGAACCTGTCAAGATCTGCCTGGATCGCCCTCCTGTCCTCAGGTGTGGATGCTTTACCCGAGTTTGGTGTTGTTGGTGAGCTTGGCCATCCCACTTCTAACACTAATCTCTACATTATTGATGAAGATGAAAAGTATAGGTCCTAGGACAGCGCCTTGAGGGACCCCACTGGTCACCACGCACCATGATGATTGACTTCTGCCAACCACCACCCTCTGGGTCCCGCCACGGAGCCAATTCCCCAGTCAGCAGATTGTGGTGAGGTTGAGGCCACAGTTAGCCAATTTTGCCAAGAGGTGATCATGGGATACGACACTGAAGGCGTTTTTAAAGTCAAGATATATGACATCAATCTCTTCCCCCTTGTCCAAGTGATGGGTCATCTGTCATAAAAGGAAATGAGATTGGTCAAGCAAGACCTACACACAATAAACCTGTGCTGGGAATCCCTCAGGATATTTCCGTCAGCGAGTCTGTTAAGGATGGCCTCTTTGATAATCTTTTCCAAGACCTTCCCCAGGATAGAGGTCAGGTTGATGGGCCTATAGTTTGCTGGATCTACTTTCCACCCTTTCTTGAAGATAGGCATGACACTGGCCTTCTTTCAATCTTCGGGCACTTCACCAGAGCACCAGGAGTTCTGCTCAGTCCACGCCAGGGGCTGAGCTATGATGTTTGCCAGCTCCTTGAGTACCCTTGGGTGTAAACCATCAGGGCCAGCTAACTTGAAGGTATCCATCCTGTCAAGGTGTTCCTTCACGAGGTCAGCTTTGATGGAAGGTAAGGAATCTCCCTCACCCGGGCATCCCTGACCCACAGTGGGCAGAGGTGTCCCATTGGACTGGTGATAAACTGATGCAAAGTAGTAGTTGATCAGGGCTTTGTGGGTCCAGTCAGCTTGTTGTTGTACAGGGCCAGGGCCACCAACATGGGTGGCGGGCTTGCCCTCTCCCCTATTCCTGCATCACATTTGTGGATAGTGCCAGGCCTAATCCACATGCCATGCCTCCTTGGCCTAGGCTTTATGGAACACCTCCTCCCTGGTCTCAAAGATGTTGTGTAGAATGCTTTCAACAACAATCAGTCATGCCTGGTTCTCCTTGTCCACCTTGAGGTACATGCTGAGAGCCTGCTTGAGCACCTTCAGGTGGCTAAAGGCACAAAAGTGCTCCTTCTAGCAGTCCAGCTGCCCTCCACAGAGTTTCATCAGCTAAGACAGAAGGCAGTTGATAGAGTCCCTGAGGAATGGGGAAATGATGACATTGCTGATAATGAAATTAGGGGCCGTAGCAGCATAACACCCACTTTCCATCAGCCTGGGAAGCGGAGAGTTGTGCAAGATATGGGCCTCCTCCTCATCAGCTGTGTGAAAGCTGGTAGCCCAGTCCAGGGCACTTGTCAGGTGCAGGGTGCACTGGGTGGCCATGTGCAGAACAGTGGGCTGGTGGCTTGTGGGCATAAAGGCATATACCATGGAGAGCCACTGCCACATCAGATCCAGGTGGGCAGCCTTGATGTCCTCCAGCCTCCAGCAAGACTCACACAAGATGACCAACAGGACCCATCACATCTCTTGGGTCTCTGTTTGGGCACAGGTGGTGGGATACCATGAGTGCACACAGACCCGGACACAGAGGTACGTGCAAGTCATGACAGCAAGATGTTGGGGGTGTCGTGGCCCAAACCCAGTGGCCAGTCAGGGGTGGCTCACCCACTCAGCTTTGTTTGGGAGTCTTTGGCAGCCTGGGGAGCCTGCAGGATACACTGGAAGGTGCGCAAGAACCCCCTGTACCTCCTGGCCTCATCCACGGCAGGCAGGCTCTGAGCCTTCTCCCTGCCCTCCAGGGCTAACATCTGTTCTATTTAGCCCAGACCTAACCTTGGATACTTAGGGCACATCTACATATGTGTTTTAATTATTATTCACCTATTTTAATGAGCATTAAAGTATCACTAAAGAAAACATGCTATTTAGCTAATGCACATTAAAATAGGCTAATGCACATTAGGCATCACTTTAAAGCCATACTTTATAGTTAATGCACATTAAGAAAGGCCAATGCACATTCTCCTAGTACCTCACAATGGAGGGCACCTAAACAAGTGCCAGAAGTTTGCTCCTAGGCATGATAATTAGCACGTGCCAGAGCAGACTTGATTACTTGAGCCTGCCGAAGCATTAATAGGGCTATGCAAAGCTTCAGTCCCTGATTCGATTCGGTGGAGATTTGGCCTGATTCAGTAGCCAAATCTCTAAATCTGAATAGAATCAGGAGATCCTTTAATCTCTCCAAATTGACTCGGAACCCTACAAATCGATTTGGACATAGACACATATATAAATGTTTTTTCTACATACCTCACGGTACCATATGGCTCATGAATGTTGCAATGGAGTGTCCAACAGGAGCTTGGGGGGGAGTCCCCAGCATGCTCAGCAGAAAACCTGGAAATGGACCAAAAGCATTTCCAGGGGCCCCCCGCACCCTCCCCCTGGCTCAGCAACTGGTGCCTCCTGGGTCTGGGGGGGCATCCGTGATCCCCCCATGGCCAATCACTGAGCTGGGGGAGACATGGGGAGAGCCTCCAGCACGCTCCCCAGCAGACCCAGAAGTACTTCCAGTCCACTTCTGGTGTCACTGCTGTGCACTGGGTGGTCCCTCTGTGCTCATGTGGGATGCTCCATCCGCCCCAGGATTGCAGCATTCATGAGCCGCACCTGGCACCTTGAGGAATGTAGAAAAAACATTTACAGCTGTGTCTATGGCCGATTCTCCAAAACAGCATCGAATCTTCAGATTCGGATTTGGCCTAACTGAATCAGGGACAGTTATCTGAATCAACTAATCGAATCACTGTTCCTGATTCAGGCCAAATCCAAATTAAATACAGCCCTTTTTGCACACACCTATTAATTAATGTACTCTAGCAGCCCCCACATCACATCAATTCAACGTCCCCATGCTTCAAAATGGTGGTGGGGTCATTTGCTAAAGTTTATGGAACGAGGTGTAATTCAAGCACCCCCATTGCCATTTTGTCACTGAACACACATGACACTGCAAGCACTTTAATTAGAGCAGCTCTCAGAGCCACTCTGATTAAAGTCCCCCCCGCCCCAGATCACTTGTATAGGTACCCAGAGGTATTAAATTTAATACCTAATACCTACATTAATGCACATATAGACACATGCATAAAGCTCAAAACTTAGAACACTTCTGCTCTGGGCTGCTTAAACATCTGTACTTAGCCTCCAGTATGACTCCAGTATGAATTAGGTAGTGGGCAGCAGCACTCAGCTGATGGGATTATCAATGAGCCTGGTGTTAATGCAGGCTCAAAGCTCCCAAAAGACTTTGAGCGGCCTAGCAGCTATGCAGGTGCCGTCTTCAGAGGCTGCTGCAGTATGCAAAAACTCCCAGTGTATGTAACTGGTGTCTCTGGGGAGAGAACCATTGTGCTTTCACTTTCTCTCTTCATTTGAAACCAACACAGGAAGCTGATGGAAGGGAGAGATATGTGTTTTTTATTCTTTCCCTTCCCCACCCCCCCGCACCTTTGCAGAGGCTACAATCAACAGTGGTGCTAGCTCTGCAGAGTCCTTGTGCTCCAAAGTGCATGAATGCACGTTATTCCTTGTACTGGGAGCATGATGATGCTTGCACCATGTTTCATTCATCTTGTATCAAAGTCAGGCACAATCTGGTCCTACATGGCTTGATCCAGGACACCCAGGGTATCACAATGGCTGAGATGAAACTGGAACTCAGGAATTACTTGCTTTCATGCCATTTTGAGAGCTGTATATAGGAGTTGTATCTATAGAATATCCCTTGTTATTTCAAATGACCTTCCAATGCAATGCAGCAAATATAAACCTGTTACGTATTAGAGATGTTACTACCACCGTACATAGCAATGAGAAGAGAACTTCTGAAATATTGTCCAGTTCTGATATCCTTGTTTTCTAAATGGTGTTGACAAATGCAAAAAAGTTATGAAGTGTCACAGGAATGATTTCAGATGTGTTTAACTTGTGCTTTACAGCAGAAACTGAAGAAACTCAGTCTGTTTGGTTTAACCCAGAGAAAGTTGAGAGGTGGCTGAAGCATGATGTATATGAAACTACGTTGTGAGGAGATTTCAGATAGAAGGAGGCTCTTTAATTTAACAGACAAATATTTAAGATTGAATGGCTGGAAGCTTCAGTCAAACCAATCAGACTAGAGATAAAGCACACATTTTTATCAGTGAATTAACCAGTGGAACAACTTAACCAGGGATTGTCATGTGTATATAAAGATCTCCATCTAGTGGCATATAAGAATAACAGTGTCATCTTGTTCATAAGTTTGTAAGTTCAATAAAGTTATTATGTACTGCAACTGCTGTTGTATATGCAGAACTAACAGCCCAACACACTTTCTAACTACTTTTTCCTTCCTTTGTCTACAGTTGCCTATTTGGGGAGGGGGAAGTTAAAACCTTGATCTTGCTCTAATAACAGTCAATTGCAAAATTACATTAATTGCACTGGAAGCATTATCAGGATCCCAATTTTTCAAATTTTACCTTAGGCTTCCCGTCCCTATTTCTCTGTTCCTTGGAAGTCAGCAATTTCTTTGTCTCTTGGTCTTACTTTTTAGTAGGAATGGGAAAAACCTGCACTGGATTTGATGGAACGTTTTGAAATCTCCCACACTGGAGTTTAAGAACAGATTAGACAAACATCTAGAGAATGGCCTATTTCTGCCTCAATTGAAGTGGATGATCTCTGGAACTCCTTTCCTCCCACTCCTCCCCTACCCTTCATTTCTCTGATGGTATGAAATAGTTTTAATCTCCTTTAAAAGGAAAAGATGTTTTTAAATGTAAGAAGAAATAGGTTCCAAGATCATCCAAAATAACTTTTGAAAATCAGACCTCTGTTGACTGAACAGGTAAGCTTTAGGACCAATTGGGTAGTGACCATTTCTTTTCCAAGCCTAGATTTTTTTTAAAGTTGAAGCCCAAGTCTGGGTCCCTTGAACTCTGTGACAGAGTTGTCAGTGATGAGCCTAAGGAAGAGAGTTGCCATCAAAATTCCTGTGTAACCTGATACTGACTGCTAACATTTCTTTAGGGCCTGATCCAATTACCACTACTGCTTTTGATGGATTTATAAATTGTCCGGATCGTATAAAACTGTCTGGATAGTAGGGGCTAACTCAGCTGCCTGGCCCTGAATACACTGGCTCCAATTGGGCTGGTTATCTTGCCCTGCTGTTATCTCATTTCACTGCTTTTCCAATAGTCCCAGTCCCCCTGACTGTAGCTCTTTTTAAAGCTCTGCTGCCTTATGTACTTTAACAGAAGGCAAATCACATAATACTGAAGAAGAGGATCTGGGAGTTAACTGAGCTCACAAGCAGAATACAAATCAACCATGTAAAACTGTTGTAAAAATAGGTTATAGCATACTGCTATGTATTAAGAGGAATCTCAAATGCAAGTTACAGGACGTGATTCTTTAATGCATTTGAGGCCT
Source organism: Crocodylus porosus (assembly GCF_001723895.1). Lineage (NCBI taxonomy): Eukaryota > Metazoa > Chordata > Crocodylia > Crocodylidae > Crocodylus > Crocodylus porosus. Next base: position 147,771,712 of record NW_017728906.1, on the reverse strand, counting down.
CATGTGGAGTACTATGTCCAGTTTAGGACATCACAGTTCAAGAAAGATGCAGACAAATTGGAAGGAGTCCAGAGAAGAGGAACAAAAAATATTATCCACCTAGGAAACAATGACATACAAGGAAACGCTGGAAGAACTACAGTTATTTAGTTAGAAGAAAAGAAGACTGAGGTATAATTTGATAACAGCCTTCAAATACAAAAAGGGGCCTTATAAAAAGCCTGGCAATCAATTGTTCTGTATGCCCCATGGGACAGGAAAAGAAGTAATGGGCCTAAATTGCAACAAGGGAGATTTAGGTTAGCTATTAGGAAGAACTTTCTAATGATGAGGGTGGTTAAGCACTGGAACAGATTACCTGGAGAGATTGTGAAAATCTCCATTACTAGAAGTTTTTAAGTGCAGGTCAAATAAACATTTGTCTGTGGTGACTTAGATGAGAACCAACTTGAGCTGCTGTTTGGATCAGATCTCTTGAGGTCCCTTCCCAGGTTCTATGTCATACTTTTTATGTACCACTACTGACCTGGTAAACTATTAGCAAAAAAGCAGAAAAGAACCTATGTATGCATGTATAAAGACACAAAAGGAAAGCCCACTGATGTCAACTGAAGCCCTTCCATTAACTTTGAAGTGTTCAATGCCATTTTTGCCTCAGTCTTCACAGGCAAGGTCAGCTCCTGGGCTACTGCACCAAGCAAAACAGTTTGGTGGGGAGGTGAGCAGCCAACATTGGCAAAAATACAGGTTATGGACTATTTAGAAAAGCTGAATATATACAAGCCCATGGGGCCAGATGTGATGCAACTGAGGGTGCTGAGGAAATTGGCTGATGAGATTGCAGAGTCACTGGCCATCATCTCTGAAAATTCATGGAGATCAGGGGAGGCCCCAGAAGATTGAAAAAGGGCAAACATAGTGCCCATATTATTTAAGAAAGGGGAAAAGGAGGATGCAGGGAACTATAGACCAGCCAGCCTCACCTCAGTGCCTGGAAAAATCATGGAACAGATCCTCAATGAATCCATTTCTAAGCACTTGGAGAAGGAGAAGGTGATTAGCAAGGCTTTTGATATGATCTCCCACAACATTCTCTCAGGCAAGCTAAGGAAGTACAGGCTGAATGAATGGACTGTATGGTGGATAGAAAATTGGCTGGAGCATCGGGCTCAAAGGGTAGTAATCAATGGCTCAATGTCTAGTTGGCAGCTGGTATCAAGTGGAGTGCTCCAGGGGTCAGCCCTGGAGCCAGTTTTGTTCAATGTCTTCATCTATGACCTGGAAGATGGCATAGCGTGCACCCTCAGCAAGTCTCTGGATGACATCAAGCTGGGTGGAATAGTAGATACGGGGTAGGGGTAGGATTCAGAGTGACCTAGACAAATTGGAAGATTGGGCCAAAAGAAATCTCATGAGGTTGAACAAGGACAAGTGCAAATTTCTGCACTTAAGACAGAACAATCCCATGCATTGGTACAGTCTGGGGGCTGACTGGCTGGGCAGCAGCTGTGCAGAAGAAGACCTGGGGATTACAGTGGACAATAAGCTGAATATGAGCCAACAGTGTGCCCTTGTTACAACGAAGGCTAATGGCGTACTGGGCTGCATTGATAGGTGTGTTGTCAGCAGGTCATGGGAAGTGATTATTAGCCTCTATTCCGCACTGATAAGGCCACATCTGGAGTACTGTGTTCTGATTTGGGTCCCCCACTACAGAAAGGAAGTAGACAAATTGAAGAGAGCCCAGCAGAGAGCAACAAAAATGGTGAGGGGGCTGGTGCACATGACTTACGACCACAGGCTGAGGGAACTGGGCTTATTTAATCTAGAGAAGAGAAGATTAAGAGGGGATTTGTTAGCAGCCTTCAACTACCTGAAAGGGGGTTCAAAAGAAGAGGGAGTTAGACTAGTAGTGGCAGATGATAAAATAAGGATTCATTGTTCTGAATCTGCAGCAAGAGGAATTTAGGTTAGATATTAGGAAGAAAAATTCTCACTAGGAGAGTAGTAAAACACTGGAACAGGTTACCCAGAGACATTGTGGGCTCTCCATTCTTGGAGGTTTTTAAGACCTGGCTAGGCAAAGCTTTTGCTGGGATCTAGTTGGGGATGGCCCTGCTTTGAGCAGGGGGCTGAACTAGATGACCCCCTGAGGTCCCTTCCAACCTTAATTTCCTGTGATTCTATGATTAACTTCTACAGCCTTTTGTCTGGACCTATGAAGAGGAAATAATAGCAAGGGGCTGTTATTAACTGTATCTCTCATTCTATGCTATATTCACAAGTACATTATTTGGCAATTATGGAATTGCCAAACTGGGGCAGAGAAGAAAGTAAGCAAGAAGCTGGTAGTCTAACCATGAAATATTTCTCTCCAAGTCAGTTCTTGGAATAGATATCAGGACAACAAGCTGAATGTGCCTGATTTTCTTTCTGGGTGAACATTGGTTAGCTAGACATGCTGACTGACTGACTGACCAACTGCACTGTGCAACGTCCTTTAGTCAGGTCTGCACTGTAAATGCACTGTACTTGTTCTCAAAGTGTTTAGTCTAGTAAAGGAAAGGTTTTGGTTGATTTTTATGTATTCAATTTTTGGAACTATGTTGTAAACATATTGGGCTTTGTATAAAGATATTAGTTTGCTGCAAAGATGAAAGGGTAAACACTGGAGCTCTAAAACATATTATAGAAGCAATATAGCTGCCAGATGTCCTATTTAAAATATAAGAAACCTTAAATGTTAGAGGCAATGTCAAAGCAAAGTTTTTTCCCCACCACAACACAGGAAGTCACTGAGAAACTAGATTATAAACAGAAACTGGGAAGAAGTACATTCAGGTTAATTCAACTTTGAAACAGCTTACCCAAAAAACAGCTGCTGCTGAAGTAATAATATTTGGATATCCAAGAAACAATTAAAAGTTTCCCTTTAAAAAACTGTGCCGAGTACATAAACAGAGTATGGTTCAGTAGACAACAGATACGTTTTTCTTGTCTTTGGTATTTCCTATCTTAAATGCTTAAGCTTTAAAATGGTTATGTGGCTTGACATTTCAATTCTGATGAAACAACATAAAAGAAGCCATACTGCTGAGCATCATCGCTTTTTAGTGCAGCCCCACAATACCATCATTCACTTTGAACTATGCAACAGGTTGCTACTAAGAATCAGATGCTTATGCACAAACTTACCCCTTCCTGACTTTTGACCTGCTCCTACTCCCATTAAGATTGGTGGGTGAAATTCCTATTACATTTAATATGCTTTTTTTTGTTCTTATTGCATATTTTCTGGGATGCCCATTTCCACATAACTGATCATCTATCGATGAGTACTGTAACTAGGCCTAGGTGAAGGCAACATGAGCCCTGGACACTGACTATGAGAGGGAAGGGCACCAGAATGGGCACAGAGGAACTCCAGAATGGGACACAGGTACACTACTACTCTGGCAGCTATAGGCTCTGACTGCCAAATTAGAAGTTTTATATCTTCTCTCAGCACGACATTCAGTGGAGCTTGTGAGGGGCTTAACTCCTTGGCTGGAGGGGGACTTTCCCTAACAGTTGCTAGGATCCTACATTCCCTCTAGTGCCAACCCCTCTCTTCTTCCCCCTCTCCGCACAGTCAGAGCCTAGAGCCCTCTTGCCTCCCTCTCCTGTGTCCCAGACTGTAGCCGTCCATGGCACTAACTCTGCCAGGTGCAGCTATGCCTTTGATTTTGCTCTTCTATCCCAATGAAGGGCAAAGCTATAATTATTTGACCATTTGTAAATTCAAAGCCACAAATATGTTTTTAAAAAAAGGAAGTATGTGATATGGTTACAGTCTGTCTGGCCATTAGGTGGTTTGGGGGTTTAACAGTTTTGTTTTGTTTTTTGAGGTGGGGGGGAGGGGAGGTTGTATTTTCTTTTCTTTTCTTTGTTGACATCTAGGTTCCTCTGAAGTATTTAAATAAATACAATACATTTGAAACATTTTATACTAAAATATTAAGTTTTAAATTCAGTCTGTTAATTAAAACTTTTTTTACTGTTCCAAAAAGTTAAAAGGGAAGTAACAAGAATACCCATCCACTTGTTATGTCAGCTTGGAAGCAATCAGGAATAAAACTGCCTACAGAAGGAAATGGGTAGAATCCTTTTGACTGGTGAGGTGTGGGAAACAGAACTCCAGAAGTGGTTGGAACTGGCTGTCATCGTAAGATAAAAAGAGGGAAATGGATGAAGTTGTAAGACATCAGAAGATTTGGCCTTCTGGACTCTACAGACCTCTAGAAAGTGGTAAAAGTTTTCAGTATGCTGGTTTTAGGTATCACATAGATTTTTCCTTCTCATTCTAAATGTTGTAAATAAGAAAGCTGCTGATCAATATTAAAAGAGGTGAGTGATTAATGTTTAGTGATTAAAAGTTAGTTTGTGAATTAGACTCAATGGCTCCATCCAGAACAGTGCGACAGTGCGGTATGTGGTGGCGCAGACACATCTGTGGTGCCACATACCACACATTCAGCTGCTCTCCGTGCTCTTTGGCTAGGGTCCAAGTGGCAGGATAGCCACTGCTGCAGCCCCAGGAGGCCCTCAGGATGCCAAGTAAGGCTGCTGGGACCATTCCCCCCCACCCCACCCAAGGTAACCTGCCACACACCAGTGGGCACGTGGCACAGGCGTTCCCCAGGGACAAGTACCACTGTGCAGCTGCTGGTTGTCCTTGGGGAAACAAACATCCACATTCATGTGGACACAGCCAAGATGCCCAGAGATGAAGTAACAGGAAACAAGCAACTGAGTGTAGTAGCAAGAACAAGAAAAAATTGATCATTCTAAAAGTAAAAGGTAAACATTATCAAGAGTTATTGCATCAAAAGACAGAAAGGATTTGTGCTCATTTAAAAAAGGACGAAATCAATTTCTTCAAAATCTTCAGGGCAAAGTGTGCCATTGAATGAAACTCTGTCTCTTGAAACAGGAGAGCAGAATGCTGATGAGTTTGATGATACTACAACTGAGAATTTTTTATATGCTATTGTTGTAATCAAAAAATAGCTGCAACCATCACTGAAATCCTTTTAACAGGCCTTCCAACATCAGCTTCATTCTTGAGCAATCTCAGTTCACCTCAGCACTTAGAAAACAGCAAGGTCAAATCAATGATGACACCATAAAATCAACTACAATGGAAGGACTCAAGCCTAATAAGAAATTCTGAAGCTTCTTTTATGCTAACAATCTTACTTTGAACAGAGTGGGGGAAAAAGAGCAATTTAATAAAAGATATTCAAGTACCTCACTCTCAACATTTAAATTTGAAGGGTTCATTGTTCAATATTGTAAGTGAAGAAAGAGAGGAAAAGTTAAGGAAACTAAAAAACACCTAACTGACGCTGACACGAGATTGTTCACTGAACAGAAGAAATGACTAAATAACAGCTATAAGTATCCATACAGTGAAAAATGTGTTCCTACTTAATGCTCTTGAGTCTACATTTGAAAAGAAAACTACAGCTTATTGGGTACAAATTGCTTAAGGTGCCCTTCAGAAATGAAGAGAAGAGGGTGACAGAGGTCTTCACCATTTGTTTGGATAATGAAAATAAAAGGGAAAAATAGACAGGAAATTATCTGTATTTGTCACCCTAAATTTGTACCATATGACTGTTAAACACACTCAAAACTCTACTGAGAAAGGCTTCACCTAATACAGCCTTAAAACACATTATCTAAGTGCAGTAGTCTTCTGCAACTACCATCAACCTTTGATTGAAAAAGAATGGATGTTCTTGCTTTCTGTGTTGCTGTCTGACTTCAGACAAATACAGCTCACCTCTCCATGCTTTCCAGTGACATTCAGGAGAACTCCCAGGAAGATGGTGTTTCTATATTTGCATCCAAATATGGCAACATGTTCAAAATACTGCACTGAGCACAAGGAAAACCTTGATCAATATACAGGGAATGTTTCAACACAAGGGACTTTACAGAGAGGTGTCAGAGAGACATGATAGCTTACAGGATGAGAACATTACTGTTTCAGTCTCAGTGGCTTGATATAATTAGCTAAAAAAGACCCAAAACAAAACAACACAGGAGAGAAAAAAAATTAAAAATAGAAAAGCTATGGAACCTTTCAAATACTTAAATAATAATAGTTGCACTCAGAAAAACAGCTTGATGGAGATCATTTTGAATACATTTTTCTTCTTCAATGTTAATTAATGTTAACAATTGAAGAACCAGGTTTGTACCAGACTTCTCTGTGTGTGGAGGAGAATGGGTTGTAAGTTGTTATACAGTAGTGACTTGTAGGTGTAAAAATGTACAGAAGACTTATTCCCTTCCTGAGCTTTGTCTTTATTAATCAATTTATAAGAAATGAACAACATTTCTGGCTAAGTCATTTTATCAAACTGGGCTGCTCTTACATTATTACCTCAGCACTGTCCATCATACATGTAAGATCCTTTTTCTCCAGAGAGCCACTTACACATCCTTTTTCCCTGAATAACATAATGGGTGGACTGATGGCCTCAGGAAAGCATGCCTCCCCCAA
>NW_017728906.1:147757943-147765059 GCF_001723895.1 Crocodylus porosus | reverse complement strand
CACACACACACACACAACCTCCCTTGCACACACCCTTAATTCCTTTCACAATCAGACTGTGAGCTTTTGGGAGCAATTTTTTTTTCTGTCCCCTACATGTTTATTCAGTACTTGGCCAATGAGGCTCTGTCATTTTTGGAAGACCAGTTCACGTCAGCTGAGCATATTTTAGTATATGTGGATTACTTTGGTCAAATCTTAATAATAGACTTAGTTGAAATAATGAATACATTGCTATATATGCATGTCTGGAGATGGTACAAAGGAGGTGTAGGGCTTTGCTGGTTAACAGGCCGGGGACTCAGGTATTTTGTTTTTATGCTTTACTCAGATGAAGTTTATACCCCCGTGCTTCTACCTCCTAAAGTTCTTGCTACCCGGACCTGTCAGAGCATGCACACCTGCATGCTTTTGGTGGCTCTGTGTAGCTCTGCCCAGCACCTGCGCTGTTAGGATGTAAAGTGAACTCTGGGGAAGTTGTTACCCCGATCAGACTGTAGCAGCCAGTTCATGATGCAGAACCATCTTCATTCACATGACTTCTTATAGTAGCCCAGGCCTCACATCACTTTGCAGGCATACAGAACTTGCCCAGCAGGGTGGAGGGATCTGCCACCATGGGGGCTTCATTAAAAGCTTTCCTGGCAGAATGAAAGTACTGTAGACTTCAGCATTGCCAAACTTTGAATTCTGAACAATATGCCTGCCTTTTTATGTCTGAGGAACAGGGATACCTGTCAATGAAGATTTTCAAGGAGATTTAGATCAGTCCCTGGCTATCATAAGTGTGCTGTGTGTTTATATGCCTTTACTTCAAATACTAGGTATTCGGGGCCTAGGGAAACTTCCAACTACTCTAAAAATAGCTGGTTTCCTAATTGGTGTAGGTATTCACATTAAATTCACATGGGGTACCTCCATGCACACAAGTGACCAATTCACTTGTAGTGGGATATATCTAACTCTTTCTTATTCTGGCTGCCTTAGACTACACATTAGCCTATTGATTTTGAGGAGAATTAAAACAGAATGAAACAACTGGGGACAGTTCTTCTGATGAATACACTATGTACTATGTCTTAAATTTCCAGAACCTTTTAAAAATTATAAATGAATCAACACACAGAATCAAGTCAATAGTTCAAAACATAGAAAAATGATATTTTATTTTTCTTTCAGACAAAAACTTTGTGATGGGTGAGGTATGGGACATGATACTTTATTTTTCTTTCAGACAAAATCCAACAGGTGATTTTGAGTTCTTTAATCTAGTCTAACCTAATCAAAATCCTGTCCAAAGTTATATGGTAATTACAAGAGTGAAATAACATATTAAATGACCCATCACACCCATCTTTACAGAGACACCTAGGCTTTGGATCACAAAAGTGATCCAGAAGGCATATACAGATAAATTGCTTAACATCTATAATTAGTTTTTGTCTGTAATATGTCAACATTGGGATGATTTCCAAAAAGCACCTTTAATCAAATATATGTAAAATGATTTTTGCTAACAGGCAGAGGGGAAGTTTTGTTTTCTAAAGCTTTTTTCCCCAACTAGTTGTGCTATTGCATCTTACCTCAATAATTTCCATAGGCTCTAAACCAAGTTCACTGATATAACTGGAGCTGAACCAACCATGGCACACGGAAAGATGTGGACAGTAATTGAGAGGAATGACCAAATAACACAGAATGAATCTAGATGTCAAAGAAGCTGTATTCAAGTCTTGCCTCTGCAACAACAGACTTCTTGAATATCCTTTGCAACTTACTTGATATATTTTTTTTTAATTACAGTAGCCCATAAAGGCATCTGTTAAGGATCAGAGCCCTATCATGCACATATGCAAAGTGTATGTAGTAAAAAAATGAAAAAAGCCTGCACCCCAGAAAGCTTGCAGTCTGGCTGAGAAAGAATTGTGTAGATCCTGCTGACTCACTAATGTAATTGGCTCATTACCTCACTGAGACAGAAAGGAAGTGTGAATGGCTTTCTGGAAGAAAAAAAGAGTGTGCACAGGCTGAGGTAAGAACATTAGAACAGCCTAGCATGAGAAAAAGCCTCAACTATTGTTAATTTATTGTGAATTGGCTAATAAAGGCAAACCCCAGGGAAGGAATGAGTCTGGACTCAATATGTGACAAGAAAAGCTTGTCTTAGAGCAGCTTGCCAAACACTACCGATACCATCATTCAACTATCTTTACATCCCTCAATATGTTAGTTTCAGAGGAAGCTGTATTACCTTATCTCAGCTGTCATTATTGTGAATAGCACTCTTTCTTCTATTTTATCTTACATATAACAGTCTTTTGTTTGCCGCAGTGCAGTACAATAGATTTTAATGCTCTATTTGGTCCCCTGACTATAAAATAACATTCCTGTGACTTTTTCTTGTATTTTTGAATTGAAAAAAGTTTTTAAAATAAAGTACAGTAATAGAATCATCTGGCTCAACGAGCAAAAAAATTAATACTCTCACCTCTCTGAGAAAGGGAACAATTTTGTTAGTAATGAAGAATAAATATCATGCAACATTAATAGCATGACTGCTCATTATGAGGCCTATGCAAATTTGTTTTGGTGCAGTCTGCTCATCAAAAAATGCTGGTTTGGTTAATCCCAAACTATTTGCAACTTTGGCTTAAATTCACTAAATAAAATGTTGATTGATTTTTTTCAGGCTATATTAAGAACTGGGACATAGGGAAAAAAGCACGTTGCTAATGGCATCCTCTTTTACTTAAAGGGTTCTGGGAACCCTGATGTTAAACTCATATCTTGCCCAAAAAGACTTGAGCCCATATCTCTCTCATCACAGGAGAGTGTCCTAATCTCCAAACTAGGGAATATTATAGTGTAATTCTCCTGCCTGAAAACCGTTCCTTCATCCAATTTAGTTTTCCCCTGTTCTCTCCTCTAAGCAGCTAGCGGTTTACTCCCTTACTTTCTAAATGCTTACCAACAAGTGGACTTCTTCAGGAGGGCCGATCCCTCTTAATGATCCAGACTATTCTGTCCTGTATCTCCCCCTCCAGGAATGTAGTCTGAGACCCACTCTTGCATATTCAGTTCCCCCTGCTTCCCATAAGAAGTCTGGGCTGGCATGTGCAGATTCTGGACAATATTGGATTGCAATACCAAATACCAGTGTATCAGCCTGAAGTTGGCTTCTTTTATTGTGTGTAGCCACATATTCCTGAACAGGGGCTGGGACATCTCCCCCACTAGAACTGAGGACAGATCCAGGGGAGGCACCACCATGCCTAGGGTCAGGGACGGCCTAGTTAGGGAATTTTGGAGGGGCTGGACATGTTTAAATCAGTAAGTCCAGATGCTCTTCACTTGAGGGTGCTAAGGGAATTGGCAGGAGTCATATTGGGGCCCCTGGCACAGCTCTATGAGTACTCGTGATACCAGAGGATTGGAAAAGGGCGATTGTGGTCAGCATTTACAAAAAGGGGAGAAAAGAGGACCCTGGCAATTATAGGACAGTCAGTCTTACCTCTGTCCTTGGGAAGACCTTTGAGAAAATTATCAAGGCACACATCTCCAAGGGCCCAGCAGGGGAGGTAATGCTCAGGGGCAACTAACATAGGTTCACTGAGGGCAGATCCTGCCTGCTAACCTGGTTTCTTTTTATTGTCAGGTCACAAAGTCCCTGGATGAGGGTGTCGGGGTGGATGTCATCTTCCTGGACTTTAAAAAGGCCTTTGACATGGTTTCCCACCACATTCTCTTAAAAAAACTTGGTGACTGTGGCACTGATGCCTGCACAGTCAGGTGGGTGGCAAATTGGCTAGATGGTTGCACCCAGACAGTGGTGGTGGATGGGTCATTTTCGACCTGGAGGGGTATGGGCAGTGGAGTCCCCCAGGGGTCAGTCTTGGGGCTTCTACTGTTCAACATCTTTATCAGCAAACTGGATGCAAGTGTGGAATGCACACTGTCCAAATTCGCTGATAACACCAAGTTGTGGTGTGAGGTGGGCATGCTGGAGGGGAGGGACAGAATCCAGCTAGACTTAGACAGGTTACAGAGGTGGAGAGATGAGAACAGGATGGAATTCAACACAGAAAAGTGCAAAGTACTGCATCTAGGGAGAAGGAACCAGCAACACACCTATAGGCTGGGGAACACAGTGGCAGAAAGGGATCTTGGAGTCATTGTTGACTCCAGAATGAACATCAGCAGCCAATGTGAGGAAGCGGTCAGTAAGGTTAACTGCACCTTGTCATGCATCTACAGGTGGATCACAAGCAGGTCCAGGGAGGTGATCCTTCCCCTCTATGCAGCATTGATCAGGCCACAGTTGGAGTACTGTGTCCAGTTCTGGATGCTGCACTTCAAGAGGGATGTGGCTAACATTGTGAGGGTCTGTTGCACTTCGTAACCAGTGTACCCTTGACCTGTGAGCCTGGGTCAGCATGACCGGCTTGGCGCAGAAGGGATAGATGACTGGACAGGTGGGGAGTAGTGGCAAGTAGGAGTCAGGCGGCTTGAAGCGTATTGGTTGTATGAAAGGTTTATTGTACTTATGCTACCGATGGTCTCAGCGTAGGCAGGATAGCTGACTTGTTCAGTTACAGTGCATAAAACAGAACGGTCTAAAGGGGTCTGTTTGTTCACGGGGTTCCTGAGCCGAGCCCTTGCTTTCTAACCTGGAGGCTAGGTGCGGCTGCCCGGCTCAATAGTCCCAGAACTGGTCAACAGCTCATGGACAGGGAAAAACTATAATGCGCTTTCGATCAGTAAACTTCCGAGAGCTCTTTGACGAGATGATCAGATGAACCGGTGAACGAGATACACCAAATGAAGAACGGCTGGCGGGGAGATGTCTACAGGTGGCCAATCTGCTGACTGTGTCTCCTTGGTGTGCTCGGAGTTCTCCGCTTAATGGTGGGAATCTGCTCTTAGTTAAAGTCAGCAGTGACCAATCACTTCATGCCAATTGTGAATATTTACTGACCGCCAATTATGTTCTTACACAGTGACCTAGATACATATTCATCTGACCTAGATACCTATTCATTTGACCTAGATACATTATTCATCTGGCTGCCCTCAGTGGGTTCAAAATGTCAACCTTGTGATTGGCACCTGCAATACTTATCACTGCAGACAACAAGCTTCTAAGTGTGGAGAACAACTTTTAATAACTCCAATTGTAATGCTACCTTCAGCAAAGAAATAAAGGCTACTAGTGCTAAGGGGTCTTTATGGCCTGTGTCCTTACTAAGTTATTATGGTCTTTTGCTTTGCTGGCATTGGCACTCTAACCGACAGGTAAAACTCAGACATGACAGGGTCCAGAGGAGGGCCACTCGCATGGCCAAAGGGCAGCAGGGCAGGCCCTACGAAGAGAGGCTAAAGGGCCTGAAACTATTCAGCCTCCACTAGTGAAGCCTGAGAGGGGATCTGGTGGCTGTTTACAAACTCACCAGGGCAGACCGGTGGGAACTGGGGGAGGCTCTGTTTCCCTGGGCACCACCCAGGGTTACTAGGGATAACAGCCACAAATTGTTAGAGAAGGTGCAGGCTGGACATCAGGAAACATTACTTTACAGTTAGGGCTGCCAGGCTCTGGGGTGGACTCCCAATGGAGGTGGTACTCTCTCCTACCTTGGGGGTCCTCAAGAGTAGGCTGGACAGATATTTGGCTGGGGTGATATGATCCCTGCACCCGTTCCTGCCTGGGGCAGAGGGTCAGTCCTGATGATCTGTTTTGGTCCTTTCTGACCCTATGTACTGTGATACTATGATCAGGGGGCCATGGTCTGTGACTAAGAGATAATATAAAAGTTCCATTTTATAGAACTACCCTCAGTCTCAATTACTGAGTATTTCTACTCCTAGGAAAGGAGACTGGCTTAAATATAGGATCAGGTCCCCAACTTCAAAGTCCTGGGAAGAAAGGGCCCCTGGGCCTTGCTCCAAGGCACCTACCTATAGAATTTACAGCCGATGTCTGGTCTGTCTGTACACTACAGGGATAGTACACAGTGGCCATATCTACACGAGATACTTACTGCACAGTAGCTCCTTACTACTGTGTAGTAGCATCTCCAGGTGCAGTAGGAATGATCCACTGCTCAGTTGTAACAAGCATACAGTAAGCGTCACTAGGCAACTGTGCTGGGACAATACTACACAGTAACACCAGTTACTGCTCAGTCATTTTGTACTTGCATAACCAAGTACTAAACCACTTTCCACTTGTTGAGATATAGATAAGATTTCTCCCAGAATAACTGCACTGGTTGGGAGTTGAACTGGGCTTCCCACATCTCCTGTATTCACTGAGAAAGCATTTGAGGCATTTCATGCTTCCTGGGTCTGCTAGAATTCTAGCAGTTTTGCATGATATATGTGACTCATACTGTGTTGTTACAAGACATGCTTCACTGTCCACAGTAGCTAGGATCATTGTATCATTCACTTAGGCCAGCAAGCCATAGGTCAGCGAAAAGATTCCTGAACTAGGCACCAACATTACACATAAATCAGTTTAACTGATCATAAACTAGTTTAAACCTGTAACAGAACAGATGGCCAGTGCACATAAAGCAGTCTGAAAATGACTAAACCTGATTTAAGATAAACCTGGTTGAATCAGACTTAACTGATTTTGGTCAAACCAGTTTATGCAATGTCTATCTCATGCCCCTTGTTGGATTAAGTTAAATCAGAGTCCCCCAGCATTTCAGCATGCTCTCTGAGCTGGGAGGGGCTTTCTGCTCCACAGCAGGGCTGGCCCCGCCCTTCTGCTCCCTAGCTGGAGCTCCAGTGGAGTCTGCAGGCACAGTAGGGTCTGCCTTGATTCCCCCTGCCCCCACTCACTGCTCACTGCTCAAGCAGGGATTTCCCCCTCCCTCTCATCTCCCACAGCACAGACCCCAGCCCAGTCAACCTTAGGCATGTGGTATGTTAGCTAATGCTGAGAGGTGCCTCTGTGTGTGTGTGTGTGTATCTCCAATGTCTCTGGGACATGCAGACAAAACAGTGCCTGCTTAGGGCTTTTTGGAGCTAATCAACAGGTCATCTGGTAACGTTCCTGTGTTCCTTCCTTGAAAAAACTATTTAAGAGCTTGAACTAATGAGAGAGTTTTT
>NW_017728906.1:147755700-147757513 GCF_001723895.1 Crocodylus porosus | reverse complement strand
GCTAGACTTAGAGCCATACATTGTTGATATAGTATTGTTCTTGCATGTGCTATTTATCCTTGTCATTCTTCTTCATAAATGCTCCTACAGACTCGAGTTGTTCCCATATCCTGAGCATTTGTTGGATGACATTCTGCATCTTCACACCCAGTGCTTGCCAAGTCTCTTAAAGTAGTTTTAACAAGCCATAGGGCTGCCTTCTATACAGAAGTAGAAAGCAAAAGAACCCCATAGAGGATGAGAAAATCTCCCAAATCATGAACAGCAACTGGGTTAAGAGCATATCCTAATTCTGGGGCTCCCCTGCCATAAACTTTCTTAACATCCCCTTCAGGGTCTAGTTGAACCTGTCTACCAGACTATCTGGCTGAAGGTGATAAATGGAGGTTCTGGCTAGGTGGACTTTCAGAAGCACCCACATCTCTTGAAGGAGCCTGGACAGAAAGTTGATGCCTTTGTCTCTCAATATTACCTGAAGGGGGCCTACCTGCGAGAAGATTTTAAGTAGTTCCATGGCCAATGCCTAGACCAAGGCATGGTAGACTGCTACTTCCTCCAGGTACTGGGTAGTGTAGTCCACAAGCACCAGGATAAAGCAGCTCCTACTTGTACTTGGTTCCCAGGGCCCAACAAAATCTTCCCTACCTATTCAAAAGGGGTACCCACCAAGGGTAATGGCACCAATTAGCATTGTGCCACGAGCTGGTACTTAAGGCATTAGGCACAGTAATGTTTAATGTCTTGATAAATCCCAGGCCTGAAGAACCTGGAGAGTTCCTGGTCTGAGTCTTTTCTCTATCGCTATATGAAGTTAGACCCCTCTCTTAGGGGCCCAGCCTTACTCTCAGGTAAATTGCCTATGAAACCTGGTTCTGGGAAGTCTTCTCTGGGCCCACCTAGCTCACATTGAACCCTGACCCTTTTTTAAGGCCTCCTACCAAGACTTTTCTCTGCCTCAAGGGCTTCCTCCTAACACTTCAGTACACCCAGCATGGCACAGTTTAGGATCTGAAGACCTCCCCTAATCTGATTTTGCAACTCTGGGTCACCCCTATTTCAGGCTGCCAGGTATAGCAATTTGGTCAGCAGGGTCCAGTTCTGACCTCCCACTCCCAGGTAGGAAAGTTGACTGGCCACTGCTATAACAAGTTCAGTCACCAATCAAGAGTCACGCCTTCATGGTGGAGTAAGAACAAATGTCCCCATGTATTCAAGTGGCATGTATGCACTTCATGATTGACAGCTGAGCTGCCCATGAACAAATGTCTGTCCAGAGCCAGAGTCTATGAGGCCCAGGCCTGGACATCATCTATTGTCATAAGCAGTAGGTGGGCTCTTTGCCCTGGAGTCTCTACTGGGATCTTAGAGATCTCAGACTGTACCTAATTTCAAATGTAAGTGGATAATCCTGGAGCCAGTGCCCAGGCTGGCCACACAAAAACAAACTGAGAGCTCCCCTTTTCCTATGCCTAGTACCAACGCCCAGAAAGGATCCTCTTTGGGCCCCATCTCTATGGCCTCAAGTTGTTGGGCCGAGCCTTGTCATTTTGGGGAGCAAGGAAGGATTCTTAGACTAACGGCTCTCAAGCTATGGTCAGTTTTCCCTGCCTTAGATTTATACTTTTCTGGGCCTGTACTTTGGCTCAACAAAAAACTTGTACTTTGATTCAGCCTCCATAAAATCTTCAGTGAGGTGAACTGCCTCCTTAAGCTTGTCCCGGGGTGGGGAACCAAACCCCAGAGTCACGGTGGGCCGGGGTGGCAATTAGACACGGTAACAGGCCGGGTTCTATTGGCTATGGAGAACTGAGGC
>NW_017728906.1:147753745-147755225 GCF_001723895.1 Crocodylus porosus | reverse complement strand
TAAGATCTGCATAGCAACTGAGTCTGCTCAGAGCTGAAAGTGGGTCAGGGCTGATTGACAGCTCCTGAGGTCATAGAAAGTGTAGTCCAGGCCCTGTATGGAATTTTCCACTCTCAGTCAAACTGAGTTCATGCATTGGCAGCACCTATACTTAAAATTTTGCTTCAACAAAGGTCTGTAGCTCAGTGTTGGCAAACCTATTCTAGGGCCCCCATAGGCAATATTTACCTAAACTGTTCCAACATTACCAACTCCATAATTTTTGTGGCTGAGTGAAATACTGTGGTAAGCCATTGGGTGTATAATTTTTTAATATGCTGTGCCACTGCTCATGACCAAGAGTCTGGGGGAAACAGCTCTGCCTGGTGCCAATGTCTCCTTCATAAGCCCCCTACAGTCCAAAATGGCAGCCTTGATAATATCAATATTGTGTGGCCTCAGTTCTCAGGACCCAGTAGACTACCTGAGCTTCCCTGATTAGGGAGGGTGATATAGCTTGGTAGCCCACTGATCCTGAGGCTATTGGCATATCCAAGCCTCCTACTTGAAAGCCTCAAGAAACATTTAGGGCTTATCATCAGGCCCTATTTTTATGACTATCATCCTCTTCTGTCTGGACTCAGGGAGAAATATGTGTCTGCATGGTGGGCTTCACCTGTTCCAGGAATCCAAGCATGAAGTGTTATTGATCCTCTTGCAATTTCTGCTGAAACTGCTACTGTTGAATAAGGAACTTCTAAAACAAGTGTAATAGTGAGAAAATGGGAGAAAAGAAAATGGATCTTGTCTGGAGAAAGAAGGACTGGAAACAGTTATTTCTTTAATGTGTTTGCGGAGTAAGGGGCCTGTATGTATATAAATGGTGGTCTCCGTATTAGTTTTTGTATTAAGGTATACGTAAATAGTGTGCATGGTTGGAGTTATTGTATATGGGTAGGGACAGACATTAAAAAAGCCTGAGCCTGAATTGATTCAATTTTCGCATTTCTTCAGTGCAGAGGGGATGTCTGCACAGTTACAAACTGGTTTAGCCTAGCCAGGTTAAATTAACTTGCAAACACATATCTGCAGTGGCTCAGGCTAGAAGCTGAGGGTGAGCACAAGAGCAGCCCTCCCTTCCCTTTCATAGTGCTGAGCTGAGGCAGGGTGTGGCCAGGCCCTGACAGGACACTCAGATTAGGGAGGGGTTGATAACAGAGTATTTAGTTACACAGCAGGGAGTTACACAGGGAGTTGTTAGCATGCATCAGCCCATCAACCAAAACAATAGACTCTCTCATTAGTTCAAGCTCTTAAACTACTTTTTCCAGAGAAAGAAGAAAGGGACATTACCAGCTACCTGTTGATTAGCTCCAAAATGCTATAAGTGGACACTGTCCTATCTGCCTTAGCGGGGAGGGAGAGTGGGGGAAGCCAGGCAGATGCTTCCAGTCACTGCTGGAGCTCCAGCCAGGGAGCAGATGGGAAGGGCCAGCCCTGC
>NW_017728906.1:147743831-147746076 GCF_001723895.1 Crocodylus porosus | reverse complement strand
ATCTGGGAAGTCTGATACTACATTCAACCAGGTTTATCTCAAACCAGTTTCAGCCATTTTCAAACTGCTTTATGTGCACTGAACATCTGTTCTGTTACAGATTTAAACCAGTTTCTGATTACTACTTTCTGTCCGTAGCCTAAGTGTGGATGACTAGATACAAAGGGTAATGATGAACAAGCACATATTGAATTATAGATAGATAGATATATAAAATTATATAATCTCTCTTTCTCGATAGATAGATAGATAGAGAGCAGTCTATCTAGAGATATCTCTAGCTATATCACTATATCTATCTATCTGTATAGACAGATAGAGGGAGAGAGAGAGATCTATATATATTTGTGTGTGTGTAGTGGCATTTCATTTTAATCATGGAAAAATGTGGACTTAGGATTCCTTTTTTTAGACTGCAAATTTGGGATTTTTTATATCAGAGAAAACCAGGATCCCTGGTAATGAGGGAGTATCCCACTAGTAGCTTAGAAGAGAGAGTAGGGGGGAAAGCAAACTGGATTAATGCAGGGATCCCCATCCTCTCTGCCTTACACAGACACACAGCATTAGATCACAGTCCGTGATGTGGGAGACTTTAAGTCCCCAAAGCATGTTAGAATCTGACTTCTCTTCTCCTCCCTGCTCAGAGGTATGTTCCCTCATCTCCCTTTTCCTCCCCATAGGGACCTCCCTGCAGGTTTCCTTGCAGCCTAGCTGGAGCAGGACAGGAGAAACATGCTACACAATTATTTCAGTACTATACATGGTATACATTAGTGAATTTGTGCATGTAGCATGTTTCTCTTGTCACATAAGGGGATGCAACCATGACATAGGTCAGAGCAAAGCCTGTGTTTCAATAAAATTCCACATAAACTTAATGTGTAGGTCTTTCTGCAGTTTCATTAGTTGCATAGTACTTCCACTGGTTCTCCAGCACAAGGAAGAATCATACCTGCTTGTAATAAACTCTAATCTACAATACTGTTTGGTTTAGCTGCAGTCACTGATCCATATTTTGATACTTTTGATAAACATGACAAGGTGTTTTGCCTTCCATCTGAAGCATCTCATTTCTCATCTAATCAGTTATATGCTGCCAAATTTTTAACTAGGGCTCCCTCAGAAAACTTCCTCCTTTGTCAGCAAATCATGTAACATTTGCTCAATAGTATACTCTTCCCTCCCTCATCTAGATCAGTGAATCAATCACATTTTTAAAAACATCAATTCCCTGCCTGCTGCCAGAAAGATAGAGAAAGAGAAAAAGAGAAAGAAAGGAAAAACCCAGCCAGGTCTTCTATAAGCATCAGTCCTTTTACTTTCACCTCCTGTAGCTCATTACTTTTCAAACCTGATGTGCCCCTCAAACAGTACTTAATTAATTCCAGGCAACTCTTCTATCTGTAAATAATCTCATAGTAGCAAATGAATCAACAGCCATAGGTCAACAGATCCTGTGAGTGGTAGGCAAAGTGCTCAGTGAAAAGATGGGTCCATGTTAGACCCTTAGATGAACAAACCTCCCTTGACTGCTATAAGTGTCCCTCTTATACTTCAACAGTTAGGCAGGGGGGTTCTTGGACTGATAGATGATAAATAAGTGTCCACAGCCCAGATCCATAAACAGGCTTAAGAAGAAGCATAGCAAACTCCTTTGGCACCCTGGACTGAGTGGGAGGGGAGGGGCTATTAAGCATATTGCTGGAGAGCATGGGCACAGAGCCTTACTCTGGTGGCAGCTGCTACAGCTGAGGAACAGATTCACTGCTTACCAGCAGCAGCAACCCCATAGCACAGACTCCCTGAGGGCTGCCAGTCTGGTGCTCCCTCCAAGTCAGTGTCTAGCTGATTTGGAGGGGCATGCAAAAGCTGATTTTCCCCTTCTCCCACCCTAGATACACCACTGGATTTAAGCAGGGTGGGAGTAGGCATTTCTACACCTAAATTTTAGGTGGCTAGCTCCAGGAATTGAATTTACAAATCCAAGTTAGATGCCCGAGTTCCTTGCATAGTACAAAAGGGAACTCAGAAGACACCTCACAAAAAGATTCATTAACCATTAGAAGACACTGAGAAGTGTGCATCTGAAATCCGGCCTCTCGCCCACACTCAGGATTCTACAAGAGACTCGGACTCACAGCTTGAAACTGCTTCCTTGGATTTGGTCCTTAATGGAGGTGTGCGAGAAACAGACCATATTCGATTCAGATTCAGACTCAGCCCAAATCGGGAACAATGATTC
>NW_017728906.1:147738116-147743641 GCF_001723895.1 Crocodylus porosus | reverse complement strand
GGTCTGCGGCTGAACATGCTGGAGACCTCTCCATGCTCCTGTGGGATGTTTCATCTACCCCACCATCTCAGCATTCATGAGCCACACCTGGTACCTCAAAGTATGTTTAAAAAAAAACATTTAAAGTTGTGTCTATGGCCAAATTGTCAAATCTTTCTGAACTGATTTAGAGGGTTCTGATTCAATTCAGATAGATTAAAGGTTCTCCTGATTCGATTCAGATTTGGACACCGAATCAGGCTGAATCTCCACGTAATCGAATCAGCTACTGAAGCTTCGCTCAGCCCTAGTGCTTAAGTCATCCCTCAATGGTGCTACAGTCTGCCTACCTTCTATATAATAGTCTATAAATTAAACTGTGCTCTAGATCCTCATCATCCTGAGCTTGCTCACACCCACATATTCCACCTCCCAGAACAGCACACTAGTTATCTGGCTAGAGAACAGGCTACAATAGAAACACTCTTTATCATCCTGTTCAACTTGTACCACTATGCAGAAAGGAATGCAACCTTCCTGGGGACATAGAGAGGGCAAGCAACAGGGAGTATGACTGGTTCTTCATCCCTTTCAAGTCTGTTGGAACAACTGGCATAGGAGGGAAACTCATGTGCCTCCAATGTTCCAGGAAGTGCTGATAGGAATACACAAGGAGACCTTTTACAGTAGCAACTACTTACATGGTGGTAGGGAGGATATACATAGGCAGGCTCTAAAATTTTAATAAACTTAACAATTGTTATTGCAGCTTCCCAACCCAATTTCTTTCCTTGCTCATCACTCTACTACATGCAGGCTAGTCAAAATATTCATGAGGAGAAAACAGATTTAATTAGGGTTTCAGACACATGCAACTCATCCTAAGAATTACTTTATATTAAAAGTGGCAGTATGAGGGGAAAAGGGGACAGCAGGCTTGTCCTTGCTTCTTGCTATAGATACAGAACCCTGCCCTATAACCATTTCAGTGTTAGCTACTGGCTTGCAATGGTTTATGTTTTCCAGGATAAAGGCTAAGAGACTTATTCCTCAACAGAGCTGAGATTTTCCTTTACAGCAAGACAGCTGGATCCAGGGGTGACAAGTATGGGGTGCACATGAGTGCACATGCACCCCCTGAGCATGGCCATGCACCCCCTACAAAAAGTCACCTGCGGGCAATTGCCACTCACCACCCTACCGCCAACACCACTGGTGGCAACTGTGGGCAGTTGCTGACCCTTGGTTGGCTCTTGCCGGCAGTGCTGGTGGCATCTGCGGGAGCTCCCCTGCTTACTGCTGCCATGCTCTTGCCACTCCTGCCACTGCTGCCATGCTCCCACTGCCGCCGTGCCCCCCCAGCCACCAGAGGCATATGCTGTTCATGGCTGGATCTGGTCCTACAAGGGTTGCACAAGCTGTTAAAGCTGCCTCCTGCATCTCAGTGGACCCATCTATGAGATGCAAATAATTGCATCCCTTCACCAGGTATTTCTCCATGTAGATTACTGTTAATCTCTTAAATATAAATGGGGTGAACCTGTTTAAATTCCTTCATGGTTTTCCTTATTGCTAAATTTGTACTAAGATGTTCTAGTCCATCCAGTGGGAATTCACACTGATCCTAGCAGGATTCAGTCATTTCTTCCCTAAGGATGGGATTTGCAAGAGTACCAAGTGTTGCCCTAACCCTGCACCTATTAAAGTCAATAGTAAAACTTCCACAGAATTCAACAGTGAGCAGTGTCGATGCAGTGAAACAGCTTTGACCTCAGTGGGTGCAGCCAGACGTGCCTCTTGCAGTATCTCAAAGGGATTTGAGACATCCCCCTAACCCCAGTCCCCAATCCCTGCTTCCCCACCCCAGTGTCCCCACAATTTTAAAAACAAAACAAAAAACCCACCAAACCCTGGCACTTACCAGCAGTTCTAGCCATCATCTGGGTCACTTTCCATACAGTGCAGGGCAGGATGACAGCCCCAGCCTGAGCCCTGCTGCCCGGGGGGGCTCTGCCAGGAGGCCTTGGAGCTCCCACAGCCCCTGCTACAGTGAGTAGAGGCTTTTTTTCTCTTTTTTTAAAGTGCCAGTGCCTGGGGTTGGGGGGAAAGCCATTGACGGAGCTGCAGGAGTCAGTGGGGGATGGGGCATGTGGGCCCTGCAGGTGGGGTGGTATCCCCTGTAGAGGGGCAACAAAACATATAGGTATTTAGAATTAATTCTATTATGATGATAGAGACACTACTAGGCACGCAAACTGCTTTAACACTGTAGATATATCAAAAAAGCATACCCAATTGATCGCTGTCTGTCTGTCTCTCACTCTTTCCCTCTCTCTATATATAAATGGTCTTTTGTTTCAGTCATGGAGGAACATGGATTTTGGGGTTATTTTACAGACTGACGGGATTTTTTTTTAAAATCAGTCATTTTTCAGTTTTACAATAGGGAACACCAGAACCCTGCCTGCTCAGAGCTGGCATCTTGGACCCAGCTGAAGGTGGTGGACCTCCTGGCCAGTTGGGGCCAGGAGGACATGCTTTCACAGTTCAAAGCAGGCCACCACACTGGGAACATCTTCCGGGCGATAGCTGCCCAGATGGCTGGACAGGGCAGTCGTGCTGTACAAAGGCCAACCCTGCAGCCACAGCCCACTGGCAGCTGGCCCAGAGGGGCAAAAGCCTCTACTGGCTGTGCAGTCCCCATCCAGGTCTGGCAGGTGCGCAGCAGGTCACAGCCAGGCAGTTGCCCCCACTGCTAAACTGCTGCAGTGGGTAAAGGGTGCTGGGAAATCTCAGGGATGCTTTAGCCGTCTGGCTAGCACAAGGGCAATTGGCTAGGCCCCAGAAGCTCCTGTCTATTTGTAACCTTCAAGTATTGTGGGCTCCAAGGCTCACCTGGCTAACTAATAGCCCCTACTATGTGGGGCCAATGGTGAGAGATACAACAGAATTCTTGGGACAAAAAAGGCAAAAAAAACCAGGATAGGAGTGTCACGTGGGTCAAAGGGTCAAAACATGAAAATAAGTGCACCTGAGGAGGACACTGAGTAGAGCCCCCCGGGCCACACCCACCAGTCCTCAAAGGCATCCAAGGAGCCGGTGGACACTGCCCACTGGTGCTCTGCCTGGAAACATGCACAGACAAGTGAGAGGAAAGCAGCCCCATAGTCTCTGGGCACCTTCCCAACCAGAACCTTCTTCCTGGTCAAATACAGGGCCCACTTGGCCAGGGCCAGGAGGAGGTTGACCAAAAGGTCCCAGGACTTGGTGGGGCTACAGATAGGGTGGCCAAAAACAAAAAGATGGGGGGTGAAATTCAACCAGAACCTCAAGAGGAAGCTCTGGAGGCAGAGGTGGAGGGGCTGCAGCCTGGCACAGTTGAGGGTCACGTGCTCCAGGGTCTCCCTCTGCCCACAGAAGGGGCAGGAGACTGGGGTGTCCATGAAGCTCACCACATACACACCCATGGCATTGGCTCCATGGAGAAGCCACCAGCTAAGGTCCCCAGTGGCTTGTGGGATGAGGGTGGAGTAGACTCAGCCACTGGGATGCCCTAGCTATGCCCTCACCAAGCAGGTCCCACCACTTGGTGTCTGGGTGGGACACGAGAGTGGCATGATGGATAGTTCGTCACATGAGTGTGTAGAGGTGACAGCGATGGATGGTGGAAAAGCAGTGTCCAGCTGGTTCAGGTGGTGGGGCTGGTGCCTCACCTCACCACTCCATGACAAATTCTGGTGGGCTAGAGGACACGGGGGTGGGGA
The DNA here is from genome assembly GCF_001723895.1 of Crocodylus porosus. Lineage (NCBI taxonomy): Eukaryota > Metazoa > Chordata > Crocodylia > Crocodylidae > Crocodylus > Crocodylus porosus. The sequence goes on along the minus strand of NW_017728906.1, from coordinate 147,739,898 downwards.
CTGCTGCCACGCAGGACCAGGTCAACAGAGGCAAGGGTGTTGGGAGGTAGGGCAGATTTCACTTCCTGGACCAGACAGTAGGTTGCACATTTTGTAGGTAGACCCATGCACTGGGCCAGCGCAGAGAGGTCCACCCACTCCTGCCTATCACAGTTGCAGGAGATCTCCAATATGGATGACACCAGCCAAGATCAACCTCCGCCACAACTGGGATGGCTCTGGTATCAGCACCTCTGGCTGGGGGTCCCAGAGGAGGGACTCGACAAGCAGGTTGCTACCCTGGGTGACTGTTGCGGGGTCCTGGAGGTGAAGACCAGCCTCCAGGCCTAGAGAAGGTCCTGGTAGAAATTTGGCAGTCCTTGCAGGTCCTGCAGGGAGAAGCCCTGCACACTGAGGAGCTGCCAGTCATATCAGAGCCCCCGGCTATGGTGAAGGAACCCCAGTTGGCCCCATGCTGTGTGGCTACAAACACCATATAGCAGTCACTGCAGGGCCTGAAGGCAGAATGCCAAGACCTGGCTGCACAGACAAACTAGGTCCCGGCCTCCCTCCTGCAAGGGGAGGCTCAGGACCTCTGCAGCAACCCAGTGACATCCTGGCCAGAAAAACTCCAGCACCTGTCTCTGGAGTCCTGCCAGAACCTCAGGGGGCACAGGCAGGGTGTATAAGCAATGACAGAGCATGAACAGGACCAGCTGGTTCAGCACCAGCAGTCTCCCACATAGGGAGAGATATCGCAGGAGTCTTGCCCATGCCCGGAGCTGTTCCACCACCCTTGCCTCCAGCTGGTGCCAGTTTTCTGGTGGGAAGAGGTCTGTGGGGGACAGGTAAACCCCCAAATAGAGCAGCAAGCCCACACCTCAGAAGATACTGTGAAGCGTGGATGGGAGTGAGCCCACCTGCCACCCACTGCCAGGCCAAAGCTCTTGACCCAGTTGACCCAGGCAGAGGAGGCCACCGAATACAGTGCCTGGCAGGCCTCCACCTGCGCCAGGTCACCCGAGTCCTGGACCATGAGTACATTGTCAGCATAAGCTGACAGGACCAGCTGCACTGCAGGCTCCCAGAGCATCAACCCTGCCACCCGCTTCTGCAGAAGAATGAGGAAGGGCTCCAAGGCCAAGGCATACAGCTGGCCTGACTGTGGGCAGCCTTGACAAACCCATCTTCTGAACAGGATGGGCTCCATCAGGGTCCAGTTGAATTTGACCAAACATTCTGCAGAGGTGCACAGCACCTGGAGAGCCTGCACAAAGCCAAAAGCCCACAGCATGCCTGTCAGGTACCCGTGTTCTACTCTGCCTTCTCCTGGTCCAGGGATAGTAGGGTGAAAGACAGGCTCTCCCAGCACATTAGCTCCAGGAGGTCTCAAACCAGGTACAGGTTGTGGAAGATGGAACCTTTGGGCACCATGTGCGTTTGGTGGGATGGATCACGTGCGTCAGCATGGACTGCAGGCACAGCAAAATCGCCTTCACTACCGCCTAGTAGTCCGTGCAGAGGAGGCATACAGAATAGTAATTCCTTAGGTCGTGGGGATCTGCCTTCTTTGGCAGGAGGGTCAGCATGGCCCTCTGGCATGACAGGGGGAGCTGCCTACTTCCCTTGGATTTGGGCCAGACCACATCAAGGTCCAGGCTGAGGACATCCCAGAAAGCCCGGTAGAACTCCAAGGTCAGCCTGTCAATGCCCAGAGCCTTGTTGCCAGGCATCAGGCAGAGGGCAGCCAAAGACTCAGATGGAGTGAGAGGAGCTTTCAGCTAGTCCCAGTCACCCACACTA
>NW_017728906.1:147733188-147736431 GCF_001723895.1 Crocodylus porosus | reverse complement strand
AGTCACTGCAGGGCCTGAAGGCAGAATGCCAAGACCTGGCTGCACAGACAAACTAGGTCCCGGCCTCCCTCCTGCAAGGGGAGGCTCAGGACCTCTGCAGCAACCCAGTGACATCCTGGCCAGAAAAACTCCAGCACCTGTCTCTGGAGTCCTGCCAGAACCTCAGGGGGCACAGGCAGGGTGTATTAGCAATGACAGAGCATGGACAGGACCAGCTGGTTCAGCACCAGCAGTCTCCCACATAGGGAGAGATATCGCAGGAGTCTTGCCCATGCCCGGAGCTGTTCCACCACCCTTGCCTCCAGCTGGTGCCAGTTTTCTGGTGGGAAGAGGTCTGTGGGGGACAGGTAAACCCCCAAATAGAGCAGCAAGCCCACACCTCAGAAGATACTGTGAAGCGTGGATGGGAGTGAGCCCACCTGCCACCCACTGCCAGGCCAAAGCTCTTGACCCAGTTGACCCAGGCAGAGGAGGCCACCGAATACAGTGCCTGGCAGGCCTCCACCTGCGCCAGGTCACCCGAGTCCTGGACCATGAGTACATTGTCAGCATAAGCTGACAGGACCAGCTGCACTGCAGGCTCCCAGAGCATCAACCCTGCCACCCGCTTCTGCAGAAGAATGAGGAAGGGCTCCAAGGCCAAGGCATACAGCTGGCCTGACTGTGGGCAGCCTTGACAAACCCATCTTCTGAACAGGATGGGCTCCATCAGGGTCCAGTTGAATTTGACCAAACATTCTGCAGAGGTGCACAGCACCTGGAGAGCCTGCACAAAGCCAAAAGCCCACAGCATGCCTGTCAGGTACCCGTGTTCTACTCTGCCTTCTCCTGGTCCAGGGATAGTAGGGTGAAAGACAGGCTCTCCCAGCACATTAGCTCCAGGAGGTCTCAAACCAGGTACAGGTTGTGGAAGATGGAACCTTTGGGCACCATGTGCGTTTGGTGGGATGGATCACGTGCGTCAGCATGGACTGCAGGCACAGCAAAATCGCCTTCACTACCGCCTAGTAGTCCGTGCAGAGGAGGCATACAGAATAGTAATTCCTTAGGTCGTGGGGATCTGCCTTCTTTGGCAGGAGGGTCAGCATGGCCCTCTGGCATGACAGGGGGAGCTGCCTACTTCCCTTGGATTTGGGCCAGACCACATCAAGGTCCAGGCTGAGGACATCCCAGAAAGCCCGGTAGAACTCCAAGGTCAGCCTGTCAATGCCCAGAGCCTTGTTGCCAGGCATCAGGCAGAGGGCAGCCAAAGACTCAGATGGAGTGAGAGGAGCTTTCAGCTAGTCCCAGTCACCCACACTAACCTGCAGGAGTCCCTCCCACAGGGTCCGACAGGCCTCAGCATTGGTCGGATCCAGGAAGAAGATCTCTTCATAGAAGGCCCGCGCACACTGGCGCATCTCACCTGGACCCATGAAGGGGGTGATGTCATCCACCAGAAGGCAGGTGGTGTACTTCTTGGTCCCCCACCTCCTCTCCAGAACATAGACCGTGGCTCCCACTTCTATCTCCTGAAGGAGTTGGACGCATGAGCAGACAAATGCACCACGGGCGCAGGGGTCATCTAGAGCATGAAGCTCTTCCCGCCTCTTCGAACACTCTCCTCAGAGGGACTGGTTGGTTGGGTTGGTGGCCAGGTGGCTCTCCAGCTCTAGCACTTCCCACTTGAGCTTCTCCCAGACTGCCTCCCTCTGCTGCATGTGCCCCTGAGTGTAGCCAGGGCAAAAAAGCCAGATGCACACCTTCCCCACATCCCACCATCTCCAAGCTGAGGGGAAAGCTGCCAGTTGCTCCCACCAGGCCAACCAGAACTCTTAGAAAGCCTCCCTGATGCCCACATCCTCCAGCAGGCTGGCATTGAAATGCCAGTAGGCTGATCCCAGACACCCAGGCCCCAGACAAGATGGTGATCACTGAAAGGGGTCAGAGGGCCCAGGAAAAGTGCAGCAAAGAGATATAAACTCAGTCTAACTGGGAGTGGCATGCCTGCTCCACCCTCACGTAAGTGAAGGCAGGGAGTTCAGTGGGGTGACAGGCACGCCAGATGTCCACCGGGGAGTAGTCCATCAGGATCTCCCCGAGGATGCCTACAGCGGCCTGATTTCACTCCTTGCCTGACCAGTCTTGTGCATCTAGGGTGACATTAAAGTCCCCGCCAAGGACCAGGCACTCGCGAGGTTGAGGGTGCCAATGTATGTGGCCACCTGGCAGAAGAAATCCACCAACTCAGGGTCCTTTGCAGGGGCGTACATGTTCAGAAGGCTCAGGACCAGCCCCCACACCTGGACCTGGAGGTGTAGCAGGCAGCCCAGCTCCACCTCAACGTCCTGTAGAACTTCCAGCTGCAGACCCAGGGAGAACAGGGTGGTCACTCTGGATGAGGTGGTTGAGAAGCAAAAAAAAAAAAAAGAGACCCTGCCTCCCCACTCCAGCTGCAAATTTGGTTAATCAGCTGGAGTTGTCAAGTTCTCCTGCAAGAATTCCACAGGGTACCCCCCTCCCAAAGGAAGGAGAGCACCTGGCACCTCCAGAGACCCTTCCTGCAGCTGTGGACATTAAGGGTCATGATCTTAAATGACCTCATGGCTGAGGGGGTGTGGAGTAGACAGTTCAGCGTGGCCTCATGCATCTCAATGCCTGGTGTGGGGTCTGCCAGTTTGCGTAGCACCCTCCCATAACCATAGCAGGCTTTGCAGCTTTTGCACCCCTTGCCTTCCCCCACCAGCACCCTCATAGTGGTGAGGATGCTGTCAAGATCTCCCCAGTGGTCCAAGGCTAACTGTACCTTGCTGGCAGACCAGCAGGTGTAGTTACGGTCAAGAAAAGCAAGTAGGTCATCCCTGGGGACCGCTGGAAATGAGAAGTCTACAGGCTCCATAGAGTCTGCTGGTTCTTAGGCATCCCCCTCCTGGTCCTGGAGCTCAGAGGGCTCTTTTGGCACCACCAGAACCCCTTGGTCCACTAAAACCCCAGACTCTAGTTGGGATTGGGAGAGCTCTGCAGCCCCCTGGGGCAGGGGTGGGGGTGGGGCTCCTTCACAAAATGGTGGGGTGGAGCCTTGGGGGGGGGGCATCTGTGCAGGATCCCTGATGAGACTGGCCCATTGATTAGGGGACCCCACTGCGACTCACTCTGGTGCAGGACTATGGGGCAGGATGCAGGTGAGGTTTTCCTGGGAGGGGGAGGCAAGAGACCAGGCACTGGGGTCGCTCTGGCATCTTCCTCAGGGTCCTGGGAAAGGGG
>NW_017728906.1:147711826-147733088 GCF_001723895.1 Crocodylus porosus | reverse complement strand
GATTACTTGCCCTCCACCATGAGCCCCCTCTCCACTGCCTTTTGTGTGGCGGCCTCCAAGGCAAGGAAAAAGACTCCCTTGCCATAAGACCAGGAGGCTGCCATGATCTTGCCCCTCCACCCCCACTACCCAAGCCAGGGCCTGAACCTAGGTCTCACAGTGCAGGTTCTCCTGCTTAGGCAGTTGGCACTTCACCCCATGCCTGTGGGTGAGTGCCAGCAAAGGGGCCCTGCTGCCTGAGCTGGAAGGGCTGGTGGTGGAGGGTCTAGGCCCCCCAGCTTCGAGTCTCCCTGCAGCTGCCTGTTCATAGCTGCAGTTCCCCCACTGGGGGGGGGGCCACATTGGTGGGGCCTGAGCTAGGGCCAGGGCCAGGCTGAGTGAGTATGCTGGCTGCTGCACCTGGTCCCCTCAGGCACTGGTGGGCTAGGCTTCAGGGCAGGGCCCTTGCCCTTCCCACCCCCAGCTGTGGAGGAGGCAGAAGAGAAGCCCTTCCCACTGCCCTTGGTGATGGGAGAGGGCTTGGGAACCCCTTGGGGGTGCTGGCTACAGGTGACCCCCTAGCTCTGTTGGCTCACTACCAGAGTCCCACCTACCCCTGCAGCAGAGGTCACAGGCTTCTCCACCCCTGGAGGAGGTTGGCTGGACTCTGCCTCTGGGGTGGAATCTACAGGGGCATGCATCCCCTTGGGTGCTTGGCTGGGATCCACCCCCATAGTGGGGACTGCAGGAAGCTCTGTGGGGGCATCTGCCCCCCCCCCCAAAGTTTCCTGCCCTGCACATGAGGGCAGGGAAGACAATAAAGAAAAACAAAATATCCCACAGGGCTGGTGAATCTAGTAGGGGCAGGCTGGGGCTATGGGGCAGAAGGAGGCTGAAGCTCACTGAGTCACAGCCCCACAGGAAAAAAAGCAAGAGGCCTAGGCTTTGAGAATGTGAGGGGGAGGGGAAAAAAAAACAAACAAACAAACAAACAAACATACACATACAAGAGCTGGGGAGAAACTCAAGCTGGCTTACTCAGCCACACAACAAACACCAGGGCAGGGGGAGTGGACCACAGGACTTACCACATAATGGCAAAAAACACAGAGGGAAAGCTGCTGAGGCAGGTGTAAAAGATGGCTGGAGCAGTAGAGGAGTTTTGTTTGTGGAAGATCTGTCCAGATGCTCCTCAGGCCTCCAGCTGGTCACTCAGCAGCAGAGTCATTGGCAGGAAGACAAATCAGGATCAGATGCAGTGAGGTAGCTGTGGAGGAGGGTAGGAGCAGTCAGTCAATTAGGAAGTGATCCAGTGCAGGTGTGGTGTCAGGTGGTGCAGCAGAGAATCTCCCTCTCTCTTGAGAGGGGGCAGCAACAGCAGCAGTAGGAGCCATCCAGTTCAGCCACTCAGGGTGTGCTTCTGGTGAAAGTGAAGGTAGGGGTGGCCAGCCAAGGCAGCTGGGGCAGGCAAGGTTCCTTTAGGCTCCAGCAGTGTTGGTGGGGCCTACAGGCAGTGCAGGCTCCCTCCCCAAGCTGTCCTCCAACTGCAGCTTGGCAGCAGGCTGGGCTGCAGACTGGAACAGAAGTGTGATGCAGTGCAGTGGACCCCTCCCTGAGGGGGGTAGCAGAGTGCAGCAGATGACCCCCCCCAGGACAGGGGCAGCAACAGCAGCAGCAGCAGTCACCCAAGGCAGGAAGGGGTGCAGCCAACTTACTCCAAAACCTCTGAGACCAAGCCAGCAGCTAATAGTAGCCAGAGGCAGGAAAGCACCTGGCCATCTTCTCCCCAGAAGCTCCTGAGACCTACTTGCCAGGACAGCTTTTTGTACTGATGGGGCCTAGGACAGGGCAGCTTTTTATACTGCTGGGGACAGCACATGTGCTGGCTGCAGGCTCTAGCTCCCCCTGGCTGCAGATCCAGGAAGAGCCAAGCAGGGTTATTTTGCCCCAAATGGCACCATTTGCTGTACAACAAAGTGTGTGTCTGAGCATGTGCGCTGAGGCAAAAAGCCCCGGCTCAAATCTACACCACTTCTATTTGAGCTGCATGTGTGGACTTACCCTGTGGGAGTAAAGTTAAATCAAGGCTATGAAAATTTACCCTGAGGGTACAAGAAGTTAAAATTCACTCAATTAGAAAATTCTGATTTTTTAACTTTGCCTGAAAAGTCATCTAAGGCAGAATAAAATTTAAATTTCTTACTATCATCTGTAATTTTCTTTCTAGTCAAAGTATTTCTGCTCTCCACCATTTATCCTAAATACTAGTTAAAAGCAGTCCACAAAATAGTCTTGATTCCAGAAAAAGCTATTGTGCTGCTATTTATATAGAAGTGAAATCAAGGTCTATATGCTGATATAATCAGTGTTTCTTTCATATCAAACATGTACACCGGCCAAACAAGCTATTGAGCTACAGTTCCTAAAAGGTTCATTACTGAAATTTCAGTCTAAGGTAGTACATCTCCCCAAGATAGCCAAGTCCATTCCACAGGGGTAACATTAATCTACAACACAGACAGAGGCAAGATGTTCCCATTATTCACTAAGATAACTAGTTCCTCATTTTTTGCTGACACCATCCTTTTTCAATTCCTCAGACCAAGGAAGTTGGCAAGAGTTCATTAGTAGCATAAAGAAGCAGAGCTCAGGATTAGTCAATGAATCTGTGAAAATGTTAGTTCTTTTCAACTCTGATGGGTGCAGAAATAACATTGAAATACCTGGTAAATGGCTGGAACTTCTACTTTAGTATAATTCTATATCTTCTATACAAAGATTACCAATATGTTCATTTAAGTTTTGGATCAGTTTACTACTAATGGCTGCAGGTGGCATATCAATAGAGTACAGCTGGGGTTATTTTGTCTAAACAGTATAGATTGTGGACCAAAATTTTAGCCAGTTTCAAGGGAGTCTTTTAAATTCTGGGCCCAATATTGCCATGCACAAAAAATTGCACCTGCAAAATCAGGGCATAAAACTCATGGTTTTTAAATTCAAAATTGGCTCCACACATGCCTGAATCAATTATAAAAGAGACAGTTGGTTGCATATGTAAGACTGGCTATGCAACAGGTAAAAGATGTGGTTCTAAACGCCAAAAAGAGCTCAGGAGTTTTCAGAACACCTTGAAAGATGTTAACATGGCACCTTGGAAGATGTCAGTGGGCATGTCCCCTTGAGAAGGAATGTGCATTTCCCGAGGGACAAACAGCAGTGGAACAACATACAGTATGTCACTGCTACTTGTCCCAGGGAATGCCTGTGCATGTGCACTCTGGTGCACAGCACATTGCCCTGGGGGGTAGAGAAGTCTGGGGTCAACATCTGGGCTGCCCCAGCAGCCTTACCTAGGGGCCTTCAGGGGCTGCAGCCATGGCAATCTGGCAGCAGGGAGCATAGCTCAGGTCAGCCAGGTTTCAGTTTTGGGTGGCGCACACTGCCCCCACATGCACCAACCCACTTTTTTTAGGCCTGTTTTATTTTTTATCCTGGTGTCCCCACCCCACCCCACCTCCAAAGGAATGCCTGCATGTGCACTGCATACAGTTTGCAGCATTGTAGATGGGTCTGCATGCTCATCTGGACACATCCAGCTACTCCAAACCATTCCAGACAAGTGCCTGTCTAACCAGCTTTTAAAAACTTCCACAGATAGAGATTCCACAACCACTCTAAGTAATCTGTTCCAGTGCTTAATCATCCTCCTAGGTAGAAAGTTTCTTCTTAAAATCCAACCTTAAATTTCCCTTGTGGCCATTTAAGACTATTACTCCTTGTCCAATCCCCTGGGGCCACATAAAATAACCTATTACCATCCTCTGTATAATTACCATTCAGGTATTTGAAGACTGTTATCAAATCCCCCCTTAGTCTTCTCTTCTCCAAACTAAATAATTCTAGTGCCTTTTCTCATAAGTCTTGTTTTCTAGACCTCTAATCACTTTTTGTTGCTTTCTAGCAGACTTACTAATTTGTCCAAAACTTTCTTGAAGCACAGTGCCTAAAATTAGACACAGTATTCCAGGCAACACCACTGCTGAGAAAGCGGAAGCATCACTTTCCTTGACTTGCAGGTGACACTCCTGTTAATACAACTCCATGTACTTTTGGCTGGTTTGTAACACAAGAACACTGATAGCTGTTATCCCCATCTTTCTTGAGGTTTCTATCTTCAAGTTCAAAGCTCTTCTGATATCTTGAATAGGACCAAAAAATTGACTAGTGACCTAAACACCACCCCATTAGACCAGTCAGTAGTCAAAATCCTTGTGGAGACTTAAAAGAAATAGTTGCAGTGTTCAGGTCTGGCAAATAAGTTGTGAACCCAATTGACTAGTCTACTCTCTTCTATTTTTTAGTAATTCAAAGGGGAGTATATCCTATCATATAGGTTATAAACTCTTCAGAACAGGGTACCTTCACTTTTTTCTTGTCTCTAAAATGTTTTGCAACACTATTGTTTCTATAGAAATGGAAAATGCAATAACAACAACAATTATAATTAATGGCATTTCTAAAACTGAGTCAGTTTTTGAGCTACAGGAGCACAAAACACTTAAACAGGTAGATTATTTTAGTTAAAAATAATCACATAATCTAAAACAAATGAACCAATTTTTATTTTAATTTTGGGGGAAAATTGCTTTAGAGCTGAAACACAGTCGAGTTTCACCCTAGAGCAAATTTCAGTGGATGAGTTATAAATCTCTAAATAATGAGGTTTTTAATGAAAGCAAGGCTAACGCATTGTGAACTGTAGCAGAGAAAACTGTGTTACTATAGCTGTAACTTAATGGAAAACTATGGAATATTGAAAATGTTTTCTGATTATTGCTTAATTTATCAAAAACACATCATTTAGAGCAAACTGTAAATGAGGCGAAAGCATTTTTAAGGATGCTAGAAAGTTAATTATAAAAAAGCACTGAGGAGCCAAGTAATGAGTAGGTGGAAAATAAGTCACTTGGGGGGGGAAAAAGTATTGTCAGGCTAACTGTGAAACCATGAGCCCAACCAATATATCAAGTAAGTACATTGCCAGCAATCCACAGGAGGGCACAATGTAAGTAAATGGAAATGAGATTGTGACCAGTGGGGTTGCAACTCCCTCTGTAACATTTCATCCTGAGATATGGGCTATCACTTATACATTTAGACTTTTTTAAGCAGAAGTTTTAGAAATAATTAAGCAAATGAGCAACTAAAGCAAAAAGGGCCCCAAGAAAGTAAAGGTTAACAAACTAGCTGGGCGGTAATAGCACTCCCCACTTATATAGCATTATGCATTTTCAAAGCACTCTGCAAACTTTAATTAATGGTCTTTCCTCACTTTCATTAAAGTCCATGGGAATTAAAACTCTGACTTCAAAAGGCACAGGATCAGGCCCCAAATGAAGTATTCATATCTACAAAGCAAGTAATTATTAGAGTTGACATTAGTAAGTGCTCAGATATCTTGGTGAAAAGCATTATAAAAATCCTTCAGAAAGAGAGAATTCAAGATCCCTTCTGTCTAGCATACCTCAGCATAATATGTTAAACAGAATGCACAAGCAGCGCATTCTGGACAATCAAGGAACATGCCAGGGAGGGAAATTTCTAAGCAATACAGAAACAGTGGTGGTAAGCCATTTGTTTATAGTGGCTTTATAGTATGAAGAGGAGGGGAGTACATTTACCAGTTTACCCAGGGCAGCAGATGCAGGTGTTCCTACATCATTTACAGCATAAGCAGAAGAGGTGGGCCTTATAGGAAATGTCATGTTCTTGAAGCATATAAGAATACTGTATTTACTTGCATACCACAGGCACTTTTCTCCTCAAAAATAACCTTCCAAAATCGGCATGTCTTAAGCAAGGTGTTGAGTGTTCTACCCAGATTTTGATTCCTTCTCCACCCATTGACCAGCAGCAACAGTGACATTGCTATTCAGATAGCTGATGGAGTCAATTGACTAAATGGTTCATTGCTCTTCACTCCACAGATGTTATCAGCTGTCTTTCCTTTTTAATGGTTTTGATGTTTCACTAACCAAGCTAACCTTTCTTTTGGTAATTTTGCTGTCTGGTAGCTATTTCTGGCTTCTGGGTCCCATACTTATTGGTTTTATTTCTTTTCAAATTCACATTTCCCCCTTCCCACTCCTGCTTACTCCACACCAGAGACCAGTCTTCAGCATCACCTATAGTGTTTGAGCTTTTGGCAAAGCAGGAAAGGGTGGTGAGTGAGCTGAAGATCAGGCTCTGTCCCTGCTCTATGCAGTCATAACTCTGAGGCAAAAAAAATTTTTTTCTTTATTCTGCCTTCCAAAAAACAAGATGTGTGATTTATTTGAGGTGGTGTGGTGTGTGAGAAAATATGAAAATACCTGAATTAAAGATGCACAATACTAGCTTTGCCCGTTTTCAGGGAAATCCATCCTGGCAGTGAGGTTTATTCTCTGATGGTACAGTATCTCAAGGGAAATGACAGACGTTTCACAGCTTCAAACATTTAAGCCTAGACTGATGAACAAAACATTCCAAAACAGACTGAAATGAACAGTCTCTCCCTGGTGAGGGGATACAGTAGACAGACTAGTCATCAGGCCTTGCCCCCTCTTGCTTCTATGATTCTTGTTGGATCAAAATTAGCCAAGTGATTAAGGCAAAGAAAGCAGTTTAACGAAAACCTAAAATCATGGGAAAGGATAATGATTAACAACATTGAGGACTGTGTTAAAGGATTACAGTAAAAAGTAAAAAAAAAAGTACCTCAGAAGGATTAAAATGTTAAATATGAGTTAAATAGCTAAAAAGGAGAGTGACTAAATTCTAAAGCTTTTTTGGGGAGGCAGGGAATCGAGATTTATTAGCAATTTGGGGGTGTCTGGTGCATTAATCAGTGAATGTTAGATACATTTTAGAAGACACAAAGAACCTTTAGAACAGGGACAGGCAAAATATGGCCCGCAGGCCAGATCCGACCCACCAGGCCATTTTATCCAGCCCGCAGGGGCCCTAACAAGTTTAGAAAATTAATATTTATCTGCTCCTGGCTACCTGTCAAAGATTACAGGAGCCAAGGCAGTAGGACCCAGAAGGAGCCAGCAGCAGGACCAGCAGCCCCCCCCAGCCATTTCCCTGCTTTCCTGCCCACATACTGCTCCTGCACCAGTTCCTCCCGGCTGCATCACCAGACCACAGCACGTGCTGGTATCCTGGGGCCAGGAGGGAGGAGAGTGTGTGTGTCTGTGTGTTCATAGGGCAAGTCCCACATGCGCACCCCACCACACACATGCACCCACACACTGCCATAAACACAGACCCCAACACACCACTTACATACCCCAGCCACCCTCCCCCTTCACACGCAGTCCCGCCATAAAACCCCATATCTACCCACACCCCACATATCCACACACCCATACCTATCCACCCCCACAGACACCCCCACAGACAACCCCACACCTAACATACCCACACACCCACAGCCCCCAAACCTATATCCACCCCCATGCCTCACACTTCCCCCCACATTATACAAGAGTAAGACTTCATTTTAAGCGATTGTGCAATCACCACTATGTACACTACACAAACGCATGTAAATCATGACAAAAATATTTTTTGAAATCAAATTAATGTATGTTGTAGATGTTTACTTTTTAGAATATAATTTGGTATGGTTATGGTTCTAAGATTGCAAAAACCCTTACTAAAAGGAGTACTTCTGGGGGCAAGGAGAGGGAATTCTGGTGATAAAAGTCAGGGGTTAGGAGCCGGACTTTTGGTCACAAGACTGGGACTAGGGGGGCAGGGCACCTATCAAGGAGTGGGGCTACCCATGGAGCCCTCGACAGCTTGCCAAAACTCAGTAAGTGGCTCTCCACCTGAAATAATTGCCCGCCTCTGCTTTAGAGAATGTATTTTATCCCTGGTGATTTGAGGTTATCCAAGCCAACATAATACTCCTGGCTAAGCAACTGCCAGGACATGTCACAATGATCCTGATAAAAGCCTGATATCATATTCTCCTGGTAAGAGTGTAGGGCCTCAATAGGACATACTGCAAGAGGATGGAATCAGTGACAAGAAGACGGTGACATTCTCTCTTAGGTCAGGAAGTATTCTGAGCACTGCCATTTATTTTAATGAAGGAAGTAGGTGGCATAAAAGCTAGTCAGGCCCCTTTACTATTCAGACATGTGATGCGGCAAAAAGAAGTCACCAAATAGAGTGAAGAGAAGACAGGGAAGACTTATCATAAAGGCTAGAGACAAAAGTTACACATAAACCAGTTTACATGATTGGAAATTGGCTTAAACCTATAACAGAACAGAAGTTTAGTATACATAAACCACTTTCAAAATGGCCAAAATCGATGTAAGATAAACCTGAGTGGATGTAGTATCAGACTTAATGGATATTGGTCAAATGATTTACGGAACTTCTGTCCCAGATCAAAGTGAGCCATGGAGTTAACAGAGTATTCTTAAAAAATGTGGATGGTAGTAATTTAGGGCCTGGACACATAGAACACTGGTGCAAGCAACAAATGGACAAAATAAACTCCTATACCTGGGTAACTATGTCCAACCAGTGTAGAAAGAATCAAGGGGAAAACTATACTGGTGGAGTTTACACTACTATAGGAGTTGTCTGTCCACAGGCTATCATGGGTTAGGTGTTTACCCATGGCAAGCAAGCAACTATCTGCTCTACCTCTTTCTAATGTTGATGCACAGCAGTTGATGCCTATATCCTGAAGTTCTCCTAAGCTGCATGTCCATCCACTCCAGATCCTGGCATAATTTACATTCGTGTACAAAACAAAATTATATCAGTAACTTTGATCCTGAAAAAGATGGGTATGTATAACCAGAAACCAATTTCTGACTGCAGCTGATTTGCGGGGGGAGTCATTGCAGCAGATATATCAGCGGAAGGAAATGCCCAGTAGGAAGCAAATATATGTGGCACACCACACACCATCACTGCCTCAGATTCATCAGCTGTAATGATTATATTTTCAGTCTGTGTCCCCTCTCTCTCCCACAAACAACCATCAGTTCTTCCAAGCACAGTAATGTCTATGACAATATTTTAACATAAATTTGGCTAATATATATCAAGCTATTTGCACTCAAGTGTCTTATCAGTTGAGAAAAGAAAAGGGACCAGCTGAGAATCAGTGTTTAAATGTAATTTAGCCTGTCAAGCAAGAGTTCTCCTCAGCTGGGGGTGTTTAAAAGGAAATAAAGCTGCTTGTTGTGAAACAGGAAGGTCAGAGTCATCCCCTCCCCACCCCCAACACTGCCCTCAAGGGCAGTTACAGCTCCATTAAAGGCCCTGCTGTGCCAAGGAAACCTCAGAGAAAAAAAACAGTAGCTGTGTAGGGCTGGTAGTCTTGTAGCAGGAGTGCAACACATATAGTTTTAATTTCCTGAGGACAGCATCTAATCTTGTGTTTTATCAGATCTTAACACACTGCCAGCTAGAATGGATGCCTATATATGGGTGTAGCTACCAATTCATCTACCTCTGGAAATTTTCAAAAGCACAAACAGGAGCTAGGCCTCCTACCATAAGCCAGTAGGGGTTCAGCATCTAATTTCCTTTTTGGTCTTTGAAAATCTTCCCCTAGAGATACATATATACCAGATGAGAGGGTGACAAATCAAGCATACACAGATACATAAACAGATCCAGAGTTGTTAGCTAAACCACTTGCTGGCAGCAAACAATGAGCAGTACCCCCTTAAAAAGGGCAATTCAAAAGGAAAATGCCCTCTTAAATTATGGTTGTATAAAGTGATTATAAAATGACACCATATAGCTGCACAGATCTGTTTCCTATGGGATAAGTTTTCAGTGCAAACAGTCATCCAGTTCCCATTATTAATGAGTCTTGTGGCTACATCTCTGCATATTCCACTGAAAATTTACTCTTATGTATCTTCCAAGACATATCAGCTCAGTTTACTGACACAATCAAATGTTTACTGCTTCCAGCACTGCAGAGCCAATATAGCTGAGCAGCAAGCTGTATTCTAATTTACTTCTTGCAGCATCATCAAAATTGCCAGCTAAATTTTGATTTCAGACTTTTTATTATTGGCAATGAAGATGAATGGAGCCAGAAGAAGAGGGTTTGATTTTCCAGATATCTATTTGGTTCTTGAAATTCTCTCATTTTAAAAAAAAAATTATATTTTAACTGAACTCTAATGTGAGCACATATGACCTAGAAGTCATTGGATAAGTATAGAGAACCAAGATGTCATTTTTCATTCCAACTGCACATTGGCCCAAATTCTCAACAACAGCCTCCAGTATTGTGGGTACAATTACTGGCATCTATAATTGCAGCCATTACATCCTGACTGAACCCACAAGTCTGCTCATTAGGTAGGCTGTATGTATTTAATTGCAAGCACAAGTGATTATACCCACAATTTTATGCCTGCATTTAATTATGGATGTAAATTGTGTATATAACATGGGGTGGGATAGCTGGGGTCTAGTTAAAATGCCTGCCTAAAGCTAGGCTCCTGTGGTCACATGCAAGAAAGTTCTTAGGTATGGCTGTGCCTAACTTTTCATCACCGGACTTTTAGGCATCTGGCCTCCAAAACAGAATCCAGACAGCTGAGTCAGGGTCCTTGTCTCCCTATCTGGTGCATGGAAGGAGGTGGTTGCCTTAAAATGGAGTCTGTAACAACTAGAACCTGGCTGGCCATCCAAAGCCAACACATTCAGTGCAGAACCATGAAGAGCTAGCCAATAGGAAATAGATTTCATAGACATTAGGGCTGGAAGGGACCTTGGAAGATCATCGAGTCCAGCCCCCTGCCCAAGGGGCAGGAAGTCAGCTGGGGTCATAGGATCCCAGTAAGATAAGCATCCAAATTTCTCTTGAAGGCGTTCACTGTAGGTGCTTGAACCACCTCTGATGGCAGGCTATTCCAGACCTTGGGGGCTCGGACAGTGAAGAAATTCTTCTTTATGTCCAGCCTGAAATGGTCTTGCAGGAGTTTATAACCGTTTGACCTTGTCATCACTTGGGGCGTTCTTGTGAACAAACGTTCCTCCAGATACTGATGGTCACCTCTGATAAACTTATAGGTGGCCATCAGATCACCCCTGAGCCTGCACGTTTCCAGGCTAAAGAGCCCCATAACTCTCAGCTTGTCATCATAGGTCTGTTTTCTTGACCTCTGGTCATGCACGTGGCTCTTCTCTGGACTCTCTCAAGCTTCTCCACATCCTTTTTGGATTGTAGGGCCCAAAACTGGACGCAGTACTCCAGCTGTGGCCCCACCAAGGTGGAGTACAAGGGGAGAATGATGTCTTGGGATTTGCTTGAGAAGCATCTGTGGATGCAAGACAGCATTTTGCTTGCTTTACTAGCCGCAGCATTGCATTGCAGGCTCATGTTCCTCTTGTGGTCAATGATGACCCCCAAGTCTCTTTCGGTCATAGTGCTAGCCAACATAGCACTGCCAAGCCTATAAGCGTCCTGCAGGTTTTTCCTCCCAAGGTGGAGAACCTTCCTTTTTTCAGTGTTAAATACCATCAGGATCTTGTCCACCCATTTGCTGAGCCTGTCCAGGTTGGCCTGTATCGCCCTCCTGTCTTCAGGTGTAGATGCTTTGCCCCAGAGTTTGGTGTCATCAGTGAACTTGGCCAGTTCACTTCTGACTACAATGTCCACATCATTAATGAAGATGTTGAACAATATGGGTCCAAGGACAGAGCCTTGGAGGACCCCACTGGTCACAGGGCACCATGACGATTGACTTCTGTCAGCCACCACCCTCTGGGTCCAACCATGGAGCCATTTCCCAGTCAGCGGATTGTGGTGGATCCAAGGCCACAGTTGGCCAGTTTCACCAAGAGGTGATGGGATACCAGATCGAAGGCTTTTTTGAAGTCAAGATATATAACATCAATCTCTTCTCCCTTGTCCAGGTGATAGGTCACCTGGTCGTAGAAGGTAAAAAGATTGGTCAAGCAAGACCGACCCACAATAAACCCGTGCTGGCTTTCCCTCAGGATGTTGGCATCAGCCAGTCCATTAAGGATGGCCTCTTTAATAAACTTTTCTAAGACCTTCCCTGGGATAGAGGTCAGGCTGATGGGCCTGTAGTTAGCCGGATCAACTTTCCTGCCTTTCTTAAAGATAGGCACCACATTGGCCTTCTTCCAGTCTTCAGGCACTACACCAGAGCACCAGGAGTTCTCAAAGATCTGTGCCAGGGGCTAGGCTATGATGCTCGTGAGCTCCTTGTGTACCCTGGGGTGTAGATTGTCAGGGCCAGCTGACTTGAAGGTTTCCAGCTTCTCAAGGTGTTCCTTCATGAGGTCAGCATTGATGGAGGGCAGGGGATCTCCCTCACCCGGACCTCCCTGTCCTGTAGTGGGCATGGGTGTCTCATGGGACTGATGAATGAAAGACCAATGTAAAGTACCCATTTAATAGGTTGGCTTTTTCCTGGGTGTCAGTTGTCAGATGTCCCATCTGGTTTAGCAGGGGTCCAACGTTCCCCGTGCTTTTCCTCCGGCTCCCCACATATCTGAAAAAGGACGATTTATTGTCCTTGATGCTCGAAGCTAGTTTGAGTTCAGTTGCAGCCTTGGCTTTCCTGGTTTGCTCCCTGCAGGACCAGACCAGTGCAGAATTTTCCTCCTTGGAGATGAATCCCATCCTCCACCCTTTGTAGGCCCTTCTTTTTAGCCTCAGGAGGTCTGTTAGATCCCTGGAGAGCCGGGGGGTCTGCTCTGCCCTCTTGTTGCCTTTCCTCCGAGATGGAATAGACTTAGCTTGTGCATTGAGGATCGCTCCTTTGAGGAGCAAGCAGTCTTTCTGAACTTCCCTCCCCCTAGGGTCGTGGTCCCTTAGGGCCTCACTGACACGCCTCCTGAGCTTATCAAAGTCATCTTTTCTGAGGTCAAAGACTTCAGTGTTGCTGACTGACTTGCCAGCTTTATGGTGGATGGTGAAGGTGATCAGCTCATGGTCACTGTCACCCAGCTTCCCATCAACCAGTAGGTTGCCTATTAGGTCATCCCCAGTTGCCAGTACCAAGTCAAGCAGCGCTTTACCTCTCGTTGGCCCGTAGACTTTTTGGTCAGGTAGAGGTCATCCACCCATGATAGGAAGCTTTGCAACAGCTTGGATTTTGTTGAGTGATCCTCCCATGAGATGTCTGGGTAGTTGTAGTCACCCATGACAGCCATGGACCTGGAGCATGCAGCCTCAGCCAGTTCCTGGGTGAACTCCTGGTGAAGCTCTTGACTTTGGGTGGGAGGTCTGTAGTACAGTCCCACCGTTTTGTCCTCTGTGCTGTGTTTCCCATGGATTTTAACCCAAAGGGTCTCCAGTCATCCACCCTGGTTGCTGATATCAGCTTGCAGGGATGTGTAGCTTTTCTTAACATAGAGAGCTACACCCCCACCCCTTTTATTTACTTGATCTCTCCTGTACAGGGTATAGTCGTCTATACCCATGGTCCCATCATGGGTGGAGTCCCACCAGGTCTCTGTTATCCCTATGACATCGTAATTATTTGTGTTAAGCAGGAGGACAAGTTCCTCCTGCTTATTTCCCAAGCTCCTGGCATTTGTGTACAGGCAGGCAAGTGTCTCCTTGTGGGCTCTTGCCTTACTCACAAAGTGTACCAGGGATGGGGCAGGGGTGGGCTCCCTTAAGTGCCTTGGCCTGCTGGCTTTGCAGGGGTTGCTCAGCGGGCCAGCAGTGGCAGTAGTCCCCCCATCTCCCAGTGGGATTAGTATAAATGCTGATCTCAAGGATGTTTCTTGAATTTGGTCCCTGACTCCGAGCTGCTGGAAGTTCCTCTATCCAGTCAGGACAAACAGCTCTCAGAGTTGTCTCCTGAAAGAAAGCATACAGTGGGCATGTCTACACAAGATGCTTAATTTTGTATAAGCAAAGATTACTGTGAACTAAGCATGTGTGTCTATCTGCACGTGCATCGACCTGCAAAGGCAAGTAGCAAATGTATTCAGCGTTAGTAACAGCACCAGAGTGCTCAGGTAGATGTCTGACTGGGAGCAAAATCTGTTCCTGGTCAGCCACCCACCAGGTGGCAGGAGATTACCTCCCTAACCCCAAGAGCTGCCTACTGCCAGGATGGGCTCCACCACAGGACTATGGATCCAGAAGCAGGGAGCTCCAAGCTCCTTGCTCCAAGATTGCAACTGAGGAGGAGGGGCTTGGAGATTCTTCACAATTGGGCCTGGTGGGGGCTGGGAGACCCTTATCTCCCAGTGCTGGCTCCATAACCACGGGATCTACCAGCACTGGCACCACGGTTGCGGACCTGGTGCTGGGAGCTCCCACAACTGAGGAGCTGTGGCGGGAACAGGCTGGGAAGCTCTTTTCACCCTCAGCTCTATGCTCATGGAGCTGGGTGGGGATCAAGTTCCCCAGGCCCTGCCAACAGGGAGCTCCCAGCACTGGCTCTGTGACATGCATCTCTCAAGTAAGTACCACAATCACAAAGCTGTTCTGGATGGGGTTTCTTTCTTTCCCATTGAAGCTCAGCTGCTTCTCAGCCAAGCGTACAAGATACATGGAGTCAGAGAGATAGCAAGCAAGAGTATATTTTTGTATCCTAATGGTTAGCACACTCATCAGGAAGGGCACAGTGCTGAGTTCTGATTCCTGCTCCAAGGAATATATTTGGTATTTATCCAATGGCATCTTCTGAGGGCCCAGATCCAGTCAGCATATGTTAGACATGTTCTGAGAAAATCTACTTGAGCTGGCCACTCTGGAAGGAGACTCAGGCAGAGGAATTCTGGGTGACTGGATCCTGCTTAGCTAGGAACCAAGTTGCCCAGCCCTATCAAGTCTGAGCCAGTTTTGGGGATGCACAGAAATGCAGCTCTAGGCACTTAGAGGATTCAAACAGTAAACTGCCTAGGTAGTTTAGGCACCTCAGTAAGTAGGCATTTTCAGGATTGCAGTTTTGGATTGAGGTGTCTGCATTACACCTAACTCCTACTTCAGACCTTTTTGCAAAGATAGCCCTCAAATCCACATTTAGACATCTAAAATAAGTGGCCTGGTTTTCACAAGTACTGCATATTCAGCAGTTCCCTTAGGAATGAGAAGGGGAAGCAGACATTAATAGGAAAGAGAATGGAACAGTAAACATTCAAGGGCATGAGAAGAGCAAGAAGGGACTCAAGGACCAGAGGAAAGAACTAAGAAGAGAATGGGGGATATGGAAATTGTTCTTACCAATGACAGACAGGGATCAAATAGGGAGGGGGCAGACACCCAGCAGAGGCCAGAGATGTCTGCATATTCATACACATTACTTCTGCTTTCTCTATTCATAAAACAGTAAGCAACAACACCCAACTATTCTGTGTCCCACTCAGCCCAGTATTCTTTGCACTGAAATGGAGCTGATGCATTCTATCCCAAGGCTGGCTGCATGTCACTACTAGTTGAAGAGATCCTCATGTATATGGTTAGTGAAGAACTATAGGGCAATAACAGAAGGTATTATTAGCGTTAAAATTATGTATTATCCTGAAGGCCATCCAGTTTCACAGAGTTTGAAAAACAGGATGTCTGACACATGGCTATGGCTGTCATTTGCTATGGTTACTGGGAAACCTTTCAGTAAATGCATTGCTGATAAGTAAACTGCATTATCACCTTCCCACTTGTTTTACATCTATAAAAAGCCAGGAAGACAGAATTATGCATAGTGGAGATTGAAACACAGAAAAGATAAACTGGCTAGCTGAACTTTGTATGTTATGATAGTCTGGATGATTTTCTCAACATCTTAGTATAGTTATTTAGTGGTCAGCAAAGGAATCTTACCCCAAGTTTAGGGGAATTTCAAGCCAGGATTCTGGTTCTGATCTATGTCTACTTTATAATTCCTTCTGTCTCTTGATAATTTATACATATTATTCAAGAGTTAGATGTCAGGTGAAAAATATGAGACAAAATTCTCTAAGGGAAAAATAGCATTGATAATACAAGGGCAACTGCATTGTGGTCATAACATTAAACAGTGTCAGTAAGTTAATTTGCACAAAAATATTGTTCATTAAAGGTTATGAGAGGCCATACTGCAGCAACATTTTGATTTGTGACTTATCTCTAAGTACAGTATGTTGGTCCTGTCTTCATTCTGCCAGACAGCATGCCAGCAGAGTACAGTGCATGCAATTAAGGATGTTACTACTACAAATAAACAGTGCCATCTTTTGGGCATTGCTTAAACTTGACATTTTATATATAATATACTACAGATGCACACATCTATAGATTAGGTTTTTTAGGTACTAGCTTTATAGTCACTGGTAAGACACTGGGGCCTCCAAGACTTCACCTGAGCTAAGATATTTGAGTAACATCTTAGCTTTGTGGTGGCATCACATTTTATATGGCCTTGCAATTTATAAATGTCTGCTGTTAGAAATGTAGGTACCTGGGGACTAGGCTGCAGCTAAGCTATGATACTGAGAATGTCAATGATACCCAAATGGTGACTTAAGCCACCTTTGAAGATCTGGGCCGTTGTGATTTGAACCACAGTAGATGGAAATGAGGCAAGCATGTTCATTTTTGGATGGCAAGCGGAGTGCCTCTTTCTTCTTGAAGCTGCTGTAGGGTAGAACTGGATTGTCAAACAATCTCTTCTGGGAACATTTTCTCTTGTGGGGGGTGCATATATGTGCCCTTTCTTAACAGGTATAGACTTGCTCATATTGATTCACACTTTGTCACTTCTGGGTTGAACTATTGCAACACTCTGCAGTTAATAATAGAAGAGGAGCCTTGAAAAAGCTCCAACTTATTCGAAGTGTGGCAGTCTGTCTGCTAGGCAATAAACATCAGAAGCAAATAACCTCCATACTCCAAACCACCTACTGAATACTACCTCAAATTCAATTACTGCTGGGGGGGCCATCCCCACAAATGGTCTAGGCCCTCTGAGGGGATGGTCTCCCTCGAAGGCAATTAAATAATTTTGACCATATCTATACTGCCAAAAAGCAAGTCCTGCTTGTTTGCTTCTTCTCCACATGCAACCGTGCCTGGCCATTAGGCAGAAGAGATGGCTTAGAGGAGCACTGGGGCATGTGCTTAGCACTCCTCTGCATTGTCTACATTGCCTAATTGTCAGGCTTGGACACACATGAAATGGAGCAACTGATTAGACTTATTTCTCAGAGACTGAGCTTGACTTGGTAGGGAAGTAGATGTGGCGTTTTAGGAAATGGGCTTTTGCATCTACCTGAAGGTCAATTGAATGTTTCCTCATACATTTTATTAAGGTTCCAGTTATAGACTGTTTCTAAAAGGTTAATGCCTAACTAAAAGACATTATAACCATGTTACAAATATGAGTGGTATAGCTGTTACAGAGTCATAAACAACCTTTCAGTCTGTCAAACACTGTAACAATTGATTATTTTTTTAGGTAATTATTTGTTTGCTAGTCTGTTAGATGCTATTAGAAATGGAGCCTTAATATTGAGTGAATAGTCAATAGAGAGATTGAAGATAGGTCCTAAAAAAACCTAGATGAACTGAGGGAAATGCTGATATCTTATACAAAAGGCAAAGCATTTTGGTGGGAGGGTTGGCTTTTTGGGTTTTTTGGTGCCTTTTATTTTGATCAACGATAAAGTTGAGATAGATGTTGGACAAGTTTTCAGGCAGAAAGTGGTTGGCCATCATCTCTTCCAACTGTACAATTATTCCAGTAAAACGTATCCGCCAAATCACTTGCCACTCATACATTTCATGAACCGTCATGGCTACAACACACTAATCATCCTATAACATTTTATGCTGCATTTTGGGCATATCATTTGTTATTACATAAACTAATGTTATTTAACCTGCAGGTCTGTGTTTCCTGTATCCTTCACAAAAGTAAAAAGTTTGAACTTCTGACATTTCCCTCCTCTCTGACCATGATACAAGTGCTTTAGCTCCCACAGACATGCATACATGCATACGTACACGCACACACACTGCAGCTATCTTGCTCTGAGTTACACCAATGAAAGTCTGGACAGCAAGCTGGAACATTTTGAAAAAGGCAAGACCCTAGGCCCAGAGAAAATCAGATATGAGGCAGAGAGGAAACCCTGGAAGAAGACACTTTGCCAGTCCCAGGCAGTCCCAGTACAAAACTGTAGTAATTTCTACTGCAGTCACTGTAGCCCAGATTGTTAAAGATATTTAGGAACCTAACTCCCATTAAAGTCAGTGGGAGTCAGACACCTAAGCATGTCTGAGGATCTCAATCACAGGGACTGCAGAGCACTGGAGCCCTAAGGAACAAAAGTTACATGTCTGTGAAATAAAAGGGGAGGGGGTGCATGTGTGGACGCATGCACACATGCATTTTACAGATATAGCCTCTTCTGGCTTGTCAGATCTCTCAGCGCTCTGTCTCTCCTGCTGTCTTTTCCACAACAAGGCTCTGAGCTGGCCAGTGAGACTAGGGAGTCACTGCACCCCTAGTGCCCCAGGCAGTCTCTTCCCACTGGGATTGCCCGGAGGCCCCCACTGCAAGTAAAGATGCCTTATTCTGGGTAAAAGAGAACCCTTTTCTGCAATGCATCCTCTCACTTGAGCAGATGTTCAGCACTCATGCCGGCGGTCTGACACCACCTGAGGCAAACCACAAGCCATTGCCTGAGATGTAACCTGAGTAATTCTTCTCCATGCTACCAGTTCTTAGAATTTTTGCAGATTCTGATGGATCCCTAAGCTTCCCTAAGCAATACCAGCAAGCCCCTTTTCTTCTTAACTGTCCCTAGTTTTTGAATCTTCTTTTCAAATTTCCTTCACAAGAATCCATAGAGCTTTGAAGTCTGTGTGTGCAATCTTTATCCTTTCAAATTGATGCAGCCTTTTTATTTAAATAGAATAATTTGGCAGCAACAAACGAAGCCAAGCTGTGCATGGTACATGCAGCACAGAGATCAGCATGCCAGCATAGAGAAGTCTTTACAGCTCCTAGCAAGCACATCATTTGCTGCTCTGTAAACAATGGAATAAGTCTCACTTGGATTCAGGTACGCTGTGTTTGCCAACCATGATTCGAGGTCGCTTCAGTCTGATTCAAAACTCCATTAGAATGAATGGGTAAATTTGAAAACAGATCATTATCTTTTTCATCAGTGGGCTGCCTGAATACCACATATGCACTGATTCTGTTTGCTAGGACTTGTATTTGAACATATCCTTAATGGCAAACAGTTATGAAGAAAAGGCCTCAGGCTAGCATTGTGCTTTTGAGACATGCTTTCAGAGTGCTCTATAGAATACTATGTTATTCCTTAACCTGTTAACTATAAAATAGAAAGGATTAAATCAAGCAAGATAAAACAGGACCCAGATTATTGTGATGGACAGGTCTTTCCTGGACCTAAGTGCTTTCACTCCTGGGAATCAGTACAGTGTTTCTCTTCTCTTTCAAAGAGGCTCCTTGAAGGTGTTGTGATGTGCTCTGTGGCTCTTTGCCAATAATGTATTGATGCCATCCAGACTGGTATCTGCCTGGGAGCAGACATGATCAATAACATTACAATGATGTCTTAGCACCAAGGAGAGCAATTAGGACCTGGATGAAAAGGCAGCGGACTCAAACTGAACATGTGAAAAGCTGAAATGAAGCTGACCTGGAAAGATGGAAAAATTCTAGCTTGCACAGAACTCAACAGCCTGCCCCCATACTGGGAAAACGAGTCAAAAACACACCATTCCTGTCTTCTCCACACCCTGAAGGGTTCTGATGTAACTTCAAAGCCCTGGGATTGCTCCTCAAAGCCCACAATAGGAGGTGCCTCCTGAGAATCTCAACCCTCTGAGTTATATGCCACTGGGAGAAGGGGAAGAAAGCTTCCCCTGGCTGACTACCGAGCCTTGTATCAGCAATGTGCAGGGGTGATTTCCTGATGGGGAAAAAAACCTCTGAATTCTAAATCAAAACTGTCATGAGAAAATTTTAATGTGGTATGCTCAAAAAATCCCATTTTCCATCAGGAAATCTCAGATGACAGCTCTCTGGCTGCTGACTTGCAGTTAGAGGGCTCTTGTCAGATTCACTTCATGCATGCA
Organism: Crocodylus porosus; assembly: GCF_001723895.1. Lineage (NCBI taxonomy): Eukaryota > Metazoa > Chordata > Crocodylia > Crocodylidae > Crocodylus > Crocodylus porosus. The sequence goes on along the minus strand of NW_017728906.1, from coordinate 147,712,987 downwards.
AAAGCCAAAGCTGAGGTTGCTGCAAGTGAGTGCCTTGGCTTAGCCTGCTTGATTCTAAGCCTCCTTGTCTCCCTCACAGTGCTGAGCTGGAGATGCTGAGCACCCCAGATCTCTGCCTCCATCTCCCGGCGCTGGATGACCAACTAAGAGGCACAGCATACCTGACCAGGCTCTGTGCTGCTTTGGTGGAGGCGGGTAAGTTTTGATGACATAGGAAGGAGGGTGAGCATCCTGACTCTGTCCCTCTGTGACTCTAAAGGTGGGGCAGGAGTGGAGGGAAAGGGAAGGGAAGGGAAAGGAAAGGAGGGAGGGAGAGCATTCAGGATCTCATTCTTTTCAACCCTTGAGTTGTGGAGGGAAGATAAGGCTGGCTGCTTCTCTGACAAATTAGATCCATAGAAGTCAGTTGGCCTCAGGTTAAACTGATGAGAGACATGAGGCTTCCAGGTAACTAGCCAAGAAACTAAATGCAACTTTGCAGTTTTGACATTTCATTGTAATTCAGCTTGAATTAAGGTGGGGGAAGGGGGAAGGCATGGAAATTTTCATGGGAAAGTATTATTCTTTTCCAAACAGTTCTTATAATCTGGTACAATTTAGCTATGATAATGGCACAATCTGAGGCCAATAACAGTATCAGAGTGGGCAGAAGAGGCTGCACAGGCAAGTGGACAAATGTAAAGGCTAGATGGTGACGTTTGCTCTGGCCCTACAGGTATAATTATCACTCCATGTGCTCCCTTGTTAGCCGTCAAATTCCAGGCACATTGACCAAGAAGGCATCTGTGATGCCCCATGAAGTTACTGCAGTGATTTGGCAGAGATCATACAATCCATTTTCCTACTGATATATAATATTAAGTAAAACTCACCTCCATGCAAAGAACCAACATAATGCTTTGTATCCCGCTTAGGGCTTTCTGAGGCCTGCAGTAGGATTAAGTGTTGCATACAGATTGGGTTGATTCTCTGCACTTGAGTGACTTTCACATGTCTTACATATGAAAAGTCAAGAACCCTGTTGTCACACGTGCATGTTATCTAATCTGGTAGTTACAGGGCTTTATATAGAAGCTGTCACTGGAGTATCTAAGCATTAAGTGTGGAGTCTTCTGAGGGTCTAGTATCTACATAGTTTCATAGTTTCTAGGGTCGGAAGGG
>NW_017728906.1:147701990-147710829 GCF_001723895.1 Crocodylus porosus | reverse complement strand
GCCTATAGTTTCCTGGGTCTTCCTTCCTCCTCTTTTTGAAGATGGGAACCACATTGGCCCTCTTCCAGTCCTCTGGGACCACACCAGAGCACCGCGAGTGCTCATAAAGCCATGCCAGGGGTCCTGCAAAGGACCTCGGCCAGTTCCTTTAGAACTCTAGGGTGGAGATCGTCCGGGCCGGCTGACTTGAATACGTTCAGCCCCTCCAGAAGCTCCCTAACTAGTTCCTCGCTGACCTTTGGCCCAGGTGTGCCAACATGTGAACTCTTCTGAGCCAGCTTAAGACCTTGCCCATGCCAGACAGTATTTAGATTGAAGGTTATATCTACATTGTTGTGGGTACAAGAAATGAAAATTCACCTCAGAAGGGAGCATTTGATTTTCCAAAAAGTAATATTTAGCCTCATCCCTACTTTCACTTTATCTTTTGTGAATGTTGGTTGCCAGCTAAGAGCTGATCATGGCATTTTGGGAAAGAATGACTACAGACTTTAAGGCGCAATGCACTATTTAAATCTACTCTACTTTGAGGGGAGTTTTTTTAGTTATTAAGAGATTATTATATTGATATTGTTCCATTTTAGGCAATGGCAGCTGATGAATTTTAGTGTGTGTGCTGATTCCATTAGATATTAGCATAATTTTAAATTTTGGAGAATAATCAGCTTCTGGTTTCTTTGATAATTGGATTATAGAAATGTTTTTAAAAGAAGAAGGACATTTCAGGTGTTACCACTGCCCATACATTAAGTGGCATGCATTACCCTATGCCATATGTAATTTGTAATGTCCAGTATCATTTAGTGTTGTTGAACTTAGCCTATTATGTTATAATTAGTTTGGGTCCTAAATCAGAAACTTTCCCTGAACCTATGATAGGAACTGGGGCCAAATGTGATATTCCAGATAGCAGTCACTTCTGGCTGACATTGGAGCAAGGTGCTTCCAAGACATTAGCTGTGGAAGGCCTTCATTTTGGGTCCTATCCAACATGCCAGATTTGATGGACTTCCTATATTTTGGATGGGGCTGGTGAATATAAGCTTGGGGTTGAAAAGGATTTAGGCTTTAGATATTGGGGATATTGGGCTATTGAGACAAGGCATAGGAAGTTTATACTATACATTTTATTTTAAAAGAATGTTTTCCCATAAATAAAGGCCCGGGCTAGGAGTTAGGCCTACTCCTGTCTCTTCCACTGATCATTTGTGTGACCTTGGGCAAGACATTTCATTTCTATATACCTCACTTCTCTCATGTATAAATGACTTATAATCCTCAATCATATGTATGACAGTAGTGCCTAAGGACCAACAAGGAATGGGGCCCTTCTGGGCTAGGTGCTATACAAACAAGGGGTCACAGGCAGACTCTAAACAGATACAACAGACACAGGGTATAGGTAGGGTTAGACACATAGGCAGAGTGACCAGTGTGATAGCAGCAATTTTTGTTAGGTTCTCAGGGGAGGGGATTTGTTTTTGAGAGGACAAACTAAGTGGAAACAATAAGGAAGGGGATAAGTGGGGATGCTGATGGGAAAGGAGCAAGGGGTCCAGGACAGGGGATGAGAGGGCACGGAGATGTGGAATGAAGCAATGAATGGTGAGGGAGATGGTTAGGCCGGCCAGCCAGTTAGCACAGAGCAGAGAAATCTCAGTCAGAAGCCCAGAAAGTCTTTTGGACTGTCCAGTGCTTCCAGCCCTAGACACATTTCTAGCTGCTCTGACCAGTTTGTGCCTCCTTGTGGATTTTCCCCCAGTTCCTGTGACATTATGAAGAAAAAGCACACGTGTCATCATTGTATAACTCAGAGCAAAATTATCCTCTGATCTGGGAGGGGAGTTTGCTCTGCCCCATTTGGTTCTAGGGAGGCAGCAGTCCCAGCTGGGCCACATCCTCTCCCTCTCCAGTGTAGCTGTTCCTCCTCTGTTCTGCAGCTGCTCCTCATGGCAGCCATTTGGACACCTACCTTACTGTGTAAAACGCTTTGAAATCAATGGAGAACAGCTGAGATTGGGCTTTTCAAAGCCCAGTTGGGAGATTTCACCATTGAATTTAATGGAAGTCACATGGCTGAATCCTCTAATTCAGCTTTCAATACCCCAGTCTAATTATTTGTTATTATTTTCTATTCAGAACTTTTGGCAGGGCACATTATTCATGATTCTAAATAATTAATGCCCTGGTTATTGTCTGTTATAATAGCTAGGCAGAAAACACTTCAGGAAATTTAAAAGCAATCCTCAAGCATCAGCCATTTATTGCACAAAATCAATACTCAACAGGTATCAGCAGAGATGTCAAAGTGTCAGAGCATTCGGTTTTGGTCAATTGACTCTGTGGATGTGGTATACATCTGAGGCAACCTTTTCCATTAGCAAGTCTAAAGAATCATTTGAGTATCCTAGTTTCTCTTGAATAATAGTTTGCAGCTGGCATCTGATCTACCTTAGAGGGTGCTGTGAGGTTATTAATATTTCTTAAATTTATTATAGTTATTGACTTTAGAAGATGAAGGTCTGAATTCTTCTCTAACCCTTGAAAAATCCAAGCAAGATTTTTTTTCCCCTACAAGCACTGTAATTTGTAGGAAGAGACACAGAAAAGGCTGCATTCAATTCTCTGTTCACATAGTGTTAAATGACTTGATAGTTTAAACCACAAGCAACACAGATGTTTGTGCCATCAATTATTTTGAAAGGGAAATACATTTCCATTTTCATGAGACAGAGGAAGATAAAGTGATGTTTTGTCAGCTTCCTCTTCTGTGACTAGGTGGCTTTGCAGAGTTTTTGGGTAGCACTTTATCATTGTTGGGGCTTTTCCAGGAAATGAAAATTTATCAGATTTAGAAACATATACTCCCCCTCTTAACTAGTCAGTATGCATGACCTAGTTTAAAATACAGTATGAAGATGTGACCTAGTTAAGATGTGGTCCATTTTACTCAGAAATTAATAGTATTTTAAAAATTGGAAATCTCTTGTTCATAGCTAGTAGACAGTATTGTTCCCTCAAAGCATCTCTCTCCAACTCAGGCCACCAAAGCTCCTAACCCTGGTTTTCTCTCTATGCCCGCCAACCTGAAAAGTTACTTACACACCACAATAAGAAAGTTCAGGGACATCTATGCCCAGGTATTTAAGTGCATAACTCTGCTTTGTTTAAAAAAATGCCCTCTTCTGTGACTAACAGAAGGAAAGCATTCTGGGGAACAGCCTCTCGGCTACGTCAGCCTTGCTGGTATGCATGTAAAACTGACAGTTCAGAAGCTCTGGTATAATGCCAGGTACTGCAACCAAGCAAGCAGTGTAAAAGAAATACAGGCAAGTGACAGAAAAGTCATGTATGCCATGTTCTAACACATCTAAGCATTGCAATAGTAGTAGAAGACGGTTCTTGTTTGAACTCTTCTACCCTAGAAGCCCCATCTTGGTCTCAGCATGCTTCTTTTAGAGGTATTTTGGGTTCTTGCTCCCCCAGCCCACCTCTGCTCTGCTTGGATTACCTGCAGGTGTCACACTTCAGGACAATAGATACATTTCCTCTGGAAGAGTATGTAGTGTCTGCAGTGCTAACTGAGCTTACAGGCCTAGAAAAAAAAAAGCAGGACCTAAAGCAAAACCATCTCAAGCAGCAGTCAATTGCTTGCTGAAAAGGATCAATAGGAATGGTTTATGAGTGTCAGGGATCTTGAGTTGATATGCTAGTTATTACTGATAGAACAAAGTGGTTAATGTTGAAATGATAAAGTTCTTTGATTGTTGAAAGCAGAAAGTACATGCATTTTTCTGCAGGTATCTTCTTTTAATGTGCTTTTAACTACAAATAATACTTACAGCAGGACAGATGTAAGTTGGTGACACTGCAGATACCAGAGGGTCCCACAGTTCATGGCTTCTGTAGGCTAAGGTGACCACCTTTTCCCATCTGGAAGGTGGGACACATGCCTGCCTTCCCCTCACCCACCCTCCCTGCCCACCGCCACCAGAGACATGGTCATGCCAGACGAGAGCCAAGTGGGATGGGAGCAGATGCAGGCTGCAGGGTCGGGGCTCCCCCACCCTGCTGCCCTTGTCCTGGGATTCCCAAGCCAGCCACGTGCCCCCGTGCACCCAGCAGCAGTGGGCAGCACAACTCCAAGCTTCTGCCACCGCAGCTGCTGCAAGGCAGGCAGGGGGCACATCACTATGGCGCTGTGGGGCTCCAGGTGGATGGGCAGTAGGGCAGGGAGCCCCAACCATGCAACAGGCATCCCACATCTGCCCCTGCCTCACACACAATTCTGGAGGCATGTGCCCCTCTGGGGGGGTGCATGCAGCAGTGGAGAGCCACCCCGCAACATGCCCCATGCTCCCTGGATGAGCCACCGAAGACTGTCCCGCTCCCACCCTCGGCCCCTGGGTCCCATGCACTCCCCTGGCTGGGCGGTGCTTCCAGCCCCTGCCTCACTCCCTCCCTCACCATGGGGGCCTTGATCTGCCCCCCTACCCTACAGACTTACCTGCAGGAAACTGCTCTCTAAGTTGCCAGGCTCTTTCCCAGCCATATGCATGTGTGTAGATGTGCACATGCATGCGGCACTCCCCAACATGTTTTGATCCTGCATCCCAAAAACCCCTTGCAGGTTGGATCATTGCCTGCCTGCAAGGGAAAACCCAGATCCCTGCATGATGCTGCGAATCCAGGATAATTGCTGTCCCAGAGTCATGCAGCCCAGGGCTCAGAGACTCTTGCCTTTCTATTCCAGCTCACTTGCCAGGAACTCTGTGGCTCACCTGCACCATGGTAGCGGATACCCTGGCTTGTACAGCCATGAGCACATCCCACCTACCTGTTCCAAACCCAGGCCTTCTCTGGTGAAGACACTGGGGTCACCCTAGAGCCCAGTGTTATGCATGTGGTGGACTGAGGTCTCAAGAGCAGCTGCAAAGGGATGCCCCAAAGCATCTTCCCTGGCATATTTCTGGTTTGCAGTATGTAAGCAGCAGCAGGGTGTGCTCAAGAATGGCTCAGCTGGGGTATATGGTGTAGATTTGTCTTGTACCCCTTTTCCTTGATCCCAAAGACAATGTGTTTGTTCTTGTCTGCTCCCTGGAAGTTCCCTGTATGCCCCCCTCCCAAGTTCAGGCATATGTATGAAATGTAAGCACTAAAGCGTGTACTAATTAAGATTTATTGAACTGCCACTTTCCTGTCTCATGGAGATAAGTTGTTTGAAAGGTCCAACAGCTGATATAATAGGCAGTGCTATGCTGGAAAGTGTTAGCAGCCATTGTTCTTCCATCTGCAGACAATTACAGACTTAGTTAAAGTAGGGGTGTCAAAGCCCATGGAGTCCCCTCAATTAGCCCCCAATGTCTTGAGTTGCCAAACTGACCCCAGACTGGGCAAGGGACTTATACTACACACACATCATCTGTTCCAGGACTGTGCTGCACACAGCACCTCCATGGGACCAGTCCAGGACTCTCCTTGCACATGATGGATCCAGTACCCATGGCAGCCATTCTGGTCACTCTGGGACACAAGCTACATGCAGCATGGCTTCCAGAGTGGGGGTTGTATACGGTACAGTCCTGGACTAGCCAGAGTAGACACTGGATTTGCTATACCAGGATTGGGGAGGCTCCATGAGTCCCCCACATGCCAGATCCAGCCCCTGCTCTGGCCAGTCTGTGATCCAGGCTGCATACCGCACCCATCCTGGACTGGCTGGAGTAAGCACCATGGGATCTGGCATGCTAGGCAGAGGGGTAGGGGGGTGGATCCGTGGGCCAATTTGGCCCAAGGAACTGGTCCCCACACCATTCATCCAGTCCATAGGCTGGTCATGGATCCATGGGGAACCGCCTAGTTTAGAGTTAATGGGAGGATTAACCAGATACCAGGGGCTCTGAGTGTTTCCCTTTCATTTTTCTCAATTTTAACTGAAATCAATAACTTGTCTTCCACTGATACCTAGTACATTCTCTGAAATTATGCCATAGATCAGAGGTGGTATTCTAAAGTCATCCTGATAAATCTGGACAGACAGAAGAATGAAAAGAGAAACACCAATGGGTCAACTATAGGGCTTCCAGCAAAAGTACCATAGCCAGAATTATAACAAATATGTAACTATTTATTTAAATAGAAGACTACCATACAATAATCAGGCTTAGAGGAGCAGTGGCTTTGGAGTAAAGAGATATCCATTCAGATGAACAGAAAGGGCACTTCAGATACATTGTTCAGAGATTCAGAGAAGGAATGCATGTACTTTCCAAAGTAATACATAACCTGGAAGTGTATTAATAATGAAAACAGTCAGAATATACTTCTTAGCAACAGAAAACGGTTGATTAAGAATTGGAAGGACTGAGAAATCATGGGCTAATGACACATCATCTTTTTTCCACGTACTAAGTCAATTGAATGTGCCAATTCATGGGTTACCTGGACTATTAAAATCTGGGTCACGTCAAGAAATTCAGAGAAAAAAATATCAAAAAACTCAGAAGTTAACATGTGCAACGTTTCCAGGTACATCGGAGTCACATTAATACGAGAAATGGCAGTATTTAATTCAGCATGGTCTTTTTCACTCTAAAATTAGCAGTGTGGTGAACTTTCAAGTAAAGGTTATCTAGTAGGAAGGAAGCAAATAGAAAGTGCTTTACTGTAGTCTAATACAGCTGTGAATTATCATGGATGAAACAGCCCTTTGCTTGAGATCACCTCATTTCCATCTTGCTGTCTGTGAGCATCTGGTTGGCATATGCTAGTTTTGATCTTCATTCCAAGACATGAAAGGACAGACCTCAATACAAGATAGTTCCTTTGCAGCAATTGGACAGTGTCAACTATAATTACCTCAAGAAGAGGGGCTGGTATTAAACCCATGCTACATTCTTGGTGTTGGTTCTTATTTTAGTGGCTCTTGTACTGTTATTTTTTCTTCCCTCTAATGGCCAAGAGGGATAGGGAAATCCTGAACTGGCAGCAATGACTTTCTCCAGCAGACTCTTTGGTAACTGGCCCATTCCCATTGTTGATTCAGACTGTCTCGAGTTGGTAGTGAACCCACATTCATATATTTTTCTTTAAGGACTTAAATTGCTTTTAATTTAATGTGTCTCTAAACAATAATGGTCATAAAGTCTATCTGGGCTCTCAGGGTTTTGTATGAAAGGATGGAGGCAAGGGATGGTGTGTGGAGTCCCCATTGCCTTGCACCATTAACACCTATGTAAAGTGAATGAAGCCAAAGTGAAAAAACCCCGGGCCAGTGTGAAGTATGAACTCTTTTGTTTGGTCAATGCAATTATGTGTTGCATTGACTTTGCAGAGGTGCACATGGGAGAATCACATTCCTCATTTTAATCTGTCTGCTTTTAATTGACAGTACTTAAATATTTTTGATTTTCTTTATAAAAATGGCATAAGAAGACAATGACAGATTTGATGGGTGTCATTTAGAAATGTACCTCATGAGAGATTTTCTAAGAATAACATGTACATATTTATCAATTTGCATATTTTGTAGAAAATGTCTATTCTAATTTCTTATTGTATTTTTACCCCATTTAGATTATATATGGGTAATTAATGCAGATAGAGTAGAACAATGCCATCCCTTGCTAAGCTGGTTTAATGCAATTCAGAGAAAACAAGAAGCAGCACAAACAACACTATGGTAGATGAATACAACTGAATGAATGTTTGAACTTGAATGTAGAAATATTCAGGGATTTTTTTTTCTTGTTTTACATTTATCAAGTCTCACAACCAACTTTTAGAAGACTTGTTTTTTCCTAGGCAAATCAGTTTCATGCTTTAATACATGCAAAAAATCTGCAATATGCAAGTGAAAAACAGAGCAGAGTGCCACTACTAATGGCCCTCATCAGAATTTGGGTTCAAGTCCTTGCTCCAATAAACATTTAATTTATTACACTAACTGGAATAGCTTCAGTCACAGAAACTGGTTCATCACAGAATATAAAATACCTTGTGTCTGGAAGGCTCATCTGCGATTTGTATGTTTATCTCTCTCATCCCAGCTGAATGCGCAGACCACTAAGATATTTTGAAGTGGGATACACAAATCTTGGCCAGTTGTCTTTTGTATAGCCTGCATCCAGCTTAGGTATGCTCTGAATATACCTGTGAAATTGGGATTTCCAGATGAGATAGGTGAGGGAGTATTGAGTTTGACCATCCTGCTTTGCAGCCCCTGGTACTCAGTAGTTGTAATGTCACCTTAGCTCTGTGTTCATAGGTGACTACGTGCCTACCTACCAACATAAATTCAAGTGCTGTGGGAGTTAGATACTTACAGGATTAGGCAGAAGCTGAATAGTAGTTCCAAAGACATCAGTAGTGCCTGAATTGTAGCTTAGCTATTTAAGGAGTCAGACAGGTGTCCATTTGAAGATCTGGGCCTAAGAGAACAGAGCTGAAGCAGAACTTACACAAGTTCTTCTTCTGTAAGAAGGCCAACCTGGTGGCCTTCTACAGCCAGATCACCAAATCCTTAGATGCAGGGGTAGCAGTGGATATAGTCTTCCTGGACTTTCGGAAGGCCTTCGTCACTGTCTCTCACCCCGTTCTCATTAAGAAACTGGGGGACTGTGGACTACACAGTCAAATGGGTTGCCAACTGGCTGGAGGGTCACACCCAGAGAGTGGTGGTGGATGGGTCATTTTGGACCTGGAGGGATGTGGGCAGTGGAGTCCCCCAGGGCTCGGTCCTCCGGCCCATACTGTTCAACATCTTCATCAGTGACTTGGACGAGGGGGTAAAAAGCACCCTGTTCAAATTTGCTGATGACACTAAGATGTGGGGGGATGT
>NW_017728906.1:147696553-147701890 GCF_001723895.1 Crocodylus porosus | reverse complement strand
AAGTGCAAGGTGATGCACCTGGGGAGGAAGAACCAGCACCATACCTACAGGCTGGGGAACTCTCTTCTCATCAGTGCAGAGGCAGACAAGGATCTTGGAGTCATCATTGCTGCCATGATGAACATGGGCCGGCAGTGTGGGGAGGCAGTCAGGAAGGCCAACCACACCTTGCCATGCATCCAGAGATGCATCTCAAGCAGATCCAAGGAGGTGATCCTCCCCCTCTATGCAGCACTGTTCAGGCCACAGCTGGAGTACTACGTTCAGCTCTGGGCGCCACACTTCAGGGATGTGGACAACATGGAGAGGGTCCAGAGGAGGGCCACTTGCATGATAAGGGGCAGCAGAGCAGACTACAAGGAGAGGCTATGGGGCGTGAACCTATTCAACCTTCTCAAGAGAAGGCTGAGGGGAGATGTTAGCATCAGAGTTGTTGCCTACAGAAGCTTATGTCTCTCTGAACCAGTTGACCTCTAAGGGTGCCTATACACCATCAGCAAAGCTGTTCTGACATGCTGTAATTATAGCATGTCTGAGCATCCTTAATTAATCAAGTCTGCTGGATCATAGTAATTACTGAACTCCAGCAGACTCCACTGTCATGTATATCAGCACCCCAGCATTGAAAAATGGATGCTGATACACATGATGCTCCAAGTGCTTTAATTAGAATGGCTCTCAGAGCTGCTTTAATTAAAGCGCCTCCCCCACCCCACCCCCACTCCTGAAGCACATGTGTAAATACCCTAGGGTACCACCCAGCCCTACCTTCTGCCTAACTTCAGACTTATTTTAGGGTAAAACTCCCAATCTTTGCAACAACAGCCTAGGTGCTGACGTTATATTAGGAACCCAAGAAGTTCAAGTGTTAAAGGGAAAAAATAATATTGACATCAAGTGACAAGCCTCCCATGTTCACCCTTTTCACAGAAAACTTAGACTAGCATGTAAGTGTTTGCAGAATCAGAGCCTTAATACTAAAATGTGGCATTTTAGCTTAAGACTTTTTTCATGTCGTTTAAAACATTCACAGTCTTTGGTCTTGGCTACAAGCAGCTGGGCAGTATTGGGCAAGAACACAACCAGTAATGTGAGGAGGATGTGGAGGCCAACTGAGATTTGTTTAAAATTTTTTTAAATCTCTGTAATAAAACCCTTCATACCATTTACTTTATAGCTGCAATGTCTCACTACAAGGAAAAAGGCTAAAAACTAATTTACCAGCACAAGCATTTACAAATTATTTGGCTCCTCTAAAGGCGTTTCCAGCCAAGAAGACCTCTTAATTCATTACCAGGTTCCCAATTCACTGATAACTAATGTCTGTTTTTACTCCAAACTGGGGATTAGATTGCTGCAAGATCATTCCAGTTGATTTCCCTTAAACATACTGAAACACATTCATAGTTTCATGGATGTTAGGGACCTTACAGATCATCAGGTCCAGCCCTCCTGCATGTGAGCAGGAAAGACCGCTGTATGGATTTAACTCTTCTGGCCCTGTTCTCTGGCCTTGGCATGATAGTCACACTCTATTTTTGAAAAGTTTGCTTCCCTAAACTTTCCCTTTCGCAGCTGTAATTCATTAACTGCAAATGAGTTATTTGTCTTCCTTTCCATCAAAAGCTGGGCTAGACTCATCCATCCTAGTGTTCAGAAGTGTTCTTTATTTCAAAGACCATCTATTAATCAAAGGGATAATAGAAATGTAGGGTTGGTTGGGACCTCAAGATGTCATTTAGTTCTACTATCTGCTCTGGGACCCGATCTAGTATAACTACACCATCCCCAACAGATGTTAACCTAAGCATTTCTTAAAGAGCCCAGAAATAGAAATTCCAGAATAGAGTTAGGTTACCTAATGTATTGCTTAATTGTTCTTCTAGTTTGTAAGTTACTACCTTAAATCTCTCTTGCTGCACATTAAACTGAGCCTCATAAAGAACAATCAACCACAATTCTCTTTTAACAATCATTCACTTACTTTAAGCCTGTTCTCATATCCTTTCTTCTATCTTTTCTATTTTAGGAAAACCCAGTTCTTTCAATGAGCATGTTTTCTAAATCTCTTGTTGCTCTGGGTTCTATATCTTTTGTGAAGGATGGTATCCAAAGCTGGACACAGAACTCCAGCTGAGTTCTCTCTAGTGCCAAGAAGAAGGGAGTAATTACCTCCAGTGTCTTACATTCAGTGTTTCTGTTACTCCATTCCAGAATTTTTTTTCTTTTTGCAGTAGCAGCGTATTATTGTCTTTCAATCATTTTGTGATCTACTATAAACCACACACATTTTTTTTCTGTAGTATTGCTGCCTAATCAGTTATTCCCCATTTTCTATTTATGCATTTGATTTTTCCTTCCTAAGCCTGGTACTTTATGTATGCCTTTATTGAGTTTTATCTTATTGATTTCAGTCCCCTTTTCCAATTTATCAAGATCACTTTGAATTCTAATCCTGTCTTCCAAAGAGCTTGCAAATACTTCTAGTTTGATGGCATCCACAAATCTTATAAATGTACTCATCAGAGTCATTAACAAAGATATTGAGTAATACCAGACCTAGGACAAAACTCTGTGGGACCCCATGTGGCAATGTCCTTCCAGTTAGACAACAAACAATTGATAACTATTATTGGAGCACTGATTTTTCAACCAGCTGTGCACCTATAGTAATTTCATCTAGACCATATTTCCTTACTTTGCTTAGTAGACGATGTTAAAAGCCGTAAGAGTCGATTTAGTTGGTCTAATAAATGCTATATAATTGGTCTAATAAAAAATATCACATTTACCCAAAGAACCTTGTCATAATGAAGTCAAGATGTATGTGTCTGCTCTTTTCCCCTCTCTACTAGATCCTGTCAAAGGAAATTAAATTAATTTAATATTATTTATTTTTGACAAATCTGAGTTTGCTGTTTGTTATCACCTTATTATCCTCTGAAAAAAAGAGTTGGCAACCTATTGCTTGCCAGCTGGATCTGGCCTGCAAAGCTATTTCACCTGGAGTCTTCTGTGACATTTTGGCAGTAGGGTGGCTTTGCTCAAGCAGTGGCCAGGCAACAGGGAGAAGCTGTGGCACCAGCACTGCTGTGACTACAGGTGCAGGCACAGGCCACATTGTAAATGGCCTGCACTTGTTCTATCCTCCTTGCTCTTGCAAACCTATTTAGTCATTTGTTTCAGTATTTAGTGGTTTGCTCTGCGATCTATTTGGGGATCACATTTAAGTTGATTGTTCCTTTATTCTCCTGGTACTCCTTTTAGAGGCTATTCTTATCTTTGTCAGTCTTCAAATCACACCTCTCCATCAGAGGTGATTACAGGCAGTCCTCAGACTCAGGACATAATCGGTTCCTGAAAACCACATCTTAAGTCGAAATGTTGTGACTCAAAACCAATTTTCCCATAGGAAACAATGTTATAAATGGGGGATTGGTTCCTAAACCAAGGTATGATACCCTATTTTCACCCAAAATAACCCAGAATTGTGTACAGTACTCAATCAATTATATAAAATAAATAAATGTAGCTATATTACCTGTCTATATGTATCTATTTATATATTTATATTGTAAATATACCAGATCTGGGGGGTCACATGTCTCTCCCCCACCCCGCTATGACCTCCTGGACAAGTGGCAGAAGCTGCTGGACAGGCTGCGGCTTCTCCTGAGGCTGCCCCGCTCAGCCCCGGCACTACCTTCCTCATCCCGGTGGGGGCAGCTAGGGAAGCAGCTAGACAAGCTGCAGCTTGATCTATGGCTCCTCCCATGGTCATCCAGCACAGCCCTGGCACTGCCTGCCTCACCTCAGCGGGGGCAGCCAGTAGAGCAGGCAGATGAGCCGCAGCTTCAGCTGCAGCTTCTCTTGCAGTCATCCAATGCAGCCCTAGCACTGCCTGCTCGCCCCGGTGGGGGCAGCCGGGGGAGCAGCCGGACAAGCTGCGGCTTCTCCTGCCACCCATAGCCCCCACTCCCAGAGCCCAGCACAGCCACAGCTGGGCAGTGTTTGTCCCAACCCCGTTCCAGCCCCAGCCCCACCCCCACCCCCACCCTCCCGCACGGGCCCTGATCTGCTCTCCTATGGCCCTTTCCTTCCCCCTCCCCTTCCACTGACAGACCTGTATCCAGCATTCAGCATCTCAAAGTTGAAACCCATGTCAGAACTTCAAAACCTGGTCCCAGTGCTGCCGCACCCACATCAGCAGTGGCAACGGAGACTGCCCTGCCGCTGGGCACTGTTGCCACCAGGTACTGTTGCTGCTTGTCAGCCAGGAGGGGGGAGTGTGGGATGCGGGTGCAGCAGCACTGGGAGCGGGGGCTCTGCTGCCGCTTGCCCCCTTCCGCCAAGACCAAGCTGTGTCCGCATTCACCCCCCCCCCCACCCTGCCCTGGCTTATCAAGTGGCAGCAGGGCAGAGCCCCCACTCCCAGCAATGATGCACCCACTGCCTCCCCTCCCCAAATCCCTTACCCCCTGCCCCAGCTGGGCAGCTTGTCCCAGCCCCAGCCCCAGCCCCAATCCCTCTCTCCCCTAGCCCCAACAAACTTACCAGCTGGAGGCAGCTCTCAGCTGCCTGTTTAGTTTATGGCTGAATCCCTGAAGCGGTGCCAAATCTTTTGGATCAACCGAATTGAATTGGGACAATGATTCAAATCTCCGAATAGAATCACTGTCCTTCAAATCGGCAAAATCTGAATCCAAAGTGAATACTTGCCGCTTTGCACAGGCCTAATGCCTTACAACTAATATGTTCTGTCCTAGAAGCTCCATAGAATCAGGTTATTCTATGAAAGAAGCTGCTCATGACATCTGTATTGGGATGTCGATGCTAAGCCATATAGATTAATTTAGATTCATAGGCAGTTAAAACCCAAGGCTGAAGCCAGCATGCCTTTGTGTCCATTGAAGAGTCCCACAGGTATTTTATAATGTGTTAGTATACAGGAGAAGGCTTCCTATGTAGATACAAATAGATTTTTTTCACCCCTAAAATAACAGTTCAGCTTTCTTTCTACTGCAGGCAATAACATAATTTAGCTTTTATATAGTGACCTGGAGACGCATCCAATTGGCTGCTCTCCAATAGCTGCTCTAGTAAGTAATGAAACTGCTGCTACCCTACATGGCTAGACTAAATTTTTGCTCAGATCAAAAATGGAGTTCCAAGGAATTCCAATTTTTTTAGACTCTGTGTAAGCCCTCTCTCATCTTATTCCTTGGGGTCTTTTTTCTTAAGTGATTTGCTAAGATCTAATTTGATAATTTCCTCACCCTTGAGATTTAGTCCTTGAAACCAATCTCTGCCCCACAGAATTGTCCCTAAATTGCTAGG
>NW_017728906.1:147689558-147696419 GCF_001723895.1 Crocodylus porosus | reverse complement strand
TGCTCACAGAACCTATAACCTGGATATGTTCCATAGTGTAAGTACACAGAGTCATAAGGGAGTCCAATCCTGCTTTGTACTGCTAGTACTAATTCAGCATAACTGAGGCATTTAGCTCTTCTTCCACAAGGTCCAATTGCTTAATTCTACCATTATTTGATAAGGTCCCATTCTCTCCCTTTTAAATGGTGCATAGGAACAATGGTTACATGGCAAACTTACCATATTAACTAGCAGCCCTGTCAATTACATGCCACAGCTGAAAGCAACATAATTGTGTCCACCTAGCACTTCAAGCTGGCTAATTAGCATTGCTGAATGAAAGTGCCAGCTAGCCTGCTCTCCCAAGCAAAGTACCTGTGCTGCCATGTGAATACAGTTAGGTTTATGAGGCAGCAGTATGTTTGAGAGCATTTAGGTTTACCATGTAGACATCGTCAGTGAGGGCTTTCTCTTCCTTTGAGGTAAAAAACCCTCTATTTTCTTCCTTTTCAACTGTTTTTCTGAGGACATCTCCCTCTCCTGGTCTAGAGAGGCTGTTTAACAGCCACCTCTGCTTTCTCTTGTTAAGTGTGGAGCCTCACTCAGCTGGTTTTGCAGTTTGTTCAGTTTGATTATCCCAACAGTCCAGGTGCACATCTTGTAGCTACATCTATCTGTTGCCATTGCTAACTCTATACCTTTTGGCCAGATCATTTTTTTTTGCCAACAATACACTTTGGATTCTTTATTTATTAATATAATAAAACAACCCATGTCACAACGTAAGCAATATCCAAGGAGTCCTTTTATCACTGTCCCCCCACAGTTTCACAATGATAGCTTCACTTTCTCATTGTACTCTATTGTACTGTACACAGCCTTAAGATCTTTGCAGGCCTTCTAAACCGTTATCCCCTGGTTTCTGAGGCCATAATAAATTCCTTAGAGAGGAGGGAGAGACAGAGAAAAATTGATTTATTTGTCTTTATCTACAATCTCATTTGCAAAGAAAGGATGGTCTGATCTATCAATATATTGTTGACAATCCTAATTTTATGCATTCAGCTTCTCAACTTCCCCATAAATTGTCATTCCTATGATTTGCCTCAATGCTAATTTTGTAAAAGGATTGATTAATTCAACAAAAACAAAACTAATCACAATACTGCAGGGAATTTCATTTTTAACTATAACAAAGGAGAGGAGGAAAACCCTCTTACCTGCAAACAGAAAGTAAAGGAGACATGGGGACTAGCTCTCCGCCATTATGTTCAGGACAATACAGTTGAATTCATTACTACAAAGCAGAAGGAAATAATAATCAAAGCAATCAACTAATTCCTTCCTTCATGATTTCTGGAATTGTGACTTCAGGAATCAAGACTCAAAACCCTTCCTTCCTTTGTCATTAGTTTAAACTGAGCTAAGACTTTTAGTGACAAACAGGGATTACTCAGTTGATAGTGGATCAATATAATGCATAAACTGCATCTTGTCTGTTTTTAATGCACAAAGCGCTACCAAAACTGGAGCCATTGCACCACTCGAAAGAATCATATAAAACAATACTGAGGCACAACTGCCTTGACAGGATATGTGGTGGGGTTTAGAGAAAAATGAATACTGTCAGAGTCAAGAAAAGCCTGGTTTTGTTTTCTCTCCTGGAAAATCCCTCAGCCAACAGCTGTCTCTTCAAGAGTTATGGGTTTCCCCACATTTTTCAAATTTGTACATCATTTTGAAATTAACTGGAAACCAAATAGGAACATTCAACTCAGACTGAAAATCCATAAATGAAAAGACAACTTTAAAAAAAAAGCAAGAAATAGGATATTATGGTGATGACCAGCTGTAAGGCTTAATCTGGAACATCCATGTTTACATTTCCTCCGGGGTTAAGCGGGGGGCTTTAAATTAGAGGAACTCTTAAAGCGCTTGCAGCTTCTTGTGTATTCAGCATTCTGCGCTTCAAAATGGCAGTGAGGGCGCTTTACCTAAAGCTCATTCAACAAGCTGTAAAGAGCCCCCACCACCATTTTGAAGAGCAGGAATGCTGCATATATGAGACACCAATGCTGCTGGAGTGTGCTAATTGACTCAGTTGAGTCTGCTCCAATGCATGCTAATTTACGTGCATCAGAGCAGGTGTTTAGCACCTGTGTAAGTGCTCAATAAGAGTAGTGGGTGCCAACCTTTTTGGCAGGTATGCCACAAATTAGTCCCACATGCTCATTTAGCATGGCTCTGATCCCTTTCCTCTGCCCAATCTGCTGCTCTCCTTTTACTCTGCAGTCTGTGCTCCCTCCCCAATCTCCTGCTCAGTTTTCTGTTCCCTGCCCAAACTGCTGCTTTCCCTTTTGCTTCCTGTTCAAACTACTGCTCTGCTGCCTGTCCCCTCCTTGATCTATCATGTGTCACATGCAGAAGCTGCCAATGCCACTCATGCCACAGGTTGGCAACCCCTAAGTTTCAGAACTATCTGAAAGTCAGCAGTACGGGCAGTGATGGTATACCCCGATGATCCAGGAAACATACAATAAACAAGAAGATTTGTTTGATGATTAATTTTATTGGACCAACTGCATAGTTGGGAGAGATGTTAGACAAGCTTTCAGGCTCAAAGTGCCTAAGCTAAATGCTAGGTAAAACCTAAACACCAGGTATCTCGAATTTAGCTTTATATTGTACATTTGGCTGTATCTGCTTCTTTCGTAGGACTGGGGAGAAGTACTTTGAGCCTGAAAGCTTGCTTAACATCACTCCCCACTATGCAGTTGGTCCAATAAAAGGAACTCTCAAATAAACCTTGCTTCTTGCTAAAAGCTAGTGACATTCATTTGAAGTTAGAAGGATGCAATCTATTTTTATCCAGCTACCATTGACTTGCTGAAGTTTGCATCAAGTACAAAGAAAGACACATCAATATATATCACTTTATATATGTAACTCCAGAAAGAGGCATTAAAGGCAAATGAGGTTTCATGCGGATTTAACAGTGTTACAGATTGACACCACTGTAGCCATCTGAGTAAAAAGTCTGGTTTGATCTAACAAGAAATGGAATTACAAAGGAAACTAAAAAGACTATTCAAAGAATCCAAGCTATGGAAGCTTTCCACCACTTTGGAAATATGACTGATAATAAATATAAAAGTTTATAAGCTTAGACCAGAATGGCGGGGGGGAAATGAGCATTAAGATGGCTGGTGACCTATAACTCTGAGCTTCCTCTTCTCTTACAACAGGAAATATCAGCCTAGAGGCCTTACTCCAATCTCATTTGCAAAGAAAGAATGGTCTGATCTATCAATATATTGTTGACAATCCTAATTTTATGCATTCAGCTTCTCAATTTTCCCATAAATTGTCATCCTTATGATTTTCCTCAATGCCAATTTTGTAAAAGGATTGATTAATTCAACAAAAACAAAACTAATTGCAATATTGCAGGGAACTTCATTTTTAACTATAACAAAGGGGGGGGGACCCTCTTACCTGCTAACAGAAAATAAAGGAGACATGGGGACTAGTTCTTAGCTGTTATATTCAGGACAATGTAAAAGAAGATATTATCAGTTGCATCAAAACTTGTGGAAGGAAAATGATTGAAAGCAGAGGTGCTAAACAGAAACAGTCTTGAGTTCAGGATATTGTCTTTAAAAACTGATAGCTACATACCTGTCCAACCAAATTAATATTATTTGAGTGTGCAATAACGAAAGATGATAACTCCAATAGGCTGAGTACTGGAAGAAAGCAAATGAGTCAGCAAAAGCACATACAAACCTAAGGGCAAATCCAAAAGTGGGGTAGGACTAGCTGGACAGAGGAATCAAAGTGTTCTGCTCTTACATTGAAGAATATAAGCTGATCTTCATGTAATGACCATATATTTTCTGTACGTCTCCATAAAACCATGGTAGGTTTTGGACTGTGAGGGTTTACTACCCACCCTCTCAAGAAGAGATGGTATTGTTTTTTTCAAGTTGGTAGAGATAATAACCCTACTACTGCCAATGTTTTGAGCATTAGTATTTCATTCTAACATTTCTAATATTCATCCACAGGGTGTCTTAGACTAACACAAAATGCGAGTTTCATCCCCTTTGCCCTAAAAACACTTAAGATTTGCTACTTTACTTGGTATTTATCCTGACTTGATTTTGTTGTTGATATCCATTCCAAATAGATGAGAGGTTTTGCATTATTTCAGTGTAAGCAAAAGCAGATTTGAACCATTTAATCTCTTTTCCCTTTAAAGTTTATATTTGATTATTTTTATGGGGGATTCCAGAATTTTCAAGCAAAATCAACACCCCATAATATAAGCTCTAACAGATACAATCTGTCTCTAAATAATAATAAATTGATGCATCTTCCATAAAATGAGATATGCTATAAGAGGGCTGCAAACTCTACTATGGTGAACAAAAGGGTTATAAAAGCACAAAAGTGAAAGGAAGTGGGGCAAGAAAAAGCCACAGTTCTTTTTTGTTTTCTTGGAAATGTATTTTCTAAAAAAAGTTTATTATACAGTATAAAATAACTGCTAGTGAATTCAGCTTGTTTTCTTAGTAAATAAGCCTCTGACGATATTTTATAAAAACAGTTATGATACAATAATTATTTTACAGAATTTACAATTTGCAGCATCTATTGCAGGAAATAAATGCCAGTTCAATAATTACATACAGCCTACTCTGTTTAAGTGCACAGCTTTGGGACTTCCATATGTACTTACCTGGAATATGTATTTATCTAATCTTAACATAAACAAGGCTGGTTATATTATGGTACCAGCCACCACAAAACTGATGATTTCCCCTCACTGTCAGGGTTATATTAAAAGCCTTGAAGATAGGGTTGATTAATCAGTTTGGGAGGTTGACAAAGTGCCAACAAGCACTGCTTACAGCAGTGTCAGCACTTGGCTATTAGCAGCCTTCAAACTGACTAGCTCCTGTCATTTTCAGAGCTTGGACTAGAAATCTTGGATAGGATGGGATCCAGTTGGTTTCTAAGCTTCTAATAGCAGCGCTTTAACAGCTGTTTCCCTTTCACTGTGTCTGGTGCAGTTAAATGGAGTACAATTAAGTTACAGAAAGTGGCTGAAAGATGCTATGCACTTAAGCAGATATGCACTTAACTGATATACAGATCATCAGTATTTGTTCAAATATAAGCAACAGGCAACACATTGGGACTGGCATTGTATTATGCAGTTAAGCAAATTATGCACTTGTCTGGCAAGCATATAAGTGGAGTACACTATAAATACTCTTGACAGATTCATGTGGCCCTGTAGGTATTCTTAAGTAATGCCAGCTTTGTAAAGTCATTTACCTTGTATGTTTGAAAGGAACCTGTTGACCAAAATTCTGATCCAATTATTTATTATTTTGGTTTTAGCTTTCTTAATACTGACAAGTTTAACAGCAATCTATTAAGTTAAAAAGAACAAAAGAAATATATTACATTTGCTAATTGCAAACAATCTTTTTTAGCTGCAATTTTTCCCATTGGGATCAAAGTGCACCAGTTAAACATGTCTGTATATTAAAAACATTAAAATATACAAACAGGAGGTTTTTTAAATATTTTGTATCAAATACTATAGGACAAATATAATTTACATCTGAAATATAACTTTAGATATTACAGAATACAAAAATACATACTTTGCTTTAAAAAGAAGTATTTGCAGATTCTGGCATAATGTAACAGTTCAAAGGGACTCAACACATCAGAATTCTGTTTTTGTACACACATGTGCAATGATACTAAAACAGTCTTGCAGTTAGCTCTCTATAACTGTAAACCCAGGACCCCTATACAGCCCTTCTGAAAAGTCCACATGTAGTATCTGTTTAGATCATCACACTGGCATTAACTTAAAATCTAAAGCTCATGCTGCCAAAGCACTGAACACTCTAGCCTTCATCCAGCCCAGCAAGTCAATATATATTTAATTAACCATCTGAGTGATCCCATTGCCTTCAATAGGGCTAGTTACATACAGAGATAAACCAAGAAGAAAGGGTGTGTTTGTGTGGGTGCAGGGGGAGCTGCAATTGTACTACCCTTTGACTTTCTACTACACACACAGTGATCCATCCATTGCAAGCAGTCACACCTGGTGCCAGTGAGCTCTCCACCACATTCCCTTCTTCCCCACCTCCTCTTTTTCAAAATCCAAGATCTGCTTCTGGTCACATGCTTAACTGCTTTTCTGGATCAGGGCCAGAATGCTGAATCCCTTGCGGAACTGAGCCTCTTGCAAATTTGATGGGCCAGTTCCCGTCCTCTCTTACATCTGTACTGAGGTCAAAAGAGTAGCATGGGGTGTAAAAGCTGGGGCAGAATTTGCTAATAGCAGTTCAAAACCGTAAAAATATCAGGTCTGATTCTGATCTTGCTGTAATATCATCCTAACTCCGTTGAAGTCAACAATGTTACAGAGGTGTTAAACTGGTACACACCAGCCTCAGGCTTGCTGTGTAATTTGCTTGCACTGTAACTACTGAGCATGGGAGTTAGGGATACAGCTTCTGAATTTGAACATCCTAGATATTGAATGCTGAGGGCTGCAAGTGAGAAAGGAACGGGAGGAAAAAAACATGGTCATACCCTTTCAGCATCCATTCTGTCACTATGACACAGGATGCTGGGCAAGATGGACCTATGGTCCATCCTAGTCAATGGCAATTCTTATCTTCTTATGTATCTACAGTGACTAGAGTCACTGTAGGTCAAAACCTGGTCAGGTGAACAATACATTGCCAATGGTTACACGGGAGCAACTGGGCCCTGAAAGATTTTGTTACATCTCCCAGTAGTCTCTGACCACACTATAAGAGTGTCAAAAACCTTTTTTCTTTT
>NW_017728906.1:147658776-147689458 GCF_001723895.1 Crocodylus porosus | reverse complement strand
TTTTTTTTTTTTTTTTTTTTTTTTTTTTTTTTTATAGTAAAAAGCCATAGAAAACATACATTGAGACATGAAATCTTGCAACAACTCAATCTATCTCTGTGACTTTGAAGGCACCAAAATAAGTTGCTTCTTGAGATGAATCCAGTAATGATGGGTTTGATACCTGGATACCTATTACTTCACCAAACTTAAATTTAAAAAATCCTCCTACATTTACAGAATAAAAATGAAATTCTGAATTTCCTGACCAGTATTTGGTGCTTCCTCCCTTCATAAGAACATCAGCACGCTTTGTCTTAAAGTTTGCTTTGGTTATGTATACCATCAGTTGAAGCCCTTTTCTAGTTAGGTTTCCTGAAGTTTCATGATGTCTGAAACAAATGTTGGCATAAACGTAATAAAACCCATCTTGATTGACTATTAGCCTTCCATCAATGAATGTCATATTCGATAAGTTTGCCTGGCCTTTGTTATGATGCCAGGATGTAAGGTTCACTTTCCGTGTGCCTAAAGAAAAGAAGAAAAAAAAGGTTTAGCAGAATAATTACTTTCCATTTACAGACACTTCATACAAAGTTAAGCAGGGTCAAATACCTTTATTATATTTTTAGTATTCATAGCAACTCTATTTATATAGACTAAGATAAGGACAACCTGGTCTCAAGCTTCAGAGCAGAAGCTGAATTTATTCACTGGCAGCATATTCCAAATCATATAGCAGGTGGAGCACTTTCATCACTATTGGAAATGCTTGGAAAGCCAAGGCTGGACATATGCAGAAAGTGGTGTAAGATGCATCCGGGGTTATCAATTTCATTCTGCAGCTTATTAGAATGCACACTTGAGGAAGACAAAATTTGAGATTTTGAGCTGGAAAACAGGGCAGACAGGCCTGTGTACGTAAATGTTTTTACCATGTAAAACCAGTAAGATTGTGATGCTGGGTACCATATGAATGACTGAAATAAACAGTACATGAAAAGAGTGCAGGGAGTTGAACAGTAATATTTTTCCCCCCAATAAAAAGGCTATAAAGTTGTCATATTTAATTTGTTATGCTCTACAAATTTAACAACAGAAGGCAATAAAAAGGTAAACATGGTTTTAATTTGTGATTAAAAAACCCCTAAAAATCAATATGACTGTGCATTTCTACTACACCAAAATAATGTGCATGGTTCCTGTTGTATATTCTCCTAGTCATTCTGTACACCAAATATGTCGTTAAAAAGTCTCTTCATGCAACATTTGTTTAGAGGCTTAATCCAATGCTTGAGTGAATACCACAAGCCTCAGCTTTGACTGTGGTCGATAAGTCTAGGACAAGTTGCAAACCTAGGGTGGTGATGAGGTAACTTGGGTATTGGAAGCAATAAAGCTACATTGCCTCAAGCAGAATATAATGCTAATTAGCTCTAGATAGAGCTACACTAATATTACTACATTGCTTTCACTGCCCAAGTGAACTCAGGCATGTCTGGTGAGTTGAGATGGGAGCAGATACCAAACACTGGAGTGGGTATTGTGTCCATGCACATGTAAAACACACAAACCTGGTGAGAAGATGGAAGAAGGTATTTCAGATCCTCACAGACCAATGAGACTTTCCAGCACATCCAGTGTTTCAAAGTTCTCAAAAAGGATCATAAGAAATTAGGGCTGGAAGGAATCTCATGAGGTCATCTAATCCAGTCTCCTGCTCAAGGCAGGATAACCCCTGACTAATCTACCCCAGCCAAGTGTCTGTCCAACCTGATTTGTAAAGTTTCTAGGGATGGAGATTCCACAACTTCTCTACATAGCTTGTTCCAATACAGGCAACCCCCGCTTAACTCGGTATTTACTTAGCACTATTTCGTTATAGCGCTCATTTAAAATTCGTACCCGATTCCACTGAGTGCTCAGCCAGTTTCATTATAGCACTCAGTGGAATCAGCTAGTTTCAGTGGGGAGAAGCAGCAGCAGCAGCAATGATAAGCGGTGAGCAGCAGTGAGTGGGTGGGCAGGCGTGCCCCAGGGCCAAGGCAGGGCAGCAGGAGCGCAGGGCCTGGGCTGGCACATGGTGCCAGAGCAGCCAGTCATCAAGCAGGTGGGGGAGTTGGGAGAAGTGGCAATGGCAGCAAGAAGCGGTGAGTGGCAGCAAGTGGGTGGGAAATTGGGTTTTGCTTAGAGTGGTCTGCTTAACGCTCGGTTTTTCCAGAACCAATTAAGAGTGCTAAGCAGGGGTTGCACATATTTACTTGAATACAAGACAAGGTTTCTCCCCTCAGTTGGCATAGGGAAAAAAGCCCCTTGTCTTGTATTCACACACAGCAACACCTCACTAAATATGCTGTCTATCATTAAACTGCTGCCAAAAGGAGCATATGCTCAGTAATAGAAACCAAGTGTGAAGATGATTAAATGCAGCCAACATTGAGCATGATTATAAAATACATGGCACATATTGAGCAAGCATATTGATGGGAGTGTGTGTGCATACATGTATGTGCATGTGCGCATAAGTAAACAGGCAGTTGTTCCCCCAGGAGGGAATGGGTGTGGCCTGAAGGTACTGAAATACCAAATGTGTGCATGCACATGTGTCCCTTACAAAAGCAGGTGGTTCCAGTCATGAGTGGAGGCCTAATTAGCACATGGATCCTTTTTTGGTGGGGAGGGAGGGGGGGGCGGTATTTGGAGTACACATGCATATGGGGACGAGCTGAGCTGTGGGGTCACCATGGTCTGAAATGCTGTTAACTCTACTGGGGCCCAGCCCAATGAATTATATGGTAAGTCATGAGCCTTTTGTCTTTGGACTAATAGCATAGTTTTTACTACATATAAGTAAGTGCTAAAGTGCTGCTTAAAAGTGTGTTTATCCTGAAAATTTGCAACAGTTTCAAAAAAGGTAAAATGCATCAATTCTAGGTAAACTAAGTGTATGGGTACTATATGCAAATTACTACAGCCATGTTTATTTCAAGGTCTTTGTTTCCAGATTTGCTCCTCACTTCCACGTGCTCAGGGAGAGTAGAGTCTGACAGTAAGGGGGAAGGAAATGTACTGCAGGGGGAAGAAGCTGTGGGGAGGCAGAGGGTACAGAGGCAACCTGACCGCCGCCCCCCCCCCCCCAGATTTATTTTCCCTGCTACAGAATTAGGAGGGGGGACAAATTCAAGGCAAACCTCCAATAATTAGATTCTATGCCTGGAAAATTAAAACAAATTTATAATTTTTCCCATATAAAGAATCTAATTAGTGGGGGTCCATCTTATAATCAGTGTAATTTTATATTTGAGTAAATATGGTATTTGACCTCCCTCATTGTCAGAAAGTTCCACCAAATCTCCAACCTAAATTTCCCTTGCTGAAGCTTGAGGCCACTGCTCCTAGTCCTGTTCCCTGTGGCCTTCTCCACCCTGTCTATAATCAACCTGCAGGTATTTGAAGACTTTTACCAAATATTTCCCTCAGTCTTCTCTGCTCTTGACTAAATAACCCAAGTTCTTTCAACCTTTGCTGACAAATCTTACCTCTCAGGCCTCTAATCATTTTTGTTCCTCTCAACTGAACTCTTTCCAAACTGCCCACAACCCTTCTTGAAACGTGGGGCCCAAAACTGGACACAGAACTCCAGACATAGCCTGACCAGTACTGAATAGAGTGCAAGAATCACTTTCCTTGATTTGCAAGTGACACTCCCATTGATATAACCCAATATGCTGTGGGGTGTTTTGCAACAAGAGTACACTCTTGGCTCATATTCAGCTTATGGTCTATTGTAATCCCCAGGTCCCTCTGCAGCTTTGCAGCCTTGCCAGTCATTCAGCAGCTTGGGACAGAACAATTGCATGCCTGGATACAAGTGCATTTGTCCATGCTGAATTTGATTTGGTTGACTGTGAACAGTTTTTCCATTCCAGTCTATCCAGGTTATTCTGAATCCTAGCCCTACCCTTCAGAGTATCTGCAACTCCACCCAACTTAGTGCTGTCTGCAAATTTGCTAATCCTGCGCTCAATCCCATTGTCTAAATCTTTAATGAAGTTCTAAACAATACTGGACATAAATAGACCCCTGGAGAACCTTACTTGATACCTCTTCCCAACTAAACATTGAGCCACTGATGACTAGTCACTGCATACAATGATACAACCTTACATTACTTTCATCTTGTCTGTATTTCCATAGCTAATTAATGAGGATGTTCTGGAAGATGGTATTATAAGCCATGCTAAAGTTAAGGTATATCACATCCACTGTTCTCCCCCAATCCACCCTATTAAAGGAAATCAGGTTGATCAGGAATGACTTGCTCTTGGTCAGTCCACACAGACTGATCCTGATCACCTGTAGATACTTCACAATAGGACCTGCTCCTTGATCTTTCCAAGTATCAAGGTCAGGCTGACTGGTCGGTGGTTCCCCATATCTTCCTCCTTCTCTTTTTTAAAAGATGGATACTATATTTGCCTTTTCCAGTCATCTAGGATCTCACCCAACCTCCATGAGTTCACAAAGATAGTCAGTGGCTCTTAAATGACCATAGCCAATTCCTTCTTTTCCTTACGCTTAGGGAATCAATTTTGATTCTGCAGGTTTCACAGAAACTGCAAAATCTGGGACTGTCCACAAAATCAACTTAAAAAAAATCATAAAGTTTAGATGCTGGCTCCCCAGTGAGAGCCAATGGTCCTTGCTGCTGCTGAGGCACAGACTTGCAGCTCACTGGGAGGGAAGACACCAGCTGAAAGGGTTACACAGCTTGTCCCTCCTCCCCGATTAGGACCACTGCATCAATCAGTGCCAAGGAGAAGGGCTAGCGGAGAAGTTCTGGGAAATATCTGCAGAATTTGCTCTTTCTGCTACAACCAACCCACAAAAACTGTTTAGTTTCACTGTGATTTAGGTAGGTCTCTACTTATGGTTCATCCCATCTGGCCCTGCTGACTTGAATGTATCTATGTTCTCCAAGTAATCCCTTACCTCTTCCATTAGTCTATGTTGTTTGCCTCCTTCCCCAGAATGACTCCTTTTGCTCCCGACCCCCCATTTGTGAAGAGTAAAGAAAGAAAGGCATTCAATACTTTAGCCTTCCTTGCATCATCTATAGCTAGATTGCCATCTTCATTCCATAAGGCTGGTTTCTCTGGTCTTCCTCTTACTTCTGACATACTTGTAGAATTCCTTTTTGTTGCCTTTTATGTCCCTTGCCAGCTACATCTCAAATCGTTCCTTGGCCTTCCTAATTTTCTCCCTGCATGCTCTTTCCTGGTACTATGACCAAGTCGCCACTCATTGGCAACACATAGGGGGTGCATGCGGGTGCATGTGCACCCCCTAAGCAAGACATTGCATCACCTATGCACCCGTGCCTGTGGTCAGTCACCACTCGCCACCCCCACCCCTTGCTGCCAATACTGCCAGTGGCATCTGCAGGCAGTCAGTGATTGTTGCTGGCCACCACCGACGCTGTCTGTGAGTGGTCCCCAACCCCTGTTCAGAACTCACCACTGCCTCCCTCCCCCTCTCCCCCCTGCACCAACAGCACTGGCGGCATCTGTGGGAGCTCCATGTTTACCACTGCCGTGCCCCCCCAGCCACTGGGGGAACGTGACATTCATGTCGCCACTTCTTGTAGGATTCCATTTTGAGTTTCAACCAACTGAAAAAATGGTTGTCAAGCCAGGCTGAACTCCTGTTGCACTTCCCGTGCTATTGTCACATTGGGATAGCTTGCTCCTGCATCCTTAAAAGGGCCTCCTTAAAGTACAGTCATCTCTCCTGGACTCATTTTTCCCTCAGACTTTCCTCCAAAGGGATCCTGCCTACAAGTTCCCTGAGGTTGTTAAAGTCTGCTTTTCTGAAGTCCAATATCCTTAGTCTGGTGCTCTCCCTCCCTCCTTCCCTTGATCTTGAACTCTATCATTTCATTGTCAGTGTTACCCAAGTTACCTTCACATTCTAAACCAATTCCTCTCTGTTAGTAGTCAAGTCAAGAAGGGCTCCCCCTCCCCTCACCCCCAAGTTGACCTCTCTGCTGCCTGTACCAAAAAGTTATCCCCAACACATTTCAGGAATTTGCTGGACTGCTTGTACACTGCAGAGGTCCCAGTTAGTAACATCCCCCTAAGCACCACATCCTGTGATTTGGAAGCATCTGTCAGAATTCTAAGATGAGCCAAGTCCCAATGTTTGTACTGAACACACCAAACTGCAAATGTTATTTATCTGTCTATTCAGCATTCAATGTCTGGCTTTTGTCTTAGCTTCAATGCTTTATATATTACTTAATATTTTAGACATATCAGAATTTAATACAGACATAATATTCTTAGACGTATTTAATTAAAAGTGGACTCACCAGTTGGAATGTTCTTATCATCAATAATAAGATGGGCAAAGGGCTGTTTCTCAGGTTTGTTTTTCTTTGAAGGGTTTGACCACGGTGCTTCCATTATAGCTAGAGATAAAAAGAAATTGCATTACTTCAAAGAACACATTAGCAGAATTTCAAATGATTCTTATCATAGGCTGGTGCTTACCCTTTTCTGATACTGGTGACTCTCTTCCAGCAATGATCCTTTGTACCTCCTATAATGAAAAAGAACTATTACTTTATTATACTGTCATGTTTTTTCAATACAGCGTACTGCAGATAACACAACATAAACAACCTATCTTGAAATAACGTTTTTCAGCACCATGTATCCAAGAGTCAAGAATGCTTATTTTCAAGATTGCAGGTTGGGCAATTATTGGGGCAATATTTGAAAATTAAGGATCACACTAATAGGATGATGCCTATAACCTTTTATAATTATTACACTTAGGGTTATTTCTGCAAAAATTACTCAACTATTATAATAACAAAATATCAGCTGCAAAATATTTGTTACACTGAATGATAGGGTTTATGGAACAATTTGGATCTACAGGGGCCAAATAGTACCATAAAGAGGCAGCTCTGTGTAGGGACCAGCATGTGGTTTCAGTCTAAAAATGTAGAGAGGCTGAGCATCTTGACTGAACCACTCTGTATGGGCAATCAGGCAGGGAGGGACAGCAATCTTTCTCCTTCACAGCCAGCCAATTATGTGGTCTCTTGCAGGAGAACAATAATCGTGCCTCCTTTGGGGTAGCTTGCGTTCCTGTTTGCAGGGACGGCTGCTTACTCTTAAATTAATTCCGGAGTGAAAATGTGCCTGGCCCCTGATAGAGTACACAAGAATAAGATGGGAAAGGCATCTTGCACATCCATACATGAGGCAAGCAGTCTGGACATCTGTGAAAGCAAGTGTTAATTATAATGTAGGTGAATTTTAATGAAAATAAACTATTACTATTGGCCAAAAGCATGACGTAGAAATATATAAGTTGTGACTGTACCAACACTGCATTCCTACTCTTCTTTTGAACTAATACAGACTAACTTTATAAGCAAAGTCTTGGAGGTAAGAAGATGACTGACCCAGGAGTTAGAGGTTCCGTTTCCATTTCTATGCTAGAATCGTGTACCATATAGCACGTCCCTTTAATTCATTTTGCCTAAATTCCTCTCTGTAAAATGGAGATAAGACTCCCTTCTTCAGATTATGCATTGTTTGGGAGAGGCTTGCTAGGCTTGTATAGTACCTAGCATAACATGAATGCAATTCTGTTGGCCTTCAGGCACTACCAAATAGCAGTATCATGAGACTTTGCAACCTGGACATCATAAATCATTTGCTCATCTTTGAGATTTCTCAATGCCTTCTATGTCTTTACACTTCAGATTAAAATCTTTGTCATAGAAACTGACAAAATAAATTAAAATAACACTTTTTGTTATGCACTACTTCTTTTACCATTTGTTCTCTTGCCAGTTCTCAATATTTGGTGTCTGCAATCAATCCCAGACATTCATCCCAATTAGAAATGTTCCACTGTATTCTGAGTCACTGATTTCTTGCGGTGTTCTAAAGATGTTAATTCAGCTTTTAAATATCAATTGAAGTGTGGCTTTTATGTAACTTTGCAACCACAGTGTAATGTGCAAGAACTTACTCAGTGCATATAGATAATGCTCACTTTCTCCTTTCAATACATTAGTCAGTAGGCGTTTAAATGTTAAACCAAATGGAAAGCCACAGTGACATGAAAGTTGTAGTATGACTATCAAAGTACAGTATTTTAGCCGTGAAACACATGATTTTATAGATAAGATAATTAAGAAAATTTCTATCACACAACAGAGCAAATAAGCAGGCAAACTGCAACTTCAACAAAAATGCAAACGTGTTCCTTACTCAGTGTCAGTGGGAAGATATAATACATTCCCCTCTCTGGTTCTTTTGTTTTCATATCAGTGAAGTCATTTCGTATTAGAACGTGTAGGTGAAATGCAAGCTATGCATTAGTCACACAAACCCGGACAGAAAACTCTACCTGTGCTAATCTGAATGATGAATATGAGCCTCCACCCACCCACATACACCACTTAACCTCATTTAAAATGATAGGAGCAGTAACTGGGGGGGTACTGGATACTGCATTGTGTTAATAGATATAAAGCTTCTAGAAAGAATACAGTTGTGTGAGGGTGGGGAGTTTTGGAAAGTGCGTTGATGGCCAGACCCTCTGAGAGGATGCCCCCACGATGCTCAGACCACCAGTGAGCAGCAGAGGTCCTTAGCCTCTTCCCTAGAAAGATCCCTTCTGAGCTTGTTGTTTTCATGCGTCTTTTTTTCTTTATGAGTAATCTGGAGATGATTTAGTCCAAAATATGAAGGTTAGAAGTATTTACTGCAAATCTTGACTGACGCACAGTAAGACAGAAGACAACTAATTACTTATCTTGTACCAAAAGCTCTAAATCAGCCACCCATGAGGCCACACTCACCTCAAAACCAAGGGTGCCCATACACAAGCAAGGAGGCTGCTC
The DNA here is from genome assembly GCF_001723895.1 of Crocodylus porosus. Lineage (NCBI taxonomy): Eukaryota > Metazoa > Chordata > Crocodylia > Crocodylidae > Crocodylus > Crocodylus porosus. Next base: position 147,680,550 of record NW_017728906.1, on the reverse strand, counting down.
CTATGCTCTGTAATTCCAGTTAATTGAGTCTGCTAAAGCGTGACAATTACTGTGCTCCAGAAGCCTCCAGTGTCTCATGTATCACCATCCCTGCACTTTAAAATGGCAGTGGAGGCGCTTTATGTAAACCTCATACATGAGATACTCCAGGTTTTTAATTAGAGCGACTCTCAGAGCCATTCTAATTCACCTGCCCCCCACCCCAACTCCTGGAGCATGTGTATAAATGCCCCAATTGTCTAGATGGAAGATATCTGATATAGGGACAAAATCCCTTCTTGCTTGCCAACCAGAGTTCATCTACCCTTTCACAGATATACTCATATTGTTAATAAATAATGATAATCTCACAAATATTTGCAGCACACTAGATAGAGCATGTATGAAACAGGCATTGGAACAAGTTAAAACCCCAATTCATGTTAATTTTCAGATCAGATACATATTCAGTCTTTTATTGTGGATACTTAACACCAATTAAAAGTAAAAAAAAACCCACTGATCTTAAGAGATTATTGCAGTTTTCTACCTATTAAAATACAGTACAATAATTTTTTATTATTTTACAGATTCTACACACATACACATGAACTTATTTCAAAATTAAGAGTGCAAGGATTAAATTACCCCCAAGGTTTCAGTTCTAATCAGTGTTAAAAGCTGTAAGATGCTGTAGTTACTGCATATTTTTAATATGTGGTGCATTTCACAGAAACAAGGAAAATAGGGCTAGAAAGGACCTCAGAATGTCATCTAGTTCAACCCCCAAAACAAAATGGAGGCCCCAGCCAGGTCCATATTTGTAAAGCAGAACAATGCCTTCGAGAGTATCCTATCTCTGCAGTGAATTTTTTTTGATAACATTCATATCACTGCTGGGTTATCAGATACTGTAGCAGTAAATTGCCACTACAGCAGCCTAACAATTGTAGCATTTTATATAAACGGCCTGTTTTATAGAGTTGCATCGCTATTTCATAAACTGCTTCATTTCTTTTCTTAACTGCAAGATAACATTGTACGCCAGCTACGCAATCAAATAGCCACAGAATGTTTATATTTGCTCTTGAAAGAGCCATCTGACAGTAATGTTATGTCCTGCAGAAAACTCAGAAGGTCCTTATTTACCTTTCACCTGAACATGGTTTTACTTTGAAAATCTGTTAGGAGTTTCCAGTGATCATAATGCTTAACAGCTCCATAACTGGGGAGGCTGTCTGGTCATGCCCTATATTTAGCCCTTCATTTTGAGATCATAATTTTACTGCAAACAGAGGTTGTCTTGTGGGTTTGATAGAGATTCATGGAACACAAAGCAGAGAGAAAGTAAAGACAGAACAGTGATATTGTTAATAAAGAAAATGTGCCCCAGCATTTCTGTTGATGAGAATCTAAAGCTGTTGGTTCCCAAGTTCCATAAATGTGAAGGTATTGATTCAGGCCTCAGTTCAGAAAAGCACTTAAACACACAAATTGCCATGGACTTTGGAACATCTTAAGACTAGATTTTTAAAAGTATTTAGGTACTTCCACAAAATCTGGCCAATGAAACCTCTTCAAATTACTCTTGTTAGCAGAAGGCTCATTGCCAAGCTGTTAAGCTATTTTTAGAAAGCTGTACACAAACACACTCTGCAGCGGTGACCACGTGATAAATTGCATTTGTTCACCTATGGCTGCGTCACTCATCCTCTGCCCACTAATTCATTTCTACTGGTCTGCTTCCAAGATTCCACACGTCAGAGCACCTTTGGGCAGCCACTGTTTGAATGACAAGCAAGCAGCCGCTCATTAAAAAAAAATGTTCTTTAGTTCTGCAATGGCCCAGGGGCAGATTTTAAAGTGTAGTAACTCATAAACCATTAGGGAATAAATAATTTCATTCTGCTTGTTGGATAGATGATAGCTAGCTAACTAGCTATAGCCCTAAAAATTACAAGTAAAATTTTCAAAATACATTTACTCATTTAAGTAGGCCAGGTCTCATCATAATTTTGAAAAATGTATTGCTATGCCTAGAAAAACAATTTTAGATTAAAGCTATACCAAGTATGAGAACCTACAAATTATTATGTTTGATAGACTTTGTGGGATTTCCTACCCCATAATCTAGACGAAAGGGATTTGAATGCATCTGAATAAGCATCCAAGCTTGAGGCCTAGCAAAATGGACCCTTTTAACATTCTCATATATTATTCTAAAGGTGACCTCAAGCTACCCTTAAACTACTAGATTTTGTGCTACCATCTCTCTGCTTTCAAAACTAAATGGTACCCAGAAAAGCCACATCTGATTATGTTGCAGGAAATTCAGTACCTTGAAGAATTTTTTAATCAGGAAGGAAATGAAATAGAAAGTACATGAAGCAGTATTTTTCAGAAACAAGACCTTTAACTCAGATTCACATTGGTCTCCCAACTACCTACACCTAAAACACTTGGATACTAAAAGTTCGAGATCAGGATTAAAAATGTTGGACAACTTGTAGTAATTACCAAGGATCCTGTTTTTGTCTGATAAAAAAAATCCCCAATATTTGTAATAATAAAGTAACCCAAAATCCACATTTTTTCATAATTAGAATGAAACCCAACTATATATGCATCTATATATTAGAGATGTTTCATTTTAATCATGTGGATTAAAATGTGGATTTGGGGTTACTTTTTCAGTCTGAAAATTAGGTTTTTGGGGTTGTTGTTTTTTTACCAGAGAAAACCAGGATCCCTAGTAACCATTATTTAAATCTTCAGTCCAGATTAGGTTGTTCATAAGTTTATGCACTTAGAATGTTTGTTAAGTATATACAGTCTCTTTATAAGGACTATCTTGGAGGTCTAGCAGTAAAGTGTTTTGTTGCCAAGTGAAAAACTAGTTCAGGCCTGAACTCCCCAAGCTGCCAGGGGCTGGGAGCACTGCCAAAACTGTTATTTCATGAACTGCCCCCAGATATGTTTGTAGTTCTCACTTTACTGCCAAGTTTATTATGAGAGACTTCAGAAAGTGCGGTCAGTGCATCTGGATTGCCAAAGGGCTTTTAGGGTTACATACAAAAATAAAATAAAATCAAGATTAGCCAGACAAAAAAACCATATAATGTGTCTACAGTAGTTTAAATGTGCTGCCACTGAAGTTGCTCTCACCCAGAATATGAGAATTAGTTTAGGCCTAAATACTATATTGTGCAAAATATTAATTTAAGTGTCTTTTATAAAAATAAAGTCTTGGTTCCCACCATTAAACTATTCTCTACAAAGTTTCCACAGCCTACAGGATGAGAGCACTTAGATACTTCCAGCATCAGCCCCAATTTTGGATTTAAGCCTGTATGGGCTAGAAAGCACAACCTGACCATAAAGACTAATTAAACTCACTTGCCCAAACTGAATTGCAAGGAAGAAACAATAATGAATGGCAAAAAGTAAATTAGATTTTAAAATGTTCCATTTTCGTAACATAGGGTATAAACAACACAAATTAAGAAATGTTAAAAGAGTACTTGGGTCTATGTTCCCACTTGGAAAACTAAGCACAAAGAATTCAGGAAAACCTACTGCTTATATAAGGGGCTACTTTCACCCGACAGAAAGTTTTCAGCTGACTGGTGCATGAGAGTACTGTAAAAGAAGGTAGCACAGGCCAAAGAAATCTGAACCATGATTTTAACTTGCCAATGGCCCTTTAGCATTTACATTATCAGTTTATTCAGCTGGAGTGATGTTCATTTAAGGTTACCATATTTCCAGGTCCAAAAAAGAGGACACCTGTGGAGGTGGGGAGGAGAGGGGAGGAGGGGCAGGGGGAATATGAGGCGGGGGGGCAGAGACATGCAAGTGCCCTGCCTCTGCCCATTCTGCTGTCCCTCACTGACAAGCCACAGCCCTACCCCCCAGCCCTGCCAGTGCATCTCACTGCCAAAAGGCAGTACCCTGCCCCACCCTCCCTGCTGATGCCCCTCACTCCCAACCTGCAGCCCCATGGCACTACCAGTGCCCCGCACATCCAACCCACAGCCACCTGCCCTGTCCCCCCTCTCCTGTGCCCCTCAATCTTGATCTGCAGCCCCCTGCCCCCCTTCCCAAGCCCTGTCAGTGCCCCTCATTCCTGACCCTCTGTGCTCCCTGCTGCCTCGGATCTCCCTCCCCCTGCTCCCACCAGTGGAGCAAAGCAAAATGGCAAAATCAGCTCCCAGTCATGCAGGTGTGGTGCTGGGTATTCTGGGAACTGTAGTTCTACCTAGTAGCAATCATATTGAAAACGGACTGGGGGAGGAAATCCAGGACATTTTGCTTACATTTAAAAAACTCGCCTAGACGCAGCACATGGAGCCATAAAAGAGGACATGTCCAGGAAAACCCAGACATTAACCCTAGTTAATTTAGCCTAGTGATGTATTCTTTTCTAGTCTGCCTTGCCTCCCTCAAAATTAACATATGGCACCAAAGGAACCAGGATGCAGACTTATTTACCCATTGTTTAACATGTTTCCTTTAGCATATTCAAAGTAAATTCAAAAATGATTATTTTGGCAAGAGAAACTGCATTGTTCTTTGAAACCATCAACCAAATAGCCATCAACCAAAATAATCATTCCTAGTCATTACTTAGCTTCGCCACGGGCATTGCAGCATTCATCCTCTATCCACAATGGCAGCACATGCAGCCTCCACGAAAGCCAGCCTCTTTGTTGATTAGCCAGCAGTCAGCAAGCAAGAGTACTTCCCAGATTAGTGTAACTATAGCATAAAAGTGATGTTGTAGCTGTAGTGGTCTAGAAATTATATAACAGGCAAGTATTTCCTAGGTTGATACCTTTTATTGGACCAACTCTGTAGTTGGGATAAAGTTAGACAAGCTTTCAAATACAAGACCTTCAGAGTTGGTTCAAAAAAGATATCATCCTAAGAAATCCTTGCCTGTTGCATGAGTGTAACTAAGCATTCTAACTAAGGAACTTCATGAAAAGCAAGATATCCTATATAAGTACACATGCACCTACCATAAATAGTAATCTCGCTTTCAGTGCTCACGCTTTGGTACGTGTGTGAATAATTTTAAAAAAATACCGAAAGAAAAACAACCTATTACACCTGAGCTCAACTTTTCCTGAGAGTCTTTGAAAGAAAGGAGGGAACAAGACATCTGAAATCTGAAGAATATCTAATGGTTTTATGTAATTGGGGAAGCATATAATTATCTTCATAAACAGAAACAATCTGTACCATTTGTGGTGCAGTATTTAAAGTATACATTAGTGCAATTATAGGTCTGTATAATTCATTCAAATCCAATTCCTTCTTTAAATTGCATATTGGTGCATTTCAAATGCAATGCATTATATTTTATGAATAAAACCTTACAGGATTTCCCAAAGGTACAGAGACAGTAAAGAAGTAATGAACCAAGGGATTGTGATGCACAGATGGTACAAACTGAAAGAGGTAGAGTCAGCACTCTTTCAGCATGTAAATAGTCTTTGATTAGCCAGTAATTAGGTTGAAATAGCACTAAGTGCTTGTACAAATGTGCTAGAAGATCAAAGATCAATTGTCTTCAGGAACCTTGGTGACTGCGTCAAGTATGTCAAACTTGTCTAGCCTTCTTCATTAGGGATGATGTCTGTGTCAGACTAATTTCACTGTTTGCATTGGAAGGATGTTGTCACTCTGCTGTCAGGCAGGACCTGCTTAGTTATCATGTTAATTAAGCTTTCCTTGTTACAGTGTTCACTGCATCTGTCTTGTTAACACAAAGAAGCTGCTAATGAGCATATCTAAAACTCCATTTGTACACTGCAACTGTTCTAAAATGATTTTGAAGAAAATGCTCTCTATTTTTAGCTTCCTTCCAGATACACATTCTCAGTGACGGTAAGGCACTCTCCTATTATTTTGTGCCTCGCATCAGTTGGGACCATTTCTTGTATTTGTCCTCATTATCCCAGTAGACCACTGCTCCTGATTACACTGCTGAGCAAATTTCAGGATATCAACTCACTCTGCTGGCCCTTTCTTTCCCCTGGGTAAGAGTGGTCCCCACAGAGAGCAGAAAAAAGTGGCACTGTGGAAGACTGTTTACTTTGTGGAAAGAAATGAGAAAGAGCTACTGCCTCCTGCATAAGAAAGTCACATGAATCCCAGAATCCCACTCCATGCAAGGAGGACAGAAAAAAGAAGATGAACACTATCGCCTTTTACAAAAACTAAATTAAGGGCAGACAAAGGCATTATATTTCATCTCCTCTCTGCCTAGCAATTGCCTTTTAGGAAGAAATGAAGTTGCATCACCAAAGATGCAATCAGAAAGACAAAGTAAAATAGATATGCCCACATTTTTAAAACCAAATGCTGGAATAAATTACTATCATTTGGATGAGAATGAGTAACAAATGGGACAATCAACTAACCACAAACATAGTGCTTTAAGCGTGAATCCAAATCTTTTTTCTTTTTTTTTAAAGAACGATAGTCAAAGCACAAATAGCCTGGGTACAGACATGGTTAACCATTACCAAGGGGCACATGAATAAATGCAATGGAGTATCCAATGTCAAAGTTTAAAGGTAGCTGCTGTTACTATGTGAAATAGTGAGCAACACTGATTTCTTCTAACTCTCTGTACAGGGCTTGCTAAAGTTGAACAAGCTTATGGAGCTAGTGAGCACTAAATTGTTAGGCTGACTCAGCTTGCACGCACCTTTTGCATCGCTCCTTGAATAGCCTGTTCCATGTTCTTGCATGATTCAGACATTAATTTTGTTTCTTGAAGATCTGTGCTTCCATGGGTTCTTAGATATGTTCTGAAACAGTGTATGTATTCCTCTGATATTCTGTTAGGGTCCATCTGAAATAAATTTAAAAGCATCCAGAGTCTAAGAGTTGTCCAAACAACAAGATCAATATAAGCAATAACCCAAAATTACACTTCTATCCCAGATAATACAATTTCATTCTACTCCTACCACTCTAAAATAGATTTTCTATATATAGTTGTTTTACCCATGTTAAACCAATGAGTGTTAAGGTAACACACAAAAGACAATTTGGGGATTCTGTCTATAATATGTGAATTCCATTCATGTTTATTAGCAACTTGTGCCTCCTGGGTTTGAGGTGGGGTACCCAGGGTCCCCCCATGGCCGATCGCCCTTGGCAGTGGACCCAGAAGTAGACTGGAAGTGCTTCTGGCCCACTTCCAGGTTTGCTGTTGAGCACGCTGGGGAGCCTTCCACACTCCTGTGGGATGCTCCATTCACCACACCATCTCAGCATTCACAAGCCACCTGACACCTTAAGGAATGTAGAAAAAACATTTAAAGCTGTGTCTATGTCCGAATCATCAAATCCTTCTGAATCTCTCCGAATTGATTCAGAGGGTTCCAATTCGATTCAGAGAGATTAAAGAGTCTTCTGATTTGATTCAGATTTGGAGATTTGGCTGCCAAATCTCTGCTGAATCAAATCAGCGACCGAAGCTTTGCACAGCTCTAATAAATGCCACTAGAGGTGAGAGTACATCTAGCATAGCGTTAATGTAGCATGCTGTTAAACTTTAATAATCACTCATTTCAATGGAGCACTTGAACAAAGAGATGACTACAACCAGGATGAACCAGTTTCCATGAGCCATTTCAAAATGGGGGTGAAGAAGGACAACAACTTCTGGATCACCTGGCATGACTGTGCCAACAGTAATCAGACTGAGCAGGGATTGGTGGTCTATGGCCCATGGGCTGGATCCAGCCCACGAACAGACTGGATCCAACCTCTGGCAGCATGCTCCAGCTACAGTAACAAAGGACACAAGCCCCAGGGTCCTAGCACCTGCCTTTTTCTATCTATTCCCCTCACAGCATTGGCTGATCTCTAGCAGGTATGAGGCCACAGCCCATGGCAGGGGCTAGGCTGTAAGTAGTGGCCCACAGTGGCAAAAATGTTTTCAACTCAAGAGATAAAGGAACTTTTTAGAGTGGGGGAAAGGAGGAAATGATATCTGGAGCAAAAGTTTTGAAATGGCTCATGGATTCTCAAGATCTGGGGGAAAGGGAGCTTGGCTTTAGGGTATCCCTAAAAACATAGCAGAGTGGTGAGGAAATTATGCTAGCTAAAGTAAAGAGTAGTTGTTTTTGGAAATTTTATAAAGACTGTTCCCTTCAACAGGCATGTGTGCCTGAAGAGGTAAACTATAAACATAGCAACCCCACAAGATTGGCATTTTGGGACAGGGTGGCCTTAAGCTATGGTTCAGCATATGCTCCAATAATAGACTATAACAGGCCTTAAGATGCTTAATTTTGAAATCGTATAGCATTTGCTTGAATTTACTTGAACAAAGTTTGGGTACAAGAGGACAAAAAGGAAATGATCAGCCCAGAAAACACAAAGTATCAGTCATTTTAAAAAATTCAAGAGGGCTGGAAGGGCAAAAAACTTTTTTTAGAGGTCACTGTGGTTAGACAAGGCTAATTTTAGACAAGATATAGCTTATATAGGGGATAACAGGCACATTAATATTAATTGAAGTAAAAACCAATCAGGAATACTTTTATGTTTGGGGGGGGGTTGGTTTTTTTTTTTTTTCCACTTTATTCAGTAAGCTTTTTGATATTTTAACCAAGCCATAGATTATAAAAAACTGGGTTCATCTTAGAATCTTAGTTCTTCAGCCTTGAACTACAGTTCTTTCTGAAGAGCCCATCTGCAGATGAACTAAAATAAGCTATTTTATAATTTAATTTAAAACTCAGATGAAAAGCCCTTTTCTTTAATAGGCTAGCCAGGTGTTAAAGCAGGGGTGGGAGGAATACAGTATGCAGGCTGGATCCGGCCCACCAGCTGATCAGATATGGCCTGCAGGCAGGCACCCACCAATTGACTGGATTTGGATCAAATCCGCAGCTGCTCCTGTACAGCTCCACATGGGGCCGAGCCCTGCCCAAGACAGCCCATGCTGCGCTCCCAACCACATTTGCCCAAAATGCTAGACAGCACTGCCTTAGCCCTGGCCAGCGCACACAGCTTCCTAGTGAGGCTACTGTGCAGCTGCCCAGGTACTGCTTGGCTTCCCCCACTTCCAGCAGCTCCTCATCCTCCTCTTCCTGCCCCTGCTGCATTGCTTAAAGCAGGGAGGGGAGGGAGAAGCCAAACAGTACCCAGTCAGCTGCAGAAGTAGCCCCACCAGGAAGCTGTGCACATTGCCCAGGGTCAGGGCCAGGGCAATGCTGTCTGATAGGCACAAGCAGAAGTACAGCATGGACTGCCCCAGGTGGGAATGGGTGGGGCTCACCCCCATGCGAAATGCCACAGGGGCAGCTGCAGGCTAGATGCAGGGGTGTGAGGCAGACTGCACATGCACTAACTACACCACCCAGGTGAGCTCTGCTGCACATCCCCCCCTGCCCCTTCCTCCCTCCCTCCCCCCACCCCCAGCCAGCTCCCAGGACCTAGCATGGGGGCAACACCCAGCCCCCACACACACCCCATCCATACCCTTCATCCACAGTACACAAGAGTAATACCATTTTGAGCTATAATGCAATTGCTTGTATGTACACTACCGGAAAAAACTTAATCAGGACAAAAATTATTTTTTGAAATACAATTAAAATATATTATAGCAAATGGTTGATTTTTAGTATACAACTTGTTGTTTTCTATAATTTGTTAAAATGATAGGTTCTGAAAGATTTTTTGTGTGCGGCCCTTGACAGCTCACTAAAACTCATTAAGTGGCCTTCCAGCCAAAATAACTGCCCACCCCTGTGTTAGAGGCTTTTTAAGACTTTAGGACTTAAGATAAATTAATTTTAAATTGTCTCATGTTAACAAGATTGTTTTGTTAGATGAATGTGCATTTTATAAATGTTTAATCAGTTTCTTGCTATGCCTCATCTGTACGGTTTAATCATTAACATCTAAATGACTAATAGATTTTTTTGTTCAAATTTACCTATCTTTATGAGTCTGACTGGCTGTTTGAAACTTTCTTGTTCTCAGAACATATCTAGGAGTCATTACAAAGACCTAGGACAGCCAAGTGATACGGTCCAATTTCTAAGAAAAGGCCTGCACCCAGAAATGTAATAGACGCCGAAGAAAGAGGTAGTGCTGCAGTTTACTAACAATAATGAAAGCCTAAAAAGCATGTGATCTGAGTGTGATCAAATCCAAACATAGCAGTTGGGTGAAAATTCAGCTAAGAGAACTTCACCAGGGCTACAATATATGTTAGAAAAGAATTACATCTTATACCTTTGTACAGACTTCTAGTATAAGGGGGGGATATAAAATACGCATTTAACATGCACAGTACCTTGTTGGCAAACTTAAGTTGTTTTAACTTATTCATCCATTTTTTTCCCCAAACGTCCTAGGAAAATTTTAAGATGTAAAATAATGGGAAGAGCAATCTCAGGAAATCATGGTGGGGAATATATTATTGTACTTCATGTGCATCCATCTCTTATTTAATAAGACTCCCCTGCACACAAGTACAAACACACTCCCCAAAAAATACCAAGCCTGAAGAATAATGTGAAATTTACAAGCAATAGATGTGTGCACAAGGACCGAGTGAAAGGTACACACATCATCATGAAAAGTCAATTTGAAACTTGTTCACTTAGAGAATGCTACTGAACCAAGTACACTGAGAATAGTAAAAAATAAATGAAATTATCAAGATTGGAAGATATCAGTATGTGGATCAATATTTGAGTTAGAAAGCTTGAAAAAATAAGAGTTTTTGTAAGGAACAAGTCTTTTTCTACTTGTGATTGGTGTGGGACAAGGGAAAACCCTGCATTCAACTCCACACAAAATATTCTAGGAGTTACTAACTGAAGTAGTACAGAAAAGCACAATAAAAAAAAAATCAGTACATCAAGACTAAGTACAGACAGCCCAAGGCTGAATCGATTAAATCTTTGCAGGTGAGTCTAAGCTGTGTAGATTGAACTAATAAGCAAGTGAACAGACATTCACTTTTGATTCTAGAAATGCAGCCACTTGCCTGCAGTAGCCCACGCCAGAAGCCAGAGGGTGCTAAAGCATGCCTCCCTACTCAGCTGGGCCAAGGGTAGCCTGGGTAGACAGCTTGGGCCAAGGGTAGTCTGCCCATCCTGTGATTTGGGTGGGGGGAGGCTTGCAGGAGAGGTGCAAATCACCCTGGAAGGCTGGGGGACTGTAAATTAACTTGACTGTGTAGGGGGATCTGGGACAGAGGTTTAGTAAACCAATTTGACCTAAATCAGTTAAGTCTTATATTACACCCATCCAGGTTTATCTTAAACCTGTTTTGGCTGTTTTGAAAGCGGTTTCTGTGCACTGAACTTCTGTTGTGTTACAGATTTGAATGGGTTTCTGATCACTTATACCAGTTTATGTGTAATTTCTGTCCCTAGCCCAAAGGGGCTGAATTTATATGGAAAGCTTAAGAATAGTTAAATGTGCCTGTATAGTTTAGTTTTGTAATAAATCTCTGTATGGAGAAAGGTGATTGTCTAGAAATATTTGCAGGGTGCAAAAATCAAGGGGGAAGAATAATGATTTAAAGCAGTGTATCTTTATTTAAAGCAGTCAAGATGAAGAATAGGAAAAGTATCTTGTGGACAAGACAGAACAGTCTAAAACAGTCACCTGAGAAAACTGACAGAGGCCCAGCACTTCAGACCTGCAAACTGAGCAGGATGGAACATATCACTCAAATGTGCCCATAGAGACTTCTACACTAACAGAGAAGGATTGGAAGATCTAAAAATATATATTTTCAGTCTAATATCTGTGACTGAATTAAGTAAAACATTACCACTTTAAACCAGGGGTTTAGAAACTATTTCCATCCAAGTTGACATAATTCTTCAAAGTTCTTGAAAATAATGATTGCAACTTTAAATGCTGTAAGAATTGCAACTGTGTCATGGAGTAGTTTAACTGCAAAATCATTATTTCACATCCTGAAGAAATAACATAGGCCCCTCAGAGGATCACAAACAGAAATGAATAAATGTATCATTCAGAAGAGGAAAACCAGTTACGACAGTGTAACATGTAACCAAAGGGAACCAAGTTAAATAAAACAGACCTCAGTATTTAATTTACCAGCTTTAAGGTTAGTGGGACAGAAGAGCTATTAAGACACAAAACAATTACATGCACATTAAAGCATAAAGACCTCTGTAAAATCAGAAAAGAGTCTAGCTAGTCTAAACTAAGTGTAATGTTGAAAAAAAAAGAGACTGGACCCTAAAGCTAAATTAGGCAGGCTTCATTAGGTTTACAATGACCACTCTAATGCTAAGACAATAACATAAGGCAACAAACTGTAACAGACAACTCAGCTAGCCAGATGGCCTGCCACAGTGCATTCCATGTGGTACTACAGGGCAAAATGAGAGAGAGTAATTCAAACTTTTTGGAATACAGTGGTCATCATTTAAAACATTTGCCAACAGTTGCTGAACTACAGCAAACAAAGCAGACTGGGATTTACAGAGGGACTCAGGAGAATTTGGATTACTCACTAGGATGTGGGCATCTAATTCACTTGAGTCCCTTTGGGGGGAGGGGCACACAGCCAAAAGTAATAACTGCTAGTAGATGTTCACTTTTCAAAGGCAACTCCTAAGTTTACAATTTAATCAAAATACAAACTTCTGAAAGTAGCTGACAAAAGTTAATAATGCATCTGTAATACAGGTGCAAGAGACCAGGAACTTTGTAAGGGCTAGAAATGCCCAGCAAGTCAAAGTAAATCTGCAGCACAGTTCTATACGTATCATTCATTGCCCAGGGGTGGGGGTGGGCAGGGTGGAGGAAGGGGTGAGGGGAATCAAATGCATTCCCATCCAGTGACATTTTGGTTGAATAAAGAGAGATTATCATATTGAAAAAGAACATTTTTGGATTAGCCCTAATCTAATAAACCCTAAGAAACATCATTGCAAACATAGGTGATGGGGATGGAGATATTGTGTATGTTACCAGACCCATCAATTGCAAGATAAATTAAACACATTCTAATAAATCTAGGAACATTACAGGGTATGTGTGATAGGGAAAATATGTGATTTATGGTGGTCAGCTAGCTCAGCTGATTGCCATAAAGTTTGCTCCCTCTCCTCCTTCCTCCTACTTGCCTCCGTGGCCCAAGAAATACTTCCCAAGCACCAGCTCCATAATGTTTTTAGTGGTTTTGACAATTAGCTTGCCAGAGTAAAGTCTGAACACAGCCTTTACAGGAATTTATTTATATTATCTATAAAAATTACTCACTAGGTTACCTTAGCTGTGAATTAACATTATGCAACACTGAAAATAGAACACAGTGCAAGAAGTGATTGATAGGAATTTTAAAGGATGCTTTGGAAATAGATCACAGTTTCTAGTTTACTACTTCTTTGCCACTATTTTGTGAGCTTGTTTTGTCTCTTTTCTTGAAATTGCAAAATGTTCCTGGCTTCCTGATAAGGAAATCTTTCCAGGCCTTTCTTTATTTTTCTTGCCCGTCTCTGGACCCCTTTTAACAACCCACAACTAAACACAGCATTCTGAGTGAGGCCATACCCATTAATAGAAAACCACTATACCATGTTCAGTGTTTTCTAGCCCACCTATTGCATTTTCACTGTCAGCTTACTTTTCTGACCACTGCGCATTGAACAAGTGTTTCCCTTTAGCTCCCCTCTATCATCAAGGTCTTTTTTCCCCCTGAAGTTGCAATCAATTTAGCACAAACAATGTATACATTTTTCCTTCTACTACCCTTTGCCTTATATTTGTCAAGCTAAGATTTCATTTGTCATTTTGCTGTTCATCAACCTAGGAGATTAAGCCCATTTGAAATGAGTCTTTCAGCTTCAACTCATTCAAGTATTGACTCCAAGATGAACATGGGCCAACAATGCGAGGCCACGGTTGGCAGGGCTAACCGGACCTTGTCGTGCATCCACAGGTGCATCTCAAGTAGGGCCAAGGAGGTGATCCTCTCCCTCTACTGGTCAGGGCGCAGCTGGAGTACTGTGTCCAGTTCTGTGCACCCCACTTCAGGAGGGATGTGGACAACATTGAGAGTGTCCAGAGGAGAGCCACCCACATGATCCGGGGACAACAGGGCAGACCCTACAATGAGAGACTGCGGGACCTGAACCTGTTCAGCCTTCACAAGAGAAGCCTGAGGGGGGACCTGGTGACCATTTATAAACTCATTAGGGGGGGGACAAGAAGGGTTTGGGAGAGACCTTGTTTCCCCTAGTGCCCCCTGGCATAACAAAGAATAATGGCCACAAGTTGTTGGAGAGTAGGTTTAAATTAGACATCCATAAGAACTACTTCACAGTTAGGGCGGCTACAATCTGGAACCAACTTCCAAGGGAAGTGGTGCTGGCAGCTACCTGGCTGGAGTCATTTGAGCCCAGTTTTTCTCCTGCCCAGGCAGGGGTCAGACTTGAAGATCTACAAGGTCCCTTCCGACCCTACTTCTACGATTCTATGAAGTAACTTCTCATCTATAATATTTCTCACCTGACTGTTCACCCCTTTCCAAGTCATCACATCTTATAAATTGGCACATGTGACTTGGAAAGGGGTCAACAGTGAGGTAAGAAATGTTGTAAATGAGAGAAGTTAGTTGGATGATATATAGATATAGGTACATACATATATTTTTATATGTATATCTATTTCTCTATCCATGTGTGTGTTGCCCATCTCCCTCCACAAAAAGATGAATGAGAAAAACAGAAAAACAGATTAAATACTAAAATAAAATAGTTTGTAATAAACAACAGATAAAACGGTGCTCCAAAAGTTAACCTCTTCTACTAATAGCTTGCCCAAATAAAAAGGTCTTGCATCATTTCCTGAAGATGCCTCAAGATATTTATTTACTAAACATGGCATAAAACCTTGTGAAGGTTTATTTTAAAAAATAAATAAATGAAAACTCTTGTTTTTACCTCTTCCCTTTCTCTCATGTAAGCAAAAAAAACCAGAGAAGTAGTAAAAGAGGAAAATGTAAAGAAGGAAGAGGAGAAAGAAAGCCCCATATTATTTTCCATGAACACAGGAAAGCTTTTTGATTTTCAGTTGTCATTGGAAAAAAAAGTCAGATAAACTATATTAAAAAATGTCAGTACTCATTGAAAAAAGTTTAGCACAGTTCAGTCAGCTTAAGTATAAAATATTGACCCAATCATGCATTGACTATTAGCCCTTAAGACACTACACATTTTTTTCCCACCGTGCAATTTGACCATTTATATCCTTTAGCCAACATCCATTTTATCAAGGAACATTAATTTTACCCCAAGACTTTCCTTAACAGCTTCTTACAACGGACTTTGACAAAGGCTTTTTGAAGTCATAACTCATACAAGCTGGCTTTCCTTTATCTACTATTTTGTGGCATGCTTGCAGAATGCTAGTAAAAGTCTGAGGAGACACTGTTTGGAAATAGATTCATAGATTCATAGCTGTAGGGTCAGAAGGGACCTCACAGATCTTCAAGTCTGACCCCCTGTCCTGGGCAGGAGAAAAAACTGGGCTCAAATGACCACAGCTAGGTAAATGTCAAGCCTCCTCTTAAAGACCCCCACGGTAGGAGCCAGCACCACTTCCCTTGGAAGTTGGTTCCAGATCCTAACTGCCCTGACTGTGAAGTAGCACCTCCTGATATCTAGTCTGAACCTACTCTCTAACAACTTATGGCCATTATTCTTTATTACTCTGGGAGGCACTTGGGGGAGCAAGGTCTCTGTCATTCCCCTCTGGTCCCCCCCTAGTAGGTTTATAGATGGCCACCAGGTTCCCTCTCAGCCTTCTCTTGTGAAGGCTGAACAGGTTCAGGTCCTGTAGCTTCTCCTCATAGGGTCTGCCCTGCTGTCCCCAGACAATGCAAGTGGCCCTCCTTTGGACCCTCTCAATGCTGTCCACATCTCTCCTGAAGTGTGGCGCCCAGAACTGGAGGCAGTACTCCAACTGCAGCCTGACCAGTGTCGCATAGAGGGGAGGATCACCTCCTTGGCCCTGCTTGTGATGCATCTGTGGATACACAACAAGGAGCGGTTAGCCCGACTGACCATGTCCTCGCATTGGTGGCCCATGTTCATCTTGGAATCGATAATGACTTTCCACCACTGTGCTTTCAAGAAGAGAGTTCCTCAGCCTATAGGTATGCTGCTGGTTCTTACTGCCCAAGTGCAGCACCCTGCACTTGCAGTATTTAATCCCATCCTATTCTCATTTGCCCACCCCTGTAACCTGTCCAGGTCCAGCTGTTTCCTGTCCCTCCCTTCTGGCATGCCCACCTGACCCCAAATCTTGGTGTCATCTGCGAATTTAAATAGGGTGGTTTTCACCCCCTCGTCCAAGTTGCTAAGAAGAAATTGAACAGTGTGGACCCAAAAACCGAGCCCTGGGGGACTCCACTGCTCACATCCCTCCAGGTCGAATATGACCCGTCCACCACCATTCTCTGAGTGCAGCCCCTCAGCCAATTTGCTATCCATCTGACTGTGTAGGCATCAATGCCACAGTCACCTAGCTTTTTAATGAGAATGAGGTGGGAGACAGTTTCAAAGGCCTTCCTGAAGTCCAAAAAGACTACATCCACCGCGACACCAGCATCCAGTGATTTTGTGACCTGATCATAGAAGGCAATCAGGTTGGTCTGACAGGACCCTTAATGAAACCATGCTGGTTGCCCCTGAGCATCATCCCCACTGCTGGCCCTTCACAGATGTACTCCTTGATAATCTTCTCAAAGAACTTTCTCAGGATCAAAGTAAGACTAATGGGCCTATAGTTGCCCGGGTCCTCCCTCCTCCCTTTTTTGAAGATGGGAACCACATTGGCCCTCTTCCAGTCATCTGGCACCTGGCCAGAGCACCACAAGTGCTCATAAAGCTGTGCCAGGGGCCCCGCGATAACCCCTGCCAATTCCCTCAACACCCTGGGGTGGAGAACATATGGACCTGCTGATCTGAACAAGTCCAGCCCCTCCAGAAGTTCTCTGACTCAGTCCTCCCTGACCCTAGGCCTGGCGGAGTCTCTCCTGAATCTGTCCTGAATCTTGGTGGGGGAGTCCCGGTCTCTGCACACAAAAAATGGAGGCAAAGAATTTGTTAGAAAGGTCTGCTTTTTCCTTTGGTGCAACCACCAGATTGCCTAGCATACCCTGCAGGGGCCCCACATTACCCAATGCCTTCCTCATACTCCCTATGTATTTGAAAAAGGACTTTTTGTTGTCCTGTATACACTGTAGCAGAAGTCTGAGTTGCATCATTCAGATGAATACAATAAACTTCATCTTCCAAGTCTATTTATTTATTTTCATCTATTTTTTTTAGTAAGACAGAATACATGACATATGTGCTAGTTTGGGGGAAGTTAAAAGAAATAATATATAAATTAAGGCCTGAATTTTCAGAAATACCTAACAAGTCCATTTAAAATGAGCTTGAGTTTCAGTAGGACTGGGCTATAGTGCCTGATCCGCTGCCCATAGAGCAAGTTCCTATCTCTTAAAATCTTCTCAAGATCCTGTTGTTGGTATCTATATCAAGCCATGACCATACATATTTTTAACTGAGTTTAAGCTAATGAAAGGCATCTGAAACAAAAGCTAAAAGTATCAGTTTTCTGGAAATGTACTTTAGCATTTACATAGTTTCATAGTTTCTAGGGTCGGAAGGGACCTGAGCAGATCATTGAGTCCGACCTCCTGCCATGGCAGGAAAGAGTACTGGGGTCAAACAACCCCAGCAAGGTGTACATCTAGCCTCCTCTTAAAGACCCCCAGGGTCTTGGCCAGCATATGTGCCAATATGAGAAATTACTGAAAAATTAGCTCTCACTTTAGGCGGATTTATTTGTGCTTCCTAATAAAACACACCTGAAGCCACAGTAAGTAGTTACCACATACTGCTCCACTGTAAACTGCAAATCTTTCATTACTTTCTCATTGGTCTTGTACAAGCATGACCAAGTGATAAATTCAGTTAAGGCCATCCATCTAATATTGCTAGTGTCCAAGGTTTTTGGGGAAGGTGCAAGTAACATGAATTTTACTCAAGATGGCTCACGAAAAGAATGTAAAATATTGTATTCTTTAAAAACGCAGGTCATTGCCATTGAAATGTCATTGCAATTCATAAAATAGCTGTTTCTTTAGTAACTGCATACACACGTTGCTTTTTTCATTTGCATTACGCTGCAATACTTGCCCACAAACATGTGTTTACCCATGAATGCCTAGTGTCACTCTTAGTTATACGTCTTGTGAAATTCCAAATGCTTAAGCCACAAAGTAAACAAAGCAAAGGAAAACCAAACTTCGGTTACTGTCTCATCCTCCATTGTGTGTCATGATCCAGCCCAAATTATTTTATGCAAATAAAAATACAAAATATCTGGAACTGAGTCAGAATTTTTTTTTCCTCTGGAGCTTTAAAATACTCATAAAACGTCCCTGCATAGTGCCTCATTATTAATTTATCCAGTTTATTAATTCACACTTGGTTAATCCATGACCCAGTAATTCACCTATGAAAAGGTTTCCCCCCTCCTCTTTGAAGAGTAGCTCAGAATCTTTGAGAACTGTGCTCTTCTATTATTAAAAATATCGTTATTTGCCAAGATATACTACAACACTTAAATACATGCTGAAAAAATCAGTAAAGTACTCCACTAGCATCATCATCATATGGAACCAGAGCTGTATTCATCAAAGCTCATGCTCAAGTCAATAAGAGATTTTCCATTGATTTAATGAGAATTAAATCATGTTGCACATGAATAAAGGAATTTTGTCAGACAGTAAAATAATAGTTTACCATTCCTGTCTGTTTGCCTTATTTCAAAGAAGTTAGTAATCTGGAATAGGTCATCACTCCGTAGTGTGAATGAACAAGGTTGTCTGTTCTATTCCATGTCTCTATGGAGGAAGGGATGACATTTTAGAATATTTTCAATACAATTTGGCTGCTTATATCAAGTCAGTTTAGTTATAATGACTTTGAAGCATACTAATTACTCTTCTATAATGCGTCCCCTCAAATTATGATGTTCTGGTAGAGATGTCTCAGTAGATTTACAAGATGTAGCAGAAGAGTTTTTTACTCTACAAACTGAATTACCGTATACCTTAATATACATCACTGTCAGGGAAACAAGTAGCTGTAACTACTTTACACTACATTCTGGGAATGAAATGTCACTCCACTAAAATATACAGAAAATAATTAATTAAGCACTGTATTACTTGCTCCAATCTTCTACAAATCTTGTAAAAAAGTAAGTGACAAACACAAAGCATTTGCTGATAATGGTGAATAGCAAAGAATAAAGTAAGTGTGAGTAACAGGTATAGGCAATGTTACAAAAAGTTTGATACTTTTACTTGTTTTGCTACTTATTTGCTTAAATGTGTTTGCATTTGTATTCTAGCCAAAGTAAGCATGGTCAGGTCTTGGAGTCTATTTGGATGTTTCTGGTCCAGCTGTGGCCCCACTGATAGTTTGTCTATCTAAATAATGAACTGTAGGAACCTGTAAAAACCTGATTCCTATTTAATTACTGACTTCAAATCAACAGAAAATAACAGAAGCACTAGTTCTATGAAGTCAGAATAATACAGATGTTAAACTCTACTACTCAGCAGCCTGCTTAAAGACCAAAAAGCTAACACCTAACCCTTTTTTCATGTTGCCCCTGAAAAAAAGGAAACGTCAGCCCCTCCACTTCCTTTGAGAAAGTTTGTGGTACCAGACAGAAGTAATGCAAATGAATCTAACCAATGAACAGTATTGTTTCCAAGAAGAGAGAGCTCTTTTCTGGCTAAAGGCATAACCGCTAGAAAGCAGATATAGTGTAGCTCAATTCCTCCCATCCTAACATACATACTACTGCCTTATCTCAAATATTAAATAAGAGCCAGTTTTGCAGCCTGCTGAGGAATTGCAGTTGTTTTCTAGTGGAAATGAACTAATAAATTACAGAGGTACTTCTGCCCCATGCAGATACTGCAAAAGTCCCATTACAAACAGCATCAGCATCAAATTCACAAGGAAAACAAGTCATTCAAACAAATTCACAAGTCTCAGATTTCTCTTTAGGAGAAAATTTCCTTTTATATACACAAAAATGTTTTACAAACAAGCAAAAGACACCTGCCATTGGCAATTATTCTCTGAGGGACCAACACAATCCCTAACCAAAATGCAGATTTCAGCTTTTTGCTCTGCCTAACATAAAAATTACTGTTTCTAAGATGATAATGCATAGCACAAGAGCCCTCGTATCTAAGACTTAACAATGCCATTCACTATGAACTGTATTACAAAAATGCAGATAAAAACCTATGTTAGGTTTCAATTGTTCTGAATTCTGCTTACCAGAATGTTTGTGGATGTGTGGGAAACAATACTAGCCTTACTGTGCATATTCCTAAACTGGCTTATCCCTGGAGTATTGAGGCATTTAGATGTGCCACAGGTGATGCATGCCACCTTCTCAAGTTTTGGAGGCACATGTGCCCCTTTTAAAGTGCATTACCCGGCTTTGTACCCCTGTTCACTGTTACAGATGAGAAAAAACATGTGCCCCATGTTACAGCTGCATTGCAACTGCTCTGACAACCCAAAAAATACTGTACCATGTTTTTCTCCTCATTCTTCCTTCATTCAGATTTCCCCTTTCCCTTCCTTTGCTTTCCCATCCCCTCCTCTCATGTACAGCAGTTCTCAACCTGTTCAGACTCAAGTCACCTCTCAAAAAATGACAGAGCTTTGTTTTTATTCATTTTATGCAAGGGGGGGAAAAAAATCACTGAGCTGTTTCTATGGCGCAAAGGGCCAGAAAGACCCAAAAGGGCAGGCTGTTTAAATGCACTGGTTTCCTAGTTGAAATACACAAGACATAAAGAATGGTCATTTACTGAGTCCGGACCATAGGACCCCTTTTCCCAGCGTCCTGTGTCACATAGGGGCAGAGAGCGGATGCTGAAAGGAGACTGAATTATGGTTTCCCACCTCCCACTGTTCCTCTGCCACTATCAGCCTCCAGCATTTAAGGTCTAGGAAGTTCTGATTCAGAGGCTATATCCCTAACTCCCCTGCTCAATAGCTACTGACTACAAGTTACCCAGGGAGGTTGTGGGCTCTCCATACTTGGAGGTTTTGGAGACCCATGTAGACAAAGCTTTGGCTGGGATGATCTAGTCGTGGATGATCCTGCTTCAAGCAGGGGTTGGACTAGATGACCTCCTGAGGTCCCTTCCAGCCCTAATTTTCTATCATCTATGATGCCTCTTTCCTCTAAGGATCTATCCCATCCCTTTTTGACTCCGGCTACACTTCCAGCTGCCACAACATCTGGCAGCAATGAGTCCCACGGGGCAGGAAAGACCTTCCTTTGGTTCACTTTAAATTTCCTACTGACTGACTTCATTGTGGGGGGCCTTGGGTCTCTGGGTTTAACTTGGGAACCAAGTCTGCACCCTTCTGACCTTGCATGGAGCATCTCAACATGCGCCAGAGAGCACCTCGCAGCCTCCCAAGGCAGCATCTCGAGACCGCCTTGGCAGCACCTCAGCGGCCCCCAGGGAGCCCCTCGAGACGCCCCTAGCCTGCGCCTCGAGGGCCTCCTCAGGGAGCACCTCGCAGCCTCCCAAGGCAGCATCTCGAGACCCCTCTTAGCAGCACCGTGCGGGCCCCCAGGCAGCATCTCGACCGCCTCCCTACGGACCACCTCGAGGGTCCGCAGGGAGCACCTCGAGGC
>NW_017728906.1:147645760-147658676 GCF_001723895.1 Crocodylus porosus | reverse complement strand
GGGCTCGTGGGGGGCGCCGCCGCCCAGCTCCTCCGAGCCGCGCAGGTACTTGGTGTAGTCTCGGCTGGCGCGGCGCATGGCGCTCGGCGGTGCCCCTGGTCCTGGTCCTGGTCGTGCCCGTGCCCGCGGCCCCGTCCTGCAGCACAGCGGGGGCAGCCTGCCCTTATCAGCTCGGCCCCGGCGCCGCTGCCAATGTGCGCCGCCTCTTCCCGCCTCCACCCTCGCCCCGCGCCTGGCAGAGTCTCGCTCCCTGCGGGACCGCACCGGGGGGGGGGGCTTGCAAGACTGTGGCAGCTCCCCCCGCCCCTCGCACGGCCGCCCTTTCCGCCCTCCGCAGCCGCGCTCGGAGACTGCCCCGTCCACCCCACCTCGCGTTTCACTGCCACGTGCTCAGGGAGCCGTAGCCAAGGAGGGCTGGAAGGGACCTCGGGATCACCTCGTGTCCAGGACCATCCCCAACTACACCGTCCCAGCCAAGGCTTGGTCTACCTCAGTCTTAAAATCCTCCTCGGGCCGATATTCTGCCACCTCTTTCCCTAACTCCTTCCAGTGTTCTCCTGCCCTCCTCATGAGAAAGTTTTTCCTAATATCTAACTAAATAAGGAGGGCTGGAAGGGACCTCGGGAGGGCATCAAGTCCAACCCCCTGCCCAAAGCAGGACCATCTCCAACTAAATCATCCCAGCCACAGCTTTGTCAAGCTGGGTCTTAAAAACATCCAAGGATGGACTGTCCACAACCTCTCTGGGTAATCTGTTCCGGTGCTTCACTGCCCTCCTAATGAGGGTAGTAGTCTTCCTAATATCCAGCCTAAATTTCCCTTGCTGCAACTTGAGACCATTGCTCCTTGTTCTGTCATCTGCCACCACTGAGAACAGTCCAGCTCCATCCTCTTTGGAACAACTCTTCAGGCAGGTGAAGGCTGCTATTAAACATCCCCTTCCCTCTCTGTTTTACTGCCTCAGGGAAGTGTCGAGAGCATCCCTTCTCCAGCTTGACTAAGAGAAGCCAGCCCAGCGATTCTCAACCAATGTGCCACAGCACCCAGGGGGAAGGCCTCAATATCCACTGCAGAGTGCCACACCACGCGGGTACTTGGTGCAGCAGCACAGTTCATTGTGCAAATGTGATTCATCATATAAAGCCCAGGAAGATTTCCAATAGGCATCTGTAGCTGTGGGCTTTCCAAGTCCTTTGCAACAGGAAAGCAGCTGTATTATTTTTTCTGCGTTCAGATGAGAGTCAGAACAAAAAACTGGCATTTTCTGAGGGGGGCTTTGAGTCTATGCAGGAGCTCTTGAGCCTAAAAAAGTTGAGAATCACAGAGCTAGCCAAAAAGAGGTCCTAGTCTCCTAGGTCAGTGGTTTTCAACCTGTCGTCTGTGGACACCTGGCATCCACAAAGGATGATGATTAATCAAAAGTATGTGAATATCCACACCTACAAGTCAAGGGGTCTGCACCTCCATTCAAAATTGTTTTGGGGATCTGCAAATGATGAAAGTTTCCAAACCACTGTGCTAGTCAGAAGGGCATTTGCACAGGGCTAAAAGTGACTCCTTATTTTCAGTTTGCAACGCAAGCTAAATCATCGCCCATCCCTTCCCCTCTTCTCTCCTCTCTCCGATTTGTGGTAAGTAATGTAGGGTCCAGTAAGATATCCTACTGGGAATCATAAAATATGGAAATGAAATAAATAATAAGGAATTTAATAGAGAATGAATACATCACTGGTCACCCCCATGTGCCACATCCTAAGGACATGGAGTCTATCCTAAGGGAGCTGGGAAAGGGTGCTGCCAGACCCAAAGCTCAGAAATAAGCATCATACCGGAATAAGGACTGGGTTTCACTGACTGTCAGGTGACCAAATTTCTCTTGGGTCACTCCAAGAGACAAGGCCACGGTGATTAATAGACAAGAAGCCACACCCAAAGCTCAGTTTTGCAGTGATCTGGTACCACATGACACCCACATCATTTTCCAGTATTCAGGACCTGGAGTTTCAATGAATGTCAGTGACCAAATCAGTCTGATCTCACTCAAAATCAGTGTTTCTCAACCTGTGGGTCGTGACCCAAAAGTGGGTCACAAGAATATTTCAAAGGGTCACGAGCTGCAGCAGGGCAAAGAGGTGGCAGGAAGGTGCCTTCCCTTTCCAGCACGGTGGGAGAGAGCTGCATGGCCAGGTTGATGACACTGGGGCCTGTGCCTATGCCTGCACCTGTGCTCACAGGGGTGGGCCAGCAAGGAGATGCTGCTTGGGGGATAGAAGGGGCCATGACCAGGCTGACTGGCATGGCACGGCAGCCCCAGCCCAGGGCAGTGGGGGTGCCACAGGCCTCTCCTTCTCTTCCAGCCTGTGCCAGGGCTGGACTCACTCCGCTGCTGCCTGCATGAGCTGGACCCACTGCAGCCACCATGCTCTGGCCCAAACAGGACGGGGGCAACTGGGGGCCACCTCGGGCAGGTTTGGGGGAGGCAAGGGTCTATGGGTTAGGAGTGAGGGACACTAGCATTAATACCTACATTAATACTTACACCCCCTGGGGCAGGCAGAGGACTGTGGGTTGGTCACAAGCAGGGTCAGGGGTGTGTGGGATGGGACAGGCAATGGATCTTTGCAAGTGAGTCCTGGCAGGAAAAAGGTTGAGAACCACTGCTCTAAATGATACGTTTGTCAGAGACTTCCTTGAAGAAGGTCAAAAAAGGAGGATGCTGTGAAGTTTTATTTTTAAGCCACATGCTGCCACAGTTCTCTTCCCAAGGTTAGCCCAGTACACTTATGATTGTCAGTGATGCAATCAGTCTCAGATCACCAAAGTGAGAAATCACCATGATCAGACTTTCTTGAAGAAGCTGGGGTAGTGCATTGCCTGAAATAGTTTTGATTTGTAATGGTATATAGCCAAATGTTAATCCTTGATGTGTGTATACATCAAGGCTTAACATGTATGTATGTGTTAGTACAGATTTTGTACAATTACTCTCCAAAGAAACCTATATAATCCCAAACCAAAATGCAGATGTCAGTTATTTGCTCTGTAAAACATACAATTACTGTTTCTAAGATGATAATAAATAGCACAAGAGGGACTGAGTTTTATCTAATTGTTACCCCTTATGACATGTCTCTTGGACCAGCACACTTATTTAATGTAGTTGGAACTAAAACCTATATTTCTCTCTTTTACATTCCCATGTTCTCTGCAACTTAGCTTAAGTCCAGAGCTTTGTCTCCTCAGGATATTTCTGAAATCAGTCCCTAGAGTTAAATTTTAGGAATACTGCATGGAAAACAATGAATGGAGGTGTTGTTTAGACATCTCAAGCTACAAAGAGAAAGTCAATTTAATTTTCTTATTATACATCAGTTCCCTGTCTTTCTCTCTCTCTTTCTTTACACATACAGATATATGTTTGTATATGATTTTGTTTACATTTTGTATAGTATTTTTTTCATCTGGAATACCTTTTAACAGCTTAAATAAAAAGTATATATAAATAACTGCCATAACCCTCAAGAAAGAGTTAAATTCACTTGCTCTGAAATGAAAAAAATATATTAAATAAACAAATAAATCAAACCAGTCACTATACCAGCTCTCTTCTGCTTCCAACACACATATTCAAGGCAAAGATTTTCTACAGGTGTCACTGTGAGCTTGGAACTTCTTTGAAGAACTTGGGACATGGTGTTCAGTGACCCGACCATTTGTTTCATCCTTAAACTCTGAAGATATTGTACCTGCTTTTCTGTCTGGCTTTGATTTTGGATATTCTTCTTCTTGTTATTCAGAATAAATCATGCAAAAAATATGTAGAACTTGAACACAGACTGTCTGGGAATGTGTCTATCTGTCTATCAAATCTTCACAAATTGTATCTACAAGTCTTTTTAGAACCCTAGTTTGCTCTTGGACACATTAATAATAGTAAAATCAGACACTGTTTTTCATTTACAAATATATCATTCTTTTTGGTACTGTTTTTTGTTTACTTCCACCAGAACTAATAGTTAGGACTTCCATTAGCACAACTTACTCCAAAATAACATTTGTATTTGTAAATATACAATGCCATGCCTCCTCAGACTGACTTCTCATGGTTTCTGGAAAAGATAGCATCATTAAAACATTCAAACTACTGAAAAAGAAAGTCTCCTTTTTATATCCGTTATCTATACCTGTGCTTGCTAATGTCCTTAGTGTTATAATATTTGTACAGTTACCAAATTACTCAGTATTCTCAATCGGAAAGAGAAGTCATCTTCTGTTGTTGGGTTATTGCTACATCTTTTTTGTTTAATTTCATCCTAGAAAAACCAGCAGTCTCAGTTTCAGTGTTTGTGGATTTAATTTTAAATGGTTGTTTTAGTTTCATGCCATATTCTTAAACTTTTATTTTTCTAACTGAAACTTGGAATTCTTGTTTCCATGAAAGAGCCACTACTATATTTTGTTTTCAGTTTGACCTCCGTGAAACAGTTTATAAAGCTGCCTCATTTCCAGGGTACAATCTAATTTATATTTTCAGTGATGTATCATTCATTTCAAAGCAATAAAACAGCCTTGGAGTGAAAATAAATCTTATGAATTCAAAAGTAGTCGTGAAATGGAACAGTCATTGCTAGTCAGCCCTAAATATTATGTGCAGAGTAAGGGTGTGCTTATAAGGAGAGTTAAAGTTAGTGTGTACACACAGCTCCTGCCCCCAATACACACACACATACACACTCAGCCACAACCTCCAGCACATGCACACACATACACATCCCCTCATTTCCAGATTTATCTTTGTCTGCCATCTGGGGATTGAGCTGGCAGCAGGGGTGCCAGCTCAATCGCATAATAAGAATGTAGAGTCCCCCTCATCTCTGCTGCCAGTGGGGGTGGCAGCCAGTTGCCTTCTGGGACATAGAGGACTACAAATTGGTCATTTTATCTCCATGAAACAGTGATAAATCAAGCTAAATCAAGATGAGTAATTCAGCTCATAGATAATCCTCACCTGAAGTGGCATAACTGTAAAATGCCCAGAGGGCACTTAGCATTTGTTAAGAAGTTTAAACATGAGATCTTCAAGTTTTAGGTGCCCTTAACAAGATCTAATTGTAATGTGTAATCTCACCCTAAGGTTCTAGTTCAAAGAAGTAGACTCTGGTCAAAGGAAGCTTTTGCTTCAATTTAAGTAAGGAAAGTGTTCTAAAAAGGCCTGAGAAACAGCAATTTCAATCAACAGTACAGGCAGTCCTTGCCTTACAACTTTTTGAGTTACAACTTTTGCACTTACAACATTTATAAATTGACACCCTGTTTCAAATTTCTGATATCAGTTTCAACTCTAGTTCTCTGTGTCGCAAGGTTGCTGTGTGGCCCATCTCCCTGGAGAACATTTGTCCAAACTTCCTTGGATACTTGCTTTAAGAAAGCAGACAAGACTCCAAAAGAACCTGCAGCCAAGACTCCTGAGAAGACTCCAGCCAAGAACACTTCAAAAAGTCCAGCAAAGTCACCTCAAAGAAGTCCTTCTAAATCAATGTGATTGCTATTTACAGTATAAATACATTAATATGGCTATATTACTCATCTATAATTGATTGAGTACAAAATTCTGGGTTATTTTTGGTGAAAATAGGGTATCAGGCCTTGGTTCAGGAACCAATTTCCCATTTATAGTACAGTTTCCTACAGGAAAATCAGATCCGATTTAAAACTTTTTGACTTAAGAAGCTGTTTTCAGGAACGAATTGTGTCATAAGTCTGAGGACTGCCTGTATATATATATATGAGTGCTTGTGCAACTGACTAATCTGTCTTGGGGCAGTTGATTGTCTGTATTGATTATTTCCTCTCCTTAGTCTGTGGTTTTGCTGGTGTTAATCCTTGCTAATTAACTCATTATCTAGTAGCTAATAGTAGCTAGGTACTGTGTATTGAGCAGGTTCCTAAGTGAATCATGATTGATTGGTAACTGTTAACACAGTGCTTAGCAGCCAGGCCTGCAGTAGTTCCCCTCCCCCTGCCCTGTGCCCCAAGACAGACACAGTTGCACAAGCACCCATGTCATGAGTTTTGCCTGTCAGCAGCTTGAGGTGGAGTTTCCCCCAAACCACTGCATTTATCTCCTTGAAACTTGACAGGCTTTGTGGCCTCAGCAGGGGCCACCACCCCTGCAGTTTTCACCCCCTGTGGTGCAACACATACACGTGACATGAGTTTTGCTTTCAAGAATTTGGGGTGCAGTTCCCCCCAAACCCGTGCACCTATCATCTTGAAACTTGGCAGACTTCATGCTCTCGGCAGAGGGTACCACCTCTGCATGTTTCATCCAAATCAGACAACAAACAACAAAGTTACAGATATTTCATTGATTCCCCATTATACCCTATGGCCAGATCTCCAAAGCAGCTCCGAAGCTTTTCTGAAGTGATTCAGAAGCTTCGAAATCCTAAAGAAGCCAGCGCTTCAATCTGGACATGCTGCTTCGGCGTCCAAAGCTTCTGAATCTTCTCCAGGTCCAAAACACGGTCTGAAGCCCCACACAGCCCTAATGTATAGGTGCCCCTTAAGTTGATTCACCTCTTTATTATTCCAGCACTACACAGAAGACCACATCACCCCAACAAAAATAGCTACCCTACCCCACAGTACTGGTGCAATCTATGCTGATGACCTGTCTTATGTGTGGGAACTGGCCCTCCCACCCTTTTCCCACATGGTTCAGCCATCATACAACTTCATCTGTGAGTCCCCCCCACATTGATTTCCATTATTGGAATTTCCATCCCGTGTCAAAATATGACTTTTCAACATTTGTTTTCAATTGAAGACAAAAAAAACAAACGTCAGTCTTTCATAGAAAAAAGCTCTGATTTTTTAACCAGAAATGTCAAAACAATTCTGTTTCACTGAATAGAATCAAAATGATACATTTTGAGTCATTTCATCATTAAATTGCATCCATGTATGGATGCATCCTGAGAGACATAGTTCAGATACTTTTTGTCCTACTGCCCCTGTTAACCTGGTTCTCTGGCTAAACTATGTATGCAGTCCACCAGTATTGTCCAACTTCTGAGTGGCTGGTGGCCACCAACCCTCCCACCCCCAACATGCTGCATGGGTCATATCGCCCATGCTCTGTCAACCACCCCTATGCTGCATTGCATGGGCTCCCACCACTATGTTAACAACCTATATCATGCACCATCCCCAGATCTACCCAGCCATAGGTTTCCTCAGCCCTGCATGGTTTGTCACCCTACATCCAGGGTTGGAGACAGGAAACAGAAGCTGGAACCTAAAGATCCCAGCAGCAGCAGTAGGAGGCTGATGAGGGAAGTGGCACCCAGACTGGGAATTCCGGGGGCCATAGGTTATGGCATGCAAGTGGTTGGAATGGATGATTTTTAAGACTCTTTAGATAATTGTTTGTCTGCGAAGTCAGAGAACTGGGCTGAATGTCCCAGTAGTCCCCTTCCCCTTACGTTTCTAGATTCTTAATTTTCTTTCTTTTACTCTTGAATTAAAAACAAACAACAGCAACAAACCATTGCTCCCCAAATTGTTAAATCCTAGATCTGGGCCTGTTGGTTAATACAGCCCTATTTTATTTATATCAGGCAAAAACCACAATTAAACCACAGTGAGCACAGTGCTATGGGCTTTGGGCCAGCTGCTATTTCTATTTTTCCCCTTCCATCCTCCTGCCTGGTACTCAGTAAATTCTAAGACAAAATGTGGCATCTCAGTTTTTACAAGTACCATTCCCCATGAGCCTGAAGTTGTCCTCCTAGTCATGCACATGCACAGAAGTTCCTTGGGCTTGACAGTGGCAAGCAACTTGGTCTTAGTTCATGCCTAAGTATGGCAGGGCACTAGTAGTGCCTGCCACTTTAAGGGTTGAGTCAAGCAGCTAGCAGGGCTTGATTGTGGCCATTTTAAAACACTGGCTGCCTATATAAACAGATCAGTTCACTGCTGGTAGGCAAGCAGGAACATTTCCTGGCTGAACTGCTGCATGGAACATCTTGCAGGTAGGAGCTAGAGGCTCTTGGTCCTAGGCATAATCTAAAACTGCACCCTGCTGGGCATGGGTGGCCTGGTGGGGCTCCTGGTGGTGCGAGAGTGCCCAGGAAGTGCCAGGCCAGTTACCTCCCTGGTGAAAGGCAGGGAGGGGTGCCTTAACCCTAGCCCCCATCTTCAGGTAGGGCTGCAGTCAGAGGAGGCCTGAAGGACAACCGAAGGGGTGTGTTGAATAGGGTTGAATGGAAGTAAACTTGAAGAACAATGCAAGGCCCAGCCCCATGAGAAGTTGTGCCCAGTGAGGGGCTTGGGGCAAAATTAGCCCAGGGTTTGGCATAAGGTCCTGCATGCTGAGGCCAGTATGGGAGTAGCAAAGCCTGATGGCCCAAGAGGCTGCTCAAGGATGAACAAGGGCAGTGAAGTGTGCCCCAGTAATGGGCAGTATGCTAGAGGTCCTGGTGAGAGAGGGGTGGAGTAGAAGAGGCCTCCTGTGGTATGAATGTGTGTGTGTGTGTGTGGAACCCAACTTTGGACGCAGCTTGCTCTGGTCTCAGACCAGAAGTAACATTAATCTAGATGCCATCTGCGAGGCATGGGCTGTGGTGTAAGGGAGGTTGGAACCGCAGACAGTGTCCCCTGGCATTGGAGCAGTAATGGGAAGTCTCCCACACGTACCATCTGTATATGGGAACAGCAAATTCATGGCAGGTGAGACTGGGCTGATTGCCCCGTAGAGACAAGTGAGACCCTGCCCTGAGAGCTGCCCCCTGTCACACTAAGCCTCATTAAGATTCATAAACCAGGTGTAACCTCCCATGTCATTCTCTAGCAACCTTCACTCTTTCTGGCCTTTCAGGCACCACCATCTCTTTTCAGGTTGACAGCCTGTTGCACGGCCAGATACCTCGAAAGTTCTCCAGGGATTCTTCCCTGCCACGTCTTGTTGGTATTGGTTATTTTTGGGAGGATGTTTTTAAGTTCTGCCCTCCCTGGTTCCCCCCTTCATCACTCTCACCTGGCCTCCCATATCAGCTGTAAGTCTGGACTCCAGCTTAGACAACATATGGATCTGTGAAACTTGTAACAAGCTGTAACACTCTTGAATTGGGCTTGTCAGTAGGGCTGTGGGAAGCTTTGGTCCCTGATTCGATTCAGCAGAGGTTCAGCTCAATTCAGTTGTCAAATCTCCGAATCCAAATCAAATCAAAGGACCCTTTAATATCTGAATTGAATTTCATAGACATTAGGGCTAGAAGGGACCTCAGAAGATCATCGAGTCCAGCCCCCCGCCCGAAGGGCAGGAAGTCAGCTGGGGTCATAGGATCCCAGCAAGATATGCATCCAATTTGCTCTTGAAAATTGGAACCCTCCGACTTGATTTGGAGAGATTTGGAAAGATTCGACGATTTGGACATAGACACAGCTTTAAATGTTTTTTCTACATACCTCTAGGTACCAGGCAGCTGGTGAATGCTGTGATGCTGGGGCAGATGGAGCATCCCACAGGAGTGCGGGGGGCTCCCCAGCACGCTTGGCAGCAGACCTGGAACTGGTCTACTTCCAGGTTCTCCGGGGAGCACTCTAGGCCCCCCACACACACCCCTCCCGACTTGGTGACTGGTGCCTCCCGAGTAGGGGGGGCACGCAGGATCCCCCGGCGACCAAATCGCTGAGCCGGGAGGGCACAGGAGGGGCCCCCAGCACTCCACAGCAGACCACTTGCCCCCGAAGGGGATGCCAATCACTCCTGGCCACTCTGGGCATTCTGGAGGACCCACTTCCAGTCCTCCCAACTGTCATCCGGTGGGGTTCTTATTCCCCTTTCCAAGGCCCAGCTGGTGAACAGGCATTGTCACGCTGCCATAAAGCAGTCCCATGCTGGTATGAGTGCACATGCTGGTTCTCCCGCAGCCCACTGTGGCCGCTTCAGCTTTTCTTCCAGTTTCATTGTGGCCCATCCTCCTGCGGTGGTCTCTCTCCCGCCACACTTCCAGCTCTCAGTGATGTCCCACCAGCTCCACACCTCTCTCTGCTCCTGCCCGCAAGGTAAATTTTGATTTGTGGTGATGTTCCTGCCACACTGGGCTTTCTTTAACTTATCTCTGCTGCACTACCCTTACCTAATGGTGCTTTCAAAACAGGCCTAAAAGATTATTTTTATACAGAAATCAACTTGAGGATAAGATGGGGTTACACCCTCTTTATCTACTGGTTCAGTTTTTAGAGCACTATCTATGATTTAAAAAGGTCTGGCTCTCAGTACTTTCCTGTATTTGAGGGGTTCAAACCCACATTCTCCTATCTCGTATGAAAACACCCTAACAAACAGGCTAGAAGCTATTCTGGGAACCAGAGGGGCTCTTAATCTTTCTTTTTGCATCTGCACCACTTTACATGGCGTAAGTAAAGATTTATTTGGCCATAGAAAGACAAGCCACAAGTGAAAACATGACTCACTAGTCTAATACAGCATTCATTCCTGCAGGAAAATCTTGGTGCTCCAGGGAATGTTTGTATATTTTATTTTAAACAGCCATCAGATAAAATATTTAAATAATTAATGGAGTAGGGCCTGGAACCCAGGTCTCCTCCCTTCTAGGAATATGCCCTGATCACTAAACTAGATACCATGCTTTCTCTGGATTTTTTGTTGTTCCATAAGAAGTGAAATAGCTTTGACATGGCTCCTTTTTTCCCCACTTCAGAGTAAGAAATAACCTGATATAGTCAGGGCCCTCCCCAGGGATAAGGGAAACACTGGTCTGAATGTCCTCTGGGAGAGGCAGGAACTGAGCCCAGGTCTCCCATGTCATGGAGAAGTGCTCAGACTACTGAGCAAAGATGACTTAACTGCTTCAGGCAGATATGTTATGAAAAAAAGAACTGTATCAACCTTTCTTTCAAAAACCAAGAGCTTACCCCTTTAATTCCCAAGCAGGATTCAAGACTGAATTTTGAGTGGAGACTTCTCCCTACAGGCATAAAGCAAGTTACCTAAGTCCTGGAAAAGGATAGGATTTCAGACATTCCTCCCTGCAGCATCTCCTATCGGCTGTCCAAGCACTGCCTTGCTTAGTATGCCAGCTTTTGTGGACTTCTTTCGTAGCTACTTATAACTCTGGACTGTGGATTCCGGTACAATGTCAAGGCACCTAAAAGTTAGGTGCCATAGTGAGTGCACTGAAGTTCTTTAGCTGGCTTGAGCCCTCATCTTGTACAATCAGGGTAGCCTACCGTAGCATGCCTCCAAAGTCCCTCATCAATTGTTGACAATTTTAAAAAGCCCACATCAAAATTTGCCGTGTAATTGCTTTAGTGTCCCTACACATGCCCCATGAGCATTGGAATTATAGTCTGCATGATAAAGTCCCAAAACAGTGGCTTCCCATCATACACACTAGAGCCAAGACCACAGAGAGGTACATGTGATTAGAAAGATTATGTAAACCATTGCTAATTCACAATTCTTCCAGATCTAATTAGATTAAATTAGCCATTTACATGTCGTTCAGCACAAACTAAATACAGAAATATCATAGCCTTGAAAAGCAACAAGACTATGATGTGCAGCAAAATATAGAATGACAATAGAATTTAACTGAGATAAGGAACAGAAATGAAATTAGATGCATTTTAAAATGTAGTGTTAGGTTACACGTCCTAAATGCATTTAATAAAATAATTTGCTTCACTTAAATGAAGTTATGCAAAGAGAGTATTACTTTAGCTTGATGAGCTCTTAATTGTGTATTTTAGAGTGTCTGAGTTGACTTTATTAGTCAAGAAGGAATCATCATAAATCCAATAAGATAAAATAAAAATCATGACAACTCATGCATTCAGTAGATATAGAAAAATATTAATGCCATTTAACTGGGCATCGGAGAGACCTTATCTACAATGCTGTGTGCCATTCTAGTAATCCTCATTCAAGAACTAATTCAAATTTGAAGAGGTGCAGAGAAATTTGAAGGAAACTGACAACCCTCCCCGCTTTTGAAGGGAACAGAAGAAATTAAAAGAGCTTGGCTTAGCAAACAATAAGAAGAGAAAAATAGGGTTTCTTTATATAATTATATGAGGTAAGTGACAGTGCAGAAGAGCTATTAAGTAAAACTTAAGGACAATACTAGCACAAGAATGAATGGATAGAAACTAGTTTCTAACCATAACAGAGAGGAGACTCTGAAACTGCCTGCCAGTGGAATTAGAGGGGGCAAAAAGCCTAGCTATTTTTATGATTGACAAGGGCTAATAGAAAACCTTGCCTATGACCACAGTGGACTTAATGATCCAGAAAATCCCTCTTAGTCCTGACTGCCTATATAATCCCTCTGTCTGGGGATCTTGAAGTACTTTACACATATTAATGGGAAACACTGCCCCTCCTGACTTGTCAGGCTGGATAAAGCATAAAAGTAGAAATGAACCTGGTTTCCTTGCCAATGAAGAGGAAAACATGGGGATTTGTCCAATAAGGCTGTGTTCCATGCTACCACTCCATAGAAGCTCAAAAGAGCATCTTAGAGGGAAGCTGAGGAGGTACATTAGTGTGGACAAACATTTAGCAGCTATGCAGAGCTGCATGTTAAACCCTCATATTCAGAAGATATTGTCACAGAAGCCTAAGGACTAACTAAGGAATTAAACTTTTTGAGAAATTTCTCAGCCTTCTGGAGCTTTTTTTGCACCATGGAGAAAACTTTGGTCAAAATTAATTAGGTCACATATACACACCAAGTTAAGTGAACACTGAGAAAAACCACACACACACACACACACACACACACACTATTTTAAGGAGATAAAAGAGAAAAGTCAACTTGTTTTGAAATAATACTGGAAAAAATTGCTAGGAAGAGTGTTTCATAGTTTCATAGTTTCTAGGGTC
>NW_017728906.1:147639862-147645660 GCF_001723895.1 Crocodylus porosus | reverse complement strand
CCGAGGGGGGCCCAGCAGGGAGGTGGCTGTTCTGGTCCCTACTTAAGAAGACGGAGGCAAAGAAATCGTTAAACATGTTAGCTTTGTCATCTGGTGTGACGACCAAGTTTCCCATCGTGTCCTGCAAGGGCCACACATTACTCGGGACCTTCTTTTTACCCCCTACGTATTTAACCCCCTACGTGTTGGTTGTAGCTGTGTTGGTCTGAGGACATAGACAGACATTTACTCAAAGAACCTTGTTTGCCTAGGAAGAGTGTAAAATTGTTATTAGTAGACGTCAGATGCATTAATAATGCTACCAAGCCAAGGGACACAAATGGTCCTAACACAGAGGAGGTCAAATGCACTTGCATGTTAGAACAAATCTGACTGGTGCAAATGAAAGCCGGGGTGGAGTCATGAAGACATATTTTTTCCTTCTCCTGAGTCTGTAGTAAGCATGCTAAATCTGAGCACCACATGGGCAAATTTATTTTCTTTTGAAGAGGGTTATGGAGGGACAAAGAAGGGAGAGCTGGGAACAATTGCTTTGAGTAACTTGCTTCCCTTAGTGTGCACTTTCCACCAATGAATGCTTCATACAGCTAAGAAAAGGGGAGGTTACAAAGCATAGGCATGGAACATAGGTCATTGACAGCAAGAAAACTAAGCTGCCCGTGCTGCTAATCAGAAGATGAGGGCAGAGAGTAGCACAGAAGGACTTCTACACTACACTGAAAATCTACAGTTCATGAAACTGAAGCCAGCATACAGCACAACTGCTTAGACTGTGTGCACGTGGCAAGTTATACCTCTTTTTCCCTTTTATTCAGGCACTAAGCCCTTGGAGAGAATAATGAGTTAGAAGCTCAGAAAGCCTGGTTTTTTTCACTTTTTTCCCCGCTTTCAGACACCTTTGAGTGGCAATCATAATTTGGGTCTAGGTTAATTTCTTGTTATAAGACTCTCCATGTATTAAATGGCAGTTTTACAATCCCATTATTGCAGACCTGGACAGTAAAGTTCAAGAAGTTCGTGAACCAGTTCACCACATTTATCTTGAACATGAACTCAGTGATTAGTCAATAGCTTAAAAAAACAAGGTTGGACAGCTGGTCTCTGAACTAACTCACCACAGTCTCAGGGCAGAGACCAAGGAAACTTAGGAAGTATTTTCAAATCCAATCTGCCAGATCACTCAGCTCTACAGCATACCCCAATAGGAAGCTAGTGTTATTTTCTCTGGAATCTAACCTACATTGTAATATACTCTCTATTTTATGATGCATTAGTGTTGACACGTTAAATGAATGCTGTTTCCTAGCTTCATATACCACCACTGCATTTCACTGTTTCCTGTAGTCTGGGGAAGAGCCCTACCACAAGGGCTCGAG
Organism: Crocodylus porosus; assembly: GCF_001723895.1. Taxonomy (NCBI): domain Eukaryota; kingdom Metazoa; phylum Chordata; order Crocodylia; family Crocodylidae; genus Crocodylus; species Crocodylus porosus. Next base: position 147,644,284 of record NW_017728906.1, on the reverse strand, counting down.
CCACATAGGATGGTGAGACAGATGAAGCTAGACGGTCTTTTTTATGTCCATGAGGGCCAGTCTTTCAACACCAAGAAGAACTAAGACAAATAAACAGAAATGGGACACACTGTAATTAATGGCTCCAGAACACAGTAAATCTGAACATCTTCATATTTTCAAATTGTGGCTCATTTCAGACTAACATAAGAGTAGAGAATAAAACCTATCCTGGTCATTTCTTCCCTCTTAACTACTCTGAACTGGAACTTTTGGACAGAGGTTCATACAAACCGAATGTGTCGTCCCCACACCTAAAAGTTGTGTGTGTGCCAGTGTGTCATTTGACAGTCTTCTTTCCCTCCCACTGTTGACTTATCCTAAGAAAACATGATGTCCCCAAATCATGACAGTGTAATATTCCAAAAATGTTGCCACGTGGACTGTATATCCAATACAGCTATATCCTGCCTAGCCCTCATGTTCATGGAACACCAACTTGATTGTAATTTTAAAGTCTCCCTACAAAAAGATGGATAGAATGAGAACTATCAGCAATCCAGATGATCAGTTCATACATACATCAACTCTATGGTTATAGTGGAACACTAACAAGGACTCTTACTGGCTTGATAGGCTCCACAAATGTACATGTTAGCTTATCCCCACCATGTGGGCATAAGTGGGGGCCTTGTTGCCCTTCTTAGTCAATCAGAATGTATACAAACATGGTCAGCCTGATGCAGTCCCAGGTGGAGCTGCCTGTTACTGCTCCTCTCCATGCTGGTTGTTTTAAATATAAGCAAGGCCTGTGGGCTTAACCCAAAGCCTGTTGAAGCCAATGGAAAATTCCCATTCCAGAAGCAGGGATGTATACAATCCTACCATTTTCACTCCCAAAGGTTTGGGCCAGGCTTCACCTCCTTGACATTAGCCTCAGAGACAGAGCTAGAAAATATGTGGTGCATTCAATGAAATTAATTGAATCTCAGAGCCACTCTAACTAAAGCACCCCCGCCCCCATGTAAAACATCCTGTGCTTTTAAATGATCTCAGTGCAAGCTGGGTCTGCACAGTGCAACTGTGATTCTTTGACACTTGTTACTGAATGCATGCTACACATTTGTGGCAAAGCTTCCAAGTAAACCTCACTTATTTGGGGCAGACTCCGTGGTATTGAATTTTAAGGCAGATTTTTACAGTACTCTCTCTCTTTCTTAGAATGACATTTTTTACAATACACTCTACTGAGACACTTTAGCATCGCACATCTTTTTTTCTTAAAGATTTCCACTCAGTCAGACTGCTACAGTCTGACAGGCCTGTTATTGATAGCATACTGTCCTTCTGTGCCCTGGGCCCCCTAGCTGGCCTGGGAAATGTAGTGTGCTGGGATTTTCTGGCCTCCTTTGGGGTTAGGTATGATGGTCTCAGTTGTGCGTAAGCAAGTGGTTTCAGACTTTAATTGCAATAGGGAAGTGGTCAGGCAGCACACTTTATCCTAAATGGTAAGATGTCTTAAAAGAAAACCAGGAAATAACAAAAATGTTGCATGGGAAATAACTATATATTTTTAACATATTCTGAAATATTGCTGGCATATTCTTGAAAAACAAAATGAGAAGTTTTCAGCTGAGCTTATCTGAAGCTAAAAATGTGATTCCCACCCTTTATACAAATAAGAAAATAGTTTTAACTTCTTTTTAACAGCACAATGACATGCATTCAAACACTTGCTATGAAGAAATGGAGGTAGATCTTGATTATAATTATGATTGATGGGGTTATGATTGACTTCATTAGAATTATAAGGGGAGCTGTCAATCCTCAATAACAAAACACTAGGAAGAGGAGCTGCTTTATCACAGCATAATAGTAACAAGCTTGCTGTTGTATGGCATGTGCGTTACAAAAAAAATGAAAATTCTTTTTCAGTATCAGTGCCCTAAGCCTTACCCCAGCTCTCTGGGTTAGGGTTTATTTTACTCATATTGCAGAGGGTTATATGAGACATGGAAAGTTAGCACCAAATCATACCATAATACTGGAAGACCACAAAACTCTCTCCATGGCACTGCAGCAGACAGAGAGGCTGCCCAGCTCACTGCATGCGACACTGGCTATGCTGTCTCAACACACTGTAGATGGTGCATTAGATCAGCTGGCCAGGCTAGTACCAGGTGACTACTCACACAGATACTAGGGTGAAATTGAAACACTACCAAGGTGAAGGGAGAAAGAAACAGGTAGGGAGGAGAGGAGCAGTTGCTCCACACAACATGCTACAGGCCCATTCTCCCTCTCACTTCCGTACGGGCACAGTGGAAAAGACGATCCCAGCTGACAACCTCAGTCACATCTGAGAACACACCAGAGACGCTCTTTCCCAAGGGCCAATCAGAGATCTGTGCCCTAGAACTATTCAAGGAGCTTGTTGGGGGCTCGCCTCCTCCCATAGAGGACTGCAGGGATGCCCCTGTGATGTCACTAGCTTACCACAGTAAAAAAAATGCATTGTGGGAGATGGCTCCATCCACTCCATGCATTGACCTGGTATTGCAGTGCTTCCAGGACCGGTGCAAAAAAAAAAAAACCAGCTCCATGATGGTACTCCAGTGCCTGTAGACAGGTTGGTCATAGGAGCAAGCCCCAGTAATATAAATACTGAGTCACAAAAATGGCCCTTTCTAGCTCCCAAAACTTCTTTTCCCATCATGTCCTGCCTGTGCCATTCTCTCTCTCCCTTGCCACTTTCATCAATTTTTTATGATCCTTCAGGACCTCCAGCCCTACCTGCCCCATTTTATATCTCTGCATGAAACCTTCCATCCTGATGTAATGACTCCATGTTTGCCATGCCCACAGGCAATTCTGTTGCATTACTTAACCCCAATTGAAAGTTTCTCATTTTATTTTTCAAGAATATGCACAAAATATCCTAGAATATATTAGAAGTATATAGTTATTTCACATGTGACATTTTGTATTGTTTCCTGGTTTTATGGTTGAGTTGAGTGCTCCTCATCATCCCAGTAGAAACTGACTCCCTGAAAGAGCTGCAGGACTGTGCCAGTGCTGTGGGGAGTCAAGGACAGAGTCCAAGTTATCATATTTGCTTCTATACAAAATGAGGGGGTTTTACCCCCAATCAGCATGGGAGGAAAAGCCCCTCATCTTACATTCAAATGTGATGAAACCTCATTAAAACCATTGCCTATCATTGAACTGCTGCCAAAAACAGTGTGCAGTCAGAAATGGAAATCAACTATGAAGTTGATTAAATGCAGCTACTCTAAGCATGATTTTAAAACACATGGTCCATATTGGGCAAATATGCTGATGGAAATTGTGTTTGCATGTCTGTCCCTTAAACAAAATGAGCTGTTGTTCCCCAAGGAGGGAACTATCACCAAGCCTGGGAGGTACTGCAATACCAGGCTGGCACTCTGAGAGGCCAAAGCAAGCTCTGACACCCTGCCCAGTGCCAAAAATGCTGTTGAGAACATTTTTTTAAATCATATTTTATTTAAAAAACACACTTATCACCCTACATATCTTGAGCATCCTGTTTTACCCAAATTTTCTTATCGCAAAAACAACTACATATCCAAAAACATACAACTACATATATTGAACCCTTAAACAACATACATAAACTTCCCATGAAAGAATTTTGAAAGGAGATCTTTTTCATCATTGTGACAGTGGGGTCTGGGGAGACACAAATGAGATGCTGGGTTGGCATGCAGCTATATCAGCTGATGGCTATAAATCAGCTTACTGGGACTCATTAAGCGCTGAGTACCCCTTGGACTCACCTGAAGCAGCACTGCAACTGACAGAGGAGCAGCATGCAGTGCCGCTTTATAAGCTCATGTTTCTTCTGGGTCTGCGGGTGCACATTGGATGATGTCAGCATACCATGATGCTCAGGCAGTATAAAGGGAATCATGGCTGTACACCAGAAAGGCAAAAGCTTGGAGGTAGAGCCCAGTTTAGATAGGGTTTGGGAGCTTTCTGAAGAACTCCAAGGAGGGGAATAACACAAAAGGGGACAGTGACTTTTGACCACACTTTTCAGGGCTGTCCTTACTGTTAAAAAGGGCAAGCCTTGGCATATCAGGACTGTTTATGTGTTCTCTTTTACTTTTAGTTCCCACTTAGTGGGTTCTCTGAAGTGATTGGTTACATTTGATTGTGGGGTGATCATGGGTGAGTATGCAGTACTGTGAGTAGCTCCAAAAGGGCGGTCTGTAAGAGCGCGCCGGCGTTTGCGCCGGAAGGGGAGCAGGAGGGGTCCAGAGGGGTCATGTTAGCATGGGGCAGAGGACCTGAACTCAGCTAGAAACTCAGCGACTCCTACGATGGTGTCGACACGGAGTGATGCCAGGGCCCCTGCCCGGGGGGTGCAGCCTTCCTGGGGCTTGTCTGAGGCCTCCACCC
>NW_017728906.1:147616740-147639762 GCF_001723895.1 Crocodylus porosus | reverse complement strand
GGAAACATCAGACTGCCAGACCAAACAGCACCCACAACTACAGCCCAGCCCAGACCAACGAGCGAAGGATAAACAGGTAAGAGATAGGGGCCAGGGTAATGCTGGGACTAGGGGGTCAGTACACACATCCACAGGAGGCCTCAAATGCCTCTACACAAAGAGTTAAAAATTTGTCTTCAAAACTCAACTTATTTCATGTGAAATACAGTACAGTAATCATGATCCACTCTGTCATATGCCTTTTCTAAATCTAGGTTTGCTATAATTGTGTTTGTTTTCCTTTCTTGGATGTGGGACTCTGATCACTCTGGAAATGCTTCTACCTGGTACTACACATATTTGGGCTTTCTGTATTATCTTCTGGAGGTTTTTCTTTATCCTCAAAGCCAGCATCTTGGCCATTAACTTAGAGTCCCAATTAAGGAGTATAATTGGTCTCCAATTTTTCAGGTGTTCCTTCTTCTCTTTCTTGACTAGTAAGTTCACAACACCAATTATAAAATCTTTCCCTGCCTCTTTTCTTTCCTCTATTTCCTTGAAAACTTCCACTATCTCTCTCCCTACCCAAGCCCAAAACTTCTCATAAAATTCCACAGGTAGTCCATTTGTTCCTGTTGATTTCCCTCTTTTAAAGATTTTTAAGTACTCCTCTACTTTAAGCTTATCTTTTCTTCCATCTTCTTTGCTTCCTCCTCCTCTATTTTCTCTTTAATCTATTCCAGCAAATCCTTGATCTTCTTCCTTTCTCCATAATATCTTCTCATTGCCTCTAATACCACCTCCTGCTTTTATACCCAGGTACCACCTTCTTCCCACACCATTTTTAATTATCCTTTCATCATCTCCACTGTAGGCAAAATGTATAGGGGTCACTCTTCATTTTCTCCCCACCAGGATGCCTGTGCTAAAAACAGTTTCTCTCTCATCTTTCTTTTAAACTAGCTTTCCATCTCTTGCCTTGGTTATTCTAGTTCTTCTCATGCCTGCCTTCCTTCTGTGGCTCCCTTTAGCAGCTCTTGCATCTTTTGTTATAGCTGTCTCAGGTCTTTCATTCTTTTCCCTGTGGTTCTTCAGCCTTCCTTCCTGAAGATTTGTCCTGTCCTCTACTTCACCATCATCCACCATTCTCTGGTACTCTTAAAATATTTCTCCAGTGTTCTCCATCCTTCATGCTATCATGTGTAGACTTAACATATCTCCCCATCATGTAACAATCGCACATTTAACTTTCATACTTTCCTTCCCCTTACAGGCCTCTTACCAAGACTCAGTTCTGCCTTAAGCATCCAGTGATTACCAGAGATGCTGGTTTTCTCTGATTAAAAAAAAAATCCCCAATTTTATGATTTTAAAAAAGTAACCCAATATCCACATTTTTCCATGATTAAAATGAAACATTACTATTTTATATATTAGTTTAGTACTGTTTCATTTTGATCATGAAAAATGTGGATATTGGGTTACTTTTTTAAATCCAAAAATTGGGGATTTTTTTTTTTTTTTTTAATCATTGTGCTTCTTTAATTATATTTCTTAACGATCTGGATGAACTTCCTAAAGTTCTGTCTCCTCCTTTCCCTGTTTTGTCACTTGCATTTATTATGTGATTGAAGTTCCCTGCTATTCATAGATTGTTAGGGGGTGGAAAGGACCTTGCAAGATCATTGGGTCCAGCCTCCCTGCACCAGGCAGGAAAGACAACTGGGGTCAGGTGACCCCAATGAGGTGACTGTCCAGTCTCCCCTTGAAGATTTCCAGGATAAGTCATCGCACTACCTCTGGAGGAAGTTTGGTCAACAGTCTGGACACTTATCCATGGTCTCCCTCTGACTGCATAAACTGCTGGCTTTCTAAACAAAGCCTTCCTTCCTTATGCTCTGGTGGTGCATATACATTGAAAATGTCTAATTCTGCTCCCCCAAATGATAGTCTCATTCAGTGCAGTCTGCCACTAGTGATGCCTTCCACTTTCTGTGCTTCTATTTTCCCACCTTCCTGCCTCTTCCTGCTCCCTGCTCTCAACTTGGGGCTGGAGCCCAGCAGGACTAATGGCAGGAAGCTGCTCTCCAGTTCCGACTCCAACTTCTTCTTTATCAGATCCCTTTTTCCTGCTTTCTGTCCCTGTACTTTCTTCCTTTCCCATCTCTCTGGTACTTTTCCTTGCTCTGTCTCCACTTCTGTTGTCTTCTGGGTTTCTTTTTCTTCTGGTCTGCCCCTGTCGAGCATTGTTACAAGTGGGCATCCCAGGGTCGGTCTAAAGGTATCCCACCAACTTGTCTCTGGGCAAACTGCCTGCCTACCTTTCTTGCCACTCCTTTATAATAATGATTGATAGATTTTAACAAGGCAGGAGGCTGCCCATTTACTTACCCTGATGCCAAGGACTTATACATATGGCTCCGGCCCCCAGTATCGTGTCCCATGCATTACAGATGACATCCATGTTTTTTTCCAGTGTCTCACACTGGGACCCAAGCTCCAGAGTCTCACACAGGACTCTCACTCCCCATTGGAGCTTGTAGTCCCAGTGCCTTCTTACTGGGCTCTCTGTTGTTCCTCAATCTGGGCTCCCAGCCATTACCCCTTCAGGGCTCCAAGCCCCATTTGCATTCAGGTCTTCCAACCCCACTCTGGGCTCCCAGCCCCATTCCCCTGCCCTACACTGGGCCTACAATCCCTTTATCCCTCCATCCCAGGAGCTTCTTGCATAGCTCCCTGCAGGCTCAGGGCCTCACCCCTCTGGAGCCTCAATCTCAGCTCCCATAGGGCAGCCTCAGATCTCACCATGACTCTGGGTGCTATCTCTGGCCTCTTCAGCTGGCCAAGACCCCACCTCAGAACTTATGGTGAATCCAGGCCCTTGCTTTGTCCTTTGGGGTGTGCTCCCCTACACTTTCCGCTCCATGGGGTCACCTGCAAGGCAGCAGGGCCTGAGGCTTTCTGATGCCCCCCACTTGCCACACCTAGGGCCTCCCCAGTGAAGGGCATTTCCTGGAGACTGCCCTGCCACCAGCAGTCCTACCACACCATCCAGCCCCAGCTGGGTGCAGTTTTAGGTCATGCCCCAGGAGCAGGAGCCTCCAGCCATTCCCATAGCTCCTTCTCTTACCTCCAAGGATGTTTCATGAGCAGCATCTCAGCTGGCTGGTGTGTTCCTAGCTGCTAGCAGCAGACTGTGGGCTTTGCGGTTCAGGGCCCTGCTCTTATAAGGAACAGCTGGGCTCTGCTCCCCATTAGGCACAGCTGCAAGCTGCATTGCTGCTGTCCATGTCCCTAGGAGTAACAGAGCACAGAGTAACCCTGTGCTCTGTTAAAGGCATATACAGTACAAGTGTCCCTCCTCCACAACAAACAGTGCATTTTATAAACTCGTGGCACTCTGCTATTCTGTGCTCCATCCCTTCAAACCTGTAACACTATGAGGAGACAGTGTGCAGACAGCTGCCCTTCCTTCCTGCATCAGCTTTATTGCTTCAGTTGCCCACAATATATTATAAAACCCTGATCTGGCCCTATCTGGACCGCCAACGGGAAGTGCTGCACCTCACCTGGACTGCATTTTTTTGGTTTTGAGCCCTCCAAGACTCTATCCAAATACCATGTTTGTCCCTCATTTTCTCTACCCACAGAACTCTTTGCATATATTTTTCCAGGCACCTTTCTATGTCTTATGCCTCTAATATATCCATATACATTCAGACAATAATCACTCCTTACCTTGACTCTTCTGCTGCTACAAACTTTAGCCCTTTTAATTCCTCCGACCTCTGCATATTTCTCCCAAAAATTGTCATACCCTTCTTTGTTGTAATTAGTAAGTTGTCATGTCTTTTGGTTGGAGAAAGAAATCATACTGGTGAAATGTTCTGCCCACACCCCCAATATCTCAAACAGTACCTTCTCCACAAATTTGTATCTGTTTATCACCAATCCCTCTGCCCCATCACCAGTTAATGTTACACTTATCCATAGTCTCCTCCACTCCAGACCAGCATCCGGTGGTGTTCCTTCTGTTTCCAGTCCCAGTGGGCCAACCTTTTGTTGTGCTCCCAATAGTCCTCCAGCTGGTTCCACTCTGTCTCCCACTCTCCTCTGGTCCTGTCATCTTTCTGGCCACATCTCTCTTACCACTACCTTCTTTGCTGCTGCCTCAGTTGCTTTCTATGCTGTTGCACCTGCCTTCACCTTTGCTGACTTCTTTTTTCTCTCCTTTTCTACCTTTATCTATTCTCTCTGCTTCCAGGCCTTCCCTTTTTCACTTTATTCCTCTTTTCAGCTCCTCATAAACCAGCACCACTGCCATTTTTTTAGGCTTCAGATTTATTTTCTCCATTTCTGCCATCCTGGTGCTCTATCCATCTTATTCTCTACCCTTAGAGTATTCATAAGTGATCATTTGATCTTAGCTAACAGGAAACTTTTTTTTTTTTTTTTTCACTGGTCCTGGAAGCACTGTAATACCAGGTCAATGCATGGAGTGGACGGAGCACGCTCCGGTTCCACCACCCAATACCAAAAAGAATCTGCTCAATCTGAATGAGATATGCTACGTACCCCAAAAATAAGTCAATACAACCCATCTAAGTAAGACTTAGGCTTTTTCCATTGTGTTCAATCCCTCTCAGCACTGATGCTTTTCAAGTCATGGTAAGCTACTACATAGACTACATTTTTCCCTCTTCTTCACTCCCACAGCTGAGTTTCTCATTTCCAATAATTACTGCTCCTTCACCAGCCTTAAATGTCTATCAGACATCAACAAATGGTGCCCCAGACAGTTCACCCAGCATCCCTCTGTTGTCCCCTCCCATGTATATTAGTATGGTAGAGATAGAGCTGGACCAGGTTGCCCCGCACTTCATTTGCATAGAAATTTTGGAGGATCCCAGGACTTGTGACAAGAACATACAGTTCCAATTATGATTGGGTGGGCTAATTATCACCCAGCTTCTTTGTGGGGTAGGGTGTTATCTGGTGTATACATGCATGCTGAGCACTGCTGAGCTGTGGGGTCCCCATGGCCTGAAAGGCTGCTAATTCTATTGGGGCACAGCCCAAAGAATTATATGATAAATCATGAGCCTTTTGGTTTTGGACTAATATCATATATAGTTTATATTTAGTGAAAGTAGTTACAAAGTGCTACTTAAAAATGTGGTTATGGAGTACCTGTGCTAAAGTTTGCAGCAGTTTCAAAAAAGGTAAAATGCATAAATTCCAGATTAACTAAGTCTGTGAGACCTATAGTAATTTGCCTATATGCAAATTGCTACAAGCATGTTTTGGTATGTCTATTTCAAGGTCACCATTTTCAAATTTGCTCTTCATTTCTATGTACTTAGGGAGAGTAGGACAGCAAGAAGCAGGGAAGGGGCAAGTGGGGCAGAGGGCCGGAGGACTACCTGACCTCCTAGATTTATTTTCCCTGCTTTAGCAGTGGGAAGGGGAAAAATTTCAAACCTCCCATCATTAGATTCTATACCTAGAGAATTATAGCAAAAATTATATACATTTTCCATACATAGACTTTTAGAATAATATAGAATAATTATCAGGGGAGTTGTATTATATTCAGGGTCATCTTTGAGAAAATACAGTGATCCAAAAAGTGGAGGGACCTCAAATGGTGAGCCAAAGCTCTAACTAGGAAGCATTCATCAGGTACCTAATGCCCTATTTGCATCTGGCAGGTGCCATGGCCATCTTCATAAAGGCAAGAGGAGTCCCAGCATTGGGCACATCTGAAATGCATCTCCACTGACAAAGCAGGTAAAGCAGCTGACTGGCAAAGGCTTTCTGTATGGCATGTATGCACAGACACAGAGTACAAGCACCTCTGCTTGTCAAGAGTGGTGTTAGAGTAAAGGACTGACCACAGGGCAACAGGCCCAGGAAGCTGCATATGCTCATGTATGTTGGCCCTAGGCTCTTTTCCAGTGGGCCTGCAATCTTCACTAATCTACTCCCCACACTGTCATTTTCCCAGAGCCCATACCCAGCATTCCTCTCTCTCCCTCACTCTCTTCTGACAAGCCAGGGAAATCAGCAGTCTCATGAAACCTACAGTCCCATAAGAAGACCGCATTCAAGTAGTGTAATGGCCTGAGTTAGCACCCTACTTGTGGGCTTCCCAGGCTCTGTAGGAGGATTCTCATGATTGCTATTGTTCCAGAAACACTGATCCATCTAATGAGAAAACCAGCCCAGAAACAAAAAAGAGGAGTAGTATTAGCCGTGTTTAACAGATGGGGAAAGTGGGGCAGGGAGCATGTAAGGGTAAGAGGTAATTTCAGACCTTTAAATGGTGTTTGGATGGATTTTAGGCACCAACATCCAAAACAGCAATCCAGAAAACCTCCATCACAATAGCCACAATAGCCATTAGAAATTCACTCACCTGCATTTTAAACTTCATAGTTCCCTAGGCATCTCAACATAGCTTCTCCACATGTGCAAAGTATCCCAGCACCTAGCTACTGTAATCCAGTAAACAGAGCATTGCATAAACTCCAGTGAAGTCCCAAAGTAACCAGATCCTTGTTTGAAGCATGTCTAATCCATATCAACAGTATTACTCTCAGTTCCAAATGCAGCAGATGCAATAGATTTGCTTTTAAAAAGTTGTGATCCTGCTGTTCCTTTTTTAATACAACCTAGTGTTAATAGCACTCACCTGGGAAGTGGGAGATCTTGGTTCTAGGCCTTCCTTAACTTGAGGGGATCCAAATCTATATCACCTGAGAGAATACCCTACCCACTATGCCAAAGAATAGTAAGGAGCGACACCCTCCACTCCATCCTGTTGAAGCTGAACCACTGGTCAGTCAGGAATACAACCCATATATGATGAATAGAAGAGTAAGCAACAATGTGGCCTACTAGATAAAACATACAGCTAGAAAGGGACCTGGGTTCCAGTACCTACTCCCAGAACTATTTATTCATTTTAAATTAAATAATTATTGGTTAAAAAAATTAGAGCACTTCTAAGAATCTGTGTCTTGCCCCTCCCAGCTCAGTGCCATTAGCCTACAGAGTAAGGTTTCCTCTCACTTGGTGTCCTTCTGGCCACGAGTCTTGCCTTTTTGGTTGCATGGTGGCCCAGCTTGCAAAGAAGAACATATAACTCAATAACCTGGGGGCTAGAACACTCTTCTGGGAAAGTGGAAGGTCTTCTTTGAATCCCTTCAGAATAAGAAGGGTCTATAGCACTAGTGCTCAGCCCTGTGGGCTGGATGAGTGGCAAGGGCTAGGCTATGGGCCAGATCCTTCAGGCAGGAACAGTCTCTAGGTTGGATCAAGCATGGAGTTCATGAGGGAGAATGGTCTGCAGTTGTGACCCCATGTGCCAGCCCAACTCTGCATGTCAAATCTGGCTGCAGATGCAACCCTGCATGCTAAATCTGGCCCCATGCACTGGACCAGCCTCACAGTCTGTCTCTGGCCCATGCCCTGGATCTGACCACAGTCTAGCCCCTGATGCTGGATCTGGCCTCAGCCTGGCCCTGTGCATTGGCTCAGCTCTGCATCCTAGATCCAGCCTCATGGGCTAGATCTAGCCACAGTGCAGCCCAGTACACAGGAGCCAGCTGCAGAGTGACTCTGAATGTGGAAGAGTAACACCTGGACCACAAAGCTGGATATACCACCTCACAAATCAAATTTAGCCCCAGGCAGATGGTTGCGCACCATTGGTCTAGAGCCTGGGTCTCCTGTTTCCTAGGTGACTGCTCCAATTACTATGTTGTTGTGTAAAAGATGGGCTCTGCCACCACCATCGCCAGGCATGTGGTCCTCTTGGAAGAGATCTTCATGCTCTGAATAGCCAGCATGTACGTGCATGTACTTCATGTAGCTGGAAACTGAACATACAATATATACATGAAGACGAGGAGTCTACTGGAACAACCAGACAGATATAATAAGAATGTGCAATTTATTTCTAGAAGAAAAGGCACAACAATGTTTATTGTCTCGAATGTTTCAGCTCGTAGTACAATGGCCATTGTCTCCCTCAGCTGTTTTTCTTTTCAACTCTGTTTTGATCAATACTACATGTAAAAATATTCTGGGTAAATGCCACAGACATTTTTTCAGTACATTAGAATGGTTTTTAGGTTGCCACAGAAAGTTGCTAAGACATATTTTTCCACCTAAGATGACTTTCAAATGTCAGAAGCATAAGTAAAAAAAAAATAATGTTTTGGGGCAATTTCCATTTGCTTTTTTCACTTGTTTGCCACATATCTTTTACAAGATGAGACTTCAATAACTAGGAAGTTATTTACCAAATTATGACTTTAACTCTCCATTTGATCAATATTTCCCAAAATGAATTAAATCTTAAGTCTTAGGTAATTAAAAAAGAAATTTTCATTAATGTATTGTCTTTCATCCTACAATCCCAAAGGACATTAGACTTTAATTAGCCTGAAAACAGCCTTGTTAAATACAGAAGTGTTACAATATAGTCCACAGTATAACACTACCAGGATTCTGAAATACATCTCATATATTGAAACCCTGAAGTACCACCTCAGATATAATGATAAGCATAGTGTGTGTGTGTGTGTGTGTGTGTGAGTGTGAGTGTGAGAGTGAGTGCATGCGCAAGCGAGCGAGCAAGCAAACATAAGAAATCCCATATTCTATGAATTTACAAAGTGAGTTTTTCCTGTACTAAAATTTAGCCAAAGGATTTTAACTGACCAAAAGAAGCTGCATTTCACCCAAGGTAACTACATTTCACTGCGTGTCTCACTAAAATAACAGATGGCTCAAACATTCTGATAATTGTACATATTTGCCACTATCATAGAATCATAGACAATTAGGGTTGGAAGGCACTTCAGGAGGTCATATAGTCCAACCCCCTGCTCAAAGCAGGACCATCCCCTACTAGATGAACCCAGCAGAAGGTTTATCTAGCCGGGTTTTGAAAACCTCCAGGGATGGAGCTTCCACCACCTCTCTGGGTAACCTGTTCCAATGTTTTTGTGACAGGCTAGCTGGTAATGATTTGGCCCAGGGGTTTTGAAAGTGTAAAAGTTGATTGGAGGGCTTGGGATTCCTTTTCCTCACCAATCAGGCCCCAGAGACTCACCCTCCATGTCCCCTGATTGGCCCCTTGGGTCACCTGGAGGGGGATAAAAGGGGCAGCACAGCTGACTCAAGAGGGAGCAGTGAGGATCCATGAGGAAGGAGTTTCAAAGGGCTGGGCTAGTGGGGTGGGAGCAGTTGTCCCAGAAGAACCTGAAAGATGGGACCTGCAGGCAGCAGTAGGACCCTTAGCAGCACAGCGTGCAGCTGGCAGGAGAGGCTCCCTGCTGGGCTCCAGGATCCCCTACAAGAGGCTACAGCCAGCAGGAGAGGCTCCCCCACTCCAGCAAGAGGCCAGGAAGCTCGAGGTGAAGCAGGGGCTCCTGGAAGGCCAAAACCCCTAGCAGTTTAGAGCATTCCCAGCACTAGTGGGTGTGCGATGGAGTTTCTACCTACCAAGGGAGAGATCTGAGTTCAAGTCCTAATTGGGATAAGTGAAGCGGCAGGGAGAAATTTTTTGTTGGAGGAGGTCATTGTGTTTTCCCTCTTTCCCCACTGCAGGTACCTAGACCCTATATTTCTTGTTATTTGAAATTTTGTACATTTTATATTTTGCCAACCAGTATTATTTGTTGTGCTGTTTGTGTTTTATATTATGTTAACTGTGTCTCTTTTCAATTTGATTTAATATGTGTATGATTGTAAGTACCTAACCTTTATTGAATCCTTCCCCTTTGGGGCATTGTAGTGTCCCCTATACCCCCTGGTTTATACATGTTACATTCCTGCTACTGTTTTCTCATTAAAAGGTATATGGTTAAGTCCCCATTGGTGGTCTGGCTCTGCTCTATAGGGGAAGGAGGGTCCCTACACCTCCCACAATGCTTGTGCACCTGCTTTGATCCCTTCAGTTGGAGAGGGGCTACATCTTGGAATACAGCCCAGGTTACATTTTATTACCCTTCTCAGGAGAAAATTCTTCCTAATATTTAACATAAACTTCCCTTGCTGCAAATTCAGACCATTGCTTCTCATTCTGTCAACTGCCACCACTGAAAACAGTTTAGCTCTCTCTTTCAACCCCCTGTTCAAGCAGTTGAAGGCAGTTATTAAATTGCCTGTTAGTCTTCTCTTCTCCAAACTAAATAAGCCCAGTTCCTTCAGCTTCTCCTCATAAGTCATGTGCCCCAGTCCCCTCACCACTTCTGTCACCCTCTGTTGGACTCTCTCCAATTTGTCTACATCCTTTCTGTAGTTAGGGGCCCAGAACTGAACACAGTACTCCAGACGGGGCCTCACCAGAGAGGAATAATCTCTTCCCTTGACCTTCTGGTAACACTCCTACCAGTGCAGCCCAGTATGCCATTAGCCTTCTTGGCAACAAGGGCCAGGCCTGTGTGAAGAGGCTAGTATTCACTTTGGATTCAGCTGATTTGGGGGCCAGTGGCTTGATTTCGGCGATTTGAATCACAGTCCCGAAATTGATTTGGATGAATCTGATTTGGAGATTCGGCTACTGCCGAATCGCCGAATCACACAGGCCCATCCCCTGCCCCTCTCCCAGCCTGGCAATGGCTGCCTTGCCCGCCCCAGCTCCCCAGCACTTTGAAATAAAAAACCACCCAGACTCACTGGGTGCTGCTGGGTCAGGGGGCAATCCCTGCTGCCCCCCCACTGCCCCCATGCTGCATGGGGGGCACTGCCCCAAGCCCCCCCCTTGGCTGCCCCGCACCATGTGGGGGGCTTTTCCATGAACCCCTCCAAAGCCCCGAGGTTACTGTAAGACCTGGTGAGTCTGGGGGGAGTGTTTCGGGGTTTTTGCCTTTTTTTTTTTTTTTTTTTTCAATTATCCTGGGCCTTTCCTTCTCGCCATGAGTTTTCAAAGAGAATGGCCAGTAGCTCTGCAATTGCATCAGTCAACTCCCTCAACACCCCTGAGTGCATCACTCCTGGCTCCATGGGCTTGTACATGGCCATCTTTTCTAAATAGTCCCTAACCTATTCTTTCAGCACTGAGGGCTGCTCACCTCCTCCCCAAACTGTGCCAGTGCAGCAGTCTGGGAGCTGACTTGTCTGTGAAGACTGAGGCAAAAAAGGCATTGAGCACTTCAGCCTCTTCTGCATCCTCTGCCACAAAGCTGCTTTCTCCATTCAGTAAGGGACCCACACTTTCCCTGATCTTCTTGTTACTAACATACTTTATAGAAACCCTTCTGGTTACCCTTCATCTCTTGCTAGCTGCAATGCCAGTTGCACTTTGGCCTTCCTGACTTCATCCCCTCATGCCCAAGCAATGCTCTTATATTTTTCCCTAGTAGTTTGTCCAAGTTCCCATTTCTTATAAGCTTCCTTTTTGTGATTTATATTACTTGAAGAGTTCCCTGCTAAGCCAAAGAATGTCCCCAAACTACTTGTGTCTTAAGCTGTCACAGTAGGCAAGGATGAGTTTACTTCTTCATTGCATTAAAATAAAAAGGTGCAACAGTGAGGTAGTCCATACACTCCTGTACACACAACATTCCCAATGCTGCCTTCCAGCATGACCAGTTACAATGTAAGCCTATACACCCTTTGTATGTTGCATGGTATTCTTGCTATTCTGAGACTAGGAAGCTCATTTGATAAGAGAATTTAAGGAGGCAAACAGCTATTATTTTTACTAGAAACAAATCAACTATAGGTAATCAGGAAGTAACAGATATGTACAAGAATAACAAAAGTACAAATACAGCAGTTCCTATGTGCCAAAGAACCAGAACAGAATGAGTCAATATGTGGATTGCCTAGACCCAGCTGGATCCCATTGCCCTTCAGTGGTGGTGGTGGCAAGGGGGAGTTATATTCCTTTCATTAGATACACGTTCAGTTTACATATCATGTAATCATCAGTGATTCCATTTTTATATATAATTTAATTGCCCTGCAATTCACTTTTTCAATACGTATGTTTTTTCCAATTATCTTTCATATTAAAATCAATTAAAAGTCTATAAAGGATATAAAAGAATCCCTATTAATCTGCCCATTGTACCTGCTCAAGCTATCTTGTACCCTAGACAATGTATAAGAGGACTTCACAAGGGAGAATGCTGATGGCCAAAAGAATAAGGATAAAAGATGCAGTAAGAGAGGAAAGAAAGGAAGAAGAAATTGGACAAAGATTAAAATTTGTTTTCACAGATGAAAAACTATTGTCCTTGGAGACTACTCAACATATTTATCTTTATAAGGGAGGAAAAATATTCCCACTAGATAGACCAAGAAATAGGATTTTTCTCAGGCTTTGTCTGTAGGTGGGTACAAATCATAATGGTTCTGTTTTTCTTGGTTTTCTTTACATGAGAAAAACAGTGTAAAAATGCTTCACCATGCACAATTGTGCGGATATTAGTTTCTTTGAATCTCCTTACACTCTATCACAGTCAACTAGAAGGTCAAAAATGTTATTTTCCCTTTCTATTCTGAGAAAAAAAGTTTTCTTCTACCATTACATTCATACAGGTCTTTCAGATTTCAATGAAAATAATTGATGTCACCGATCAAAACAGCTTCCTCCCATAACAAAAATGACTATGGGTGATTGAGATTTTCCTTTCAACATATTTTATCTCTTGGTTCTCAAGCACAGAGCCAGTCACTCCTTCACTCGGTTTAGCAAAAACAGCTGTCATGACTTCATCATAAAACTCCCTTTGTCTTGTGACTTAAAGGAAATCTTTGATCTATCTGTGTAGCAAATTATTGTATAGATGATGAAGCATATCAACCGTAAGCTCACTGTAATTAGCTTTTGTTTGTTTGGCACAAAGTATTTACAAACTTAGGAGGTTACACAGAACTTGGGTCAGATGTAGATCTTAAATTCAATGTCTAATCCAACAAGTCAAGTCAATGAAAAGACTGCTATCCGTTCCAATTATCCCCTGTTTCCCAGCTTCTTCCTATGATAAATTAAAGAATCCACAGAAGCAATGATATTCATAGACAAAGCTGATCGATAATCCACTCAGTGATTTTATTACAACTTTAATACTTGATAGTACCAAAGAGGGAAATAGTTTTTAATCCTGATTTAGGTCCTCACTCTTCCTCCTCACAATCAGGCAATGGTTGGCATTACTGTGGTTTCTGATTGCTCAGCATCACAATATTACTCGACAAAGGCAAACTAGCTAGGGATTAGGAACGATTTTAACCAAGATTTCAAATTAAGCCTGTTTCATCTCAAGGTCAAAAGAAACTAAAGAGTCATATACGAACCACAAGTGATGCTTAATTTTGTTAACTAAATGGGAGCTGAGCCCTCTGAATAGTCTAGCCCAGGGGTGTCAAAGATATGGTTCACAGGCCACATACAACTTCAAAAGCTCTTCGACCCAGCCTGCAGGTCTTCAAGGGGCAGAGTGGGGCAGCAACAGGAATTTAGAGGTGGGGCAAAGGGGGTGAAGCCCATCTCTGAATTCCTATAAACAGAGTCTGATTGGGGCTACATGCAGTGCAGGGGTGAGTAAGGGCTGCATTAACCCCTGCTGCTATCACCAGTTGCCCTAGATCCAGTCAAGTTCAATACTCTAGTCTCGCCTAACTGTGGATGCTGAGCAGATTTGCGAATTTGGTCCCGGGATGTTAAGGACAAGGAACAAAACATTTCCAAGACAGGTATATACATGAATTTAAACAAGCATCTCAATCTACACTTTAAAGGGAGGAGGAAATCATTGTTTGAGGGGGGTTTTGCTTGTGTGTTCGTTTGTTCAAAAACACCTGAACATTTTTCAAAGGGCTATTTGCAGCAGCTTATCTTTGTTCAGAGAGTGCAGAACAGAATGTGTGCCCTGTAGGCTTTCCTTTTATGGTGAGGCACATTACTGCTTCCAGTACCTGTGGCAAGCATCTTCCAACAAAGCTAACATCCCAGTGAAAAAGCACCCCTTGCTAATTGACCTTTGCACACAATCTTTTGCTTGTCAGAGATAGCACTGCGTTCTATACAATTGCCTACAAATATGAAGAGCTGGTGTGCATTACCAGTTCTTCTCAAGAGACTGGTTAACTACTTTCTAATATTTAGACCTCTGACCCACATGTTAATATACAAGTTATATGAAAAATGGCTCTTTCTTACTCAGCAGTTCAGCTTTGTGCATGCGTTCCAAGTCATGCTTGCTAGGTTTATTGACACACCCAATATTTTACTACTTTTACATTTGTTGGATTCTGTTATTGCCAAATATTATTCAATAAGATTTAGTGCTAGTGATGATGCATGTAGCTAGGCAGCATACAACTTGACTTTAAGCTCCTAAGCTGAGTTTGCAGGCCTGCCTGTTAAGAAGGGGAAAATATCCTTTTCATTATGAAATGAAAAAAATTGAGCTAGCTCTAAAATCCTGTAAAATGTCAACACATAGTGTTAAGGTGATGTTTTTCACGATGGTCCAGGAAGTATGAAAGAAGAAATGATTCTTGTGTATGGTATCTTTTATTGGACCAACTGTATGCTTGTGTAAGAGTACCTTACATTTTGTCAGTCTCTACCTTATTTTGTTATGAGGTTGTTTAAAGCTTAATATTTTATGAGCACAAGTATATGAATATATATCTCTTATCTAATGTTTCTTGGTTAATGGTTTGTCACAATTTGTAAATAGTTACCTCTTGTTTATTCTGTGATATTGTTGTACTTACCTGCATTTACCTGTTCCAGGATCCATCTGCTCACCTGTGGCGGGTATGGATTGTGGGCATTTGCTTTCGCTTATTGTTTTAGGGCTCACTATTGACCTGCGGGGGTTTGAGGTCACTGGTGGTGGTACTGTTCCCAAGTTATTACATAACAAATATGCTGATGATCTATGCATCACATCACAAGAGAAAGACTTCGTGACTGTGCACTGAGCAACCTCTCAGATACTACAATAAAAACCAGCTTCGGACTAACCCAAACAAGAGGCAAGTCACAACTTTTCACCTACACCATCGAGAAGCCAAGTGGAAATTAAATATCACCTGGGATGGAATCCTACTGACTGATGACCAGACCCCTGCTTACTTGGGGGTTAATTGGACCAAACACTTACCTTCAAAGCATGTGTAAAGAAGACAAAAGAGAAAGTCAGTGCTAGCTACGACATACTTTGAAAGCTGGTCAAAAGGGGGAGCAATCCTGCTACATTACAAACCACTGCTATTGCCTTGTGTTACTCCACTGCAGAGTATGCATGTCCAGTATGGGAAAGATCAGTTCATGCCAAGAAACTAGATCCAGTTCTAAACAATAGCTGTCATGAAAAAACAGGATGTCTAAAGCCAACACCAAAGGATAGCCTATACTTACTGGCTGGCATTGCACCATCTACCAGAAGAAAGATAATGACCTGAAAAGTAAGATTGAAGCAGAGGAAAGACCCCAGGCATCCACTGTATAGTCACACAGAACTAACTAAATGGCTTAAAGTACCTAAGAGTTTTGTGACCAATGTTGCACTGTTGGACAAAATGGCTAACAGGGCACAACCAAAGTTATAGAAAGAAAGCTTATGTTGGAAGAAGCGCTCTGAAATGGACCTGGAACCCCAGGAAGATCTTCCCAGAGGGGCTGTTCTAAACTGGCCAACATGGTGATGCCTAGATCACCTGTGCATGCAAACTGGAAAATCAAAAACAAACACGATCAAATGGAGCTACTCTAATGGCATGAATATATGTCAGTGCAGTGAAATGCAAACTGTGGAACACCTGCTTGTTTGCTGAGTCCTTGGTAAGACTTACGTGAAGGAGGACCTCACTGCAGCAATGCAAAGAACAATTGGTCATGCACAGTTCTGGAAAAACATATAGTTTATGTCAAGGACATGAAAAGAAGAAGAACTGTGGTTGGTTCCTATCACATTATTAACTGAATATGTGCCCAGGCTGGGGCTTCCAGTCATAGGAGCACAGCTGGGAGCCCCACCAGCTGATCCAGGCTCCCAATAATGGGGATACACCATGCATCCCCCTATGGTGGGACCATCAGTTGATAGGGCTCCCAGCAGCAAGAGTGCAACATGCACTCCTGCAGTTGGAAGCCCAGATTCAGCTGACAGGGTTCCTAGTCATGGGAGCACATGGTGAGTCCCCAAAGCTGGGAGCTCAGATCAATTGACAGGGCTGCCAGTGGTGAGATCTTGCTACCTGCTAGTGCAGGGGGTGCCTGGAAGCATAGCAATAAGGTGTGATATGATCTAATTTGTAAGCCCACAATCACACCTCCTGCCATGCATGTGGCAGGGCATGTGCAATTGAGGGGATCACACATCAGATCCCATCATGCCTTTATTTACATATCAACCAGGGTCTATAGTGTCATTTTAAATCAGTTTGCAGAGAGAAAATGCTCTTTACCATTCTCTCTACTTAGTCCAGTTTATATTTAAAAGTCATAGAAATATCTATGTCATTTTCCCCCCCTTCTGGCTTTGACCCCAATTTAGCAGGGTGGCTGTCTAGCTTTAAGTATGATGTAAGTAATATCATTAATATGAACAGACCTATTTTTAGGTTTAAGGTTAGGCACTCGATGTACCTTGCTAAGTCTGCTGAATATTCCCATTACATTATTTTCATTTTCTTGACCCGGTGTGTCTTTATGTTGGTTTATTAAATAAATATGGCCTTCAGTCAGTCACAATTCTTCAACATACACATCATCTTTAGCACAAGATCCCATTTCTGCTAAGGAAAACAGTAAAGAACATGCTTGACTGCTAGGCAGAAAAACGATGGGATTCCTTCAGTGCTTAAAGTTCAGTTTATGGTCAGGTACTTTGAATTAAGAACCTATTCTTGTACTCTTTATTAAAGAAAAACTCTCATGAAAGCCAGTGACCCAGATTCAGTCTTGCAGGCATAGCAGAAAAAGGGTCAAAACAATGTTTTCCTGTTTTGGTCTATCCTGCTCTGCTCATATTCACTGAGAGAGTTACCATAAATCAACATACACCTTAGCCATATTCCTCAGACTCCATCTCTGACCTACAATGCTATCAGCATACATGTGGACCCCCAACAAAATGAAAGTTTGGGTGATCTGCATACCTGGATCATATCTGCAGATAGCCTTTCCCGGGTAAGGACTGCAGAATTGGTACTTAATAAATAATTAAAGTACCTAGTACTTAATTATTAGCACCTATAAATTAAATAATTTAATTACAAGCCAAATTCAACTGATGTAAACCTAGAATAAGCTCCATGGCCTCAATCACTGCCCTTGAACCCAGATTTTTAGACAAGCTCAGCACTTCCATGTATAGCCCACTAAATACCCATATAGCATAATAAAATCATATGACTGATTAGTTTAGCAACTTAACTGCTTGATCTCTTCCAGTCTGGATTTCTACTTGCATGAAAATTGATTTAATTATTGCATGTGGAAATAATAAAATAGTGTCTCAGAATTACTAGTTTAACAGATGCATGAGTTGTGGTTAGGGGGGAAAGGACTGCCTTATCCCACAATAGGAAACAGAAAAGTACAGTAGACTGAATCATCAGAGTACAGTTTCTCTGTTGTCAAGACATTGCAAATACAGTGTAACAGCCTCTTGGAGGCAACCATATTACTGACTGTACAGTTTTGTCTATGATCATAAAAGAAAATATTCTGTTCTGTGGGAATGTGGATGTCTGGTCTCAAATCCAAATGAATGAAGTACTAATAACTCATCATATTTTTCTTAATGAGGAACTTGCCTTAACTATGGGAACATGGATGTCTGGTCTCAAATCAAAATGAATGAAGTACCAATAAGTCATCACATTTTTTTTAATGAGAAAATTGCTTTAACTATGTCATTAGCTTTTATGGCTTGAATGGTTAGGGAACCATATTAGACTGACTCAACTGCCCAAATCCTGTGCATAGTAAATTTTGTGCGCAAGTGGTAAACATTGTGTTAGTGCAAAGAATAATATATATTGGTCAACACTGTTTTTAATTATAGTGGTATAGCTAACTGTGGACATTCCCATAGGACAAATCTTGATGCTTCAAGCCATGAGAAATGTAGCTATTGATAAAGAAGAATATTTAAATTTAAGAAAAAACAAAGTTGTGGGTGCTGATTTCAAAACAATTTCCTTTCAGTTTCCATACTGTAATATTTGTGTGTTTCTTATGCATGTATAAGAAGTCAAAAGATAAGTATTGGAAAGAAAAATAACTAGATGGTTCAGAGTGCAAATGAGTGGCATAGGAAACATTTACCCCTAAATGAGATTAGTCTGTTTATTAGAACTTCAGAAGAAGTTAAAGTTTCTGGTAGCAATTTTGTACAAAATATTTTGTGCACAGTGCACAGGTCAGCACAAGTTATTATTTTAAGCCATTCTCAGTACAGCAACAATAAAGAAGCCAAACAAGCATTTTTCTATTATTCCAGATGCCCGTTTGTCATGCTCCAGCATAAAACATATTAGTTTAATTACCAAAGTGTTGACAGTTTTGAGGAAGGGATTCAGCTCCAATGGAAGTAAATGGTAGTTAACTGAAACCTTTTGTTATTCTGAATTCTAAAGATAGTTACTGAGTACAGAACAGAGCTAGGTACTGGGTTACTATCAACATGATGCATAGTGGTAACAGCTTTATAGGTTTACATGTTGAATTGCGATATCAGTACAAAACATGCTAAGTGTGTTATTAGTGCTAAACATCTAGAACATAAGGACCTTAAGAGGTCTTTTCCCACCTTCTCTTCTGAAGCTGTAGTGATTAGAGCACTCTTTGGGGTGTTTAGAGACATTTGGCTGCATACACTTGTTCAAATTATTACTGCCCACAGCCATGACTCTGGGGATGCATCAGCTCTGCAGGAGGAGGACCGAGGATCAGACGTTGCTCCTGGACCAGCTGGTGACAGCCACAAAGGACCAGCAGGTGGATGCACAGACAGGGCAGGCAGAGGACATTGTCTGGCAGGACAGGTAGTGGGGAAAGGATGTCACCCTCAAGGATGTTCAGGACTGGCATGAGGAAGTGCAGGACCAGGAGGACTGAGAGTTCAGGACACAGCTCCTGGTCCTGAAGCATGAACCTGTGGAGGCCCTGCAGGAGCAGGGCACAGTTGTGGCCAGGGCAGTGCAGGTCATGGAGGAAGACTGCCAGGTTCTAGACACTGTCTTGGCCCTGCCAGTGGCCTTTGTTGCTGTCCTGCCCCCTGACAGCCACACGCTACCCAGCAACAGGCCCCCTCATGGGTCTGAGTGAAGGTGCAGCACTGCCTCTGCCAGCCAGGAGCTCTGCCCCAGCCCCCCAGCTGGGCCCAGTGCCACTGCTTTCCTCAGCTCCATGCAGGTATGGAGCCAGAATTGCCTGCAGCAGAACCAGGATTGTGTGGCAGCCCTGCTGGCCCTGGGCACCAGCTGCCAGAGAGGGAGCCACCTGTGCTGGGGGACCAGCAGCCACCACTGCCCCTGGGTGAGTCTCCTGCCCACTGGACTCACTGCAGCATGCACATCTATGGGGGAACAGCCAGGAGCTGGGGTACTGGCTTCCTGTCCCCAGGCTCCACCCCCTAGGAGCCCCCACCCCACAGCCACCCACCCCAGGAGGGCACATACACAAACCACATTGTAAATAGTTTGCACAGGAAAGAGAAGGTGTTTTACTGTTGGTGGGTAGGGTGAATCGTGGAGGAGCTCTGTTATTGGGGAGGGAGGGGGGATGGGCTCTGTTGTGGGAGAAGGAGGATGGGGTCTGTTTGTTGTGAAGATAATGAAGTGTTTTTCTGAGCCCTATCTGCAGCGAGCATGGTACTGGGGGCACATGGCAGGGTGGGAATCCATGGGCAGCTTTCCAGGTGGGATACAGCAGGGAGTGCAGGACATGGTGGTTGGCCAGCACCTCATGTACCCAATGCCTTGGCCCCTAGTGGTGGGTGTACAGCTCACCCTGGGCTTCAGCGGTGGTGGCCTGCCACTGTTGCCACAGCTGGTGCTCCCGTTGCCAAGCATCCACTGCTCACTGCACCTCCTCTGCCCAGCTCTCACAGAAGACCTCCCCCTAGGCCTTGCAGATGTTATACAGCGCTCAATGACCCAGGGGATATTTTACTTGGTGAACTCAAGGTACGCAGTGAGGGTACACCAGCCTCCCTCAATCCAGCCAGAGGTGCACTCCACAAGGACATGGGTCCAGCCCAGGTACCAATTGAAGTGGGTCTGGTGGAGGTCCAGCTGGCTGGTGTAGGGCTGCATGAGCTAAATGAGAAGGGCATATGGGATCCCTGATGAGGAGGGGTAGGACCACCACAGCACCCAGCTGGAAGTCTGGCACTCCGGGCACAAAGCACCCACTCTGCACCAGGGCTGGCAGGGTGGAGTTCTGAAACATGCGGGTGCTGTAAGCACTGCCCACCCAGCAGGGACTCACGGTGGGAATTCACCACGGTGGTCAATGACAGCCTGGAGTGCAACAGAGTGAAAGCTCCTCTAGCTGTAGTAGAAGCAGTCCCTGTGGGACAGGCAGGTGACAGGGATGTGGGTCCCGTCCAGGGCCCCAGTGCACTAGGGGAAGCAAAGAACCCCACCATCACCTCCAGAGGATCATATACCTGGAGTACGGTGCACCCCAGCTCTAGAACAGTCTCTCCCACAGGCGACCAGTAGCAGGGACATGGGGGGGGGGGGGGCCTCCCCTGACAAGGCCGCCTGTGCCGCCAACACTGCCCAGCATCTGAGGGTGCTCGCCAGTTCCATCCCCACCACCAACAGAGAATATATTATAAATAAATAATAGAAATGGGGCAAATTTTGCTATCAATTATGCTTTTTCTCATCAGTATGAAGATAAGTTAGCTAAAGAAAAGATTTCTCTCTCTCAGGGTAATGAATCAGAATTTGGCTTTTTATCCAGATTGTGGCATTATCTGTGGGTTATAGTGACTCTTCCTACTGTTCAATGGGTAAATATTTTCTTAATATTTTTGCCTATCTTATTTTCACTGTGCAGAAGACTATGATTGGCTCTTCTGTTATGCTAGGCAGGGGTGCTCAACCCCAAGCCCATAGGTCAGATCTGGCCCCTGTGCCATGTATTTGGCCCATGGAGAGCCCCACAGCCCATGACCTGTGCTAGATTGAATTCACAGGGTGGCACAGGGTCCAATCCCAGCATGGGGCCTCAGAGCCCAATGCCTGCCCCTGGAACAGGGTGGAGGCACTGTAGGGCCCCCAGAGCCCAATTCCAGCATGTGGGACTGAGCAGAGTATGTGGGACCAGCCATCCTAGGGCCCAATCCCTATAGGCAGGACCAGGAAGAGACGGCATGCTGGAATGTTTCAAAGGTTTGAAAGCCTGAATCCAGCAGGTAGGGTGGCACAGGGCCCCAAGCCCTGAGGCCTGATCCTGGCATGTGGGGTCCAACCCTGCATGCATACCATCTCTCTGCTCTTTATCTGACCTACAGGCTGAAAGATTGAGCACCACTGTGCTAGGCTGATGAACCCAGCACTGCCATCTTGTGTTTTTGTTCACAAGTGCATTTACATATAACTTCATGTCAAAGGTCTAAGAAAAATAAGTTAAAG
The DNA here is from genome assembly GCF_001723895.1 of Crocodylus porosus. Taxonomy (NCBI): domain Eukaryota; kingdom Metazoa; phylum Chordata; order Crocodylia; family Crocodylidae; genus Crocodylus; species Crocodylus porosus. Next base: position 147,618,147 of record NW_017728906.1, on the reverse strand, counting down.
AAGAAAATTTGCAGATGGCTTAAATGTACTTAACTAAAAGTACAACCTTAACTTTTCTATGAGAGCCCTTCAGTTTCTAAATATAGATGCACAAAGAGTGAAAGGAAGTTAAACATAAAGTATTATATGATTTTAAAAGATGACCTTTTAAGACTGAATATGAATTTAGATTTGAATCTTTCTTCCTGCATTTTGAGGGTTCATGAAAGGATTGAGATTAATGGTACTGTACAAAATTCACATTTACAAAGCAAATGCTGGAAGCTTTTCAGTACCACAGTATCTTTTCTATTTTCCCAGACCTAAAGAAGAGCATTTTGTGCCCAAACACTTGCTAACATCTCTACCAACTATTCACTTAGTACAATAACAGATATTCTTCTTGCATATTCTCTGCACCACCACTGCTTCAGCAACACTACAACAATTCTGCAAATGCATTTATAGGGACATCATGAACTCAAAATTCAGTCACTGCTTAAAAATGAGTGGACACATGAACTTGATGTTTGAAAGATAATTCTATGCTGATATCCCAAACCTCAAAACCTCCTTCTGCCAGGCACTGATTAAAAGGCTCGCTTTGGATGCTGTGTTCAGCTACAGCTTTGAGCCAGAAATCTTTGAAGAATTCCAAAGTCTGATTTGGGAATCTCAGGAAATCGGAGGTGCTCTAATATGTCCAGAGAGTTTAGGGTATTAACCTCAGTACAGGGAGTGATACTAACAGTCTCAAAGAACTCTGTGTTTTGAATATCACATCAGTCAAACACAGAAAAGAAGAGCTAAAGACAGACAATGGCCTCTGTCATAATAAGAGAAGTACCCAAACTAGTAACTAGTTACCAGTATATCAACATGAAAAGGAAATTAACAGACCAACAGCTCAGTCCACTGAAAGGGATGCACAGACAAGCCAAACATATTTATAGCCATGCAACTGAACTTTCCAGACCTGACCTGAATTTTCCAGACATCTGCTTGGAAGAGCAGTCAGCCAGGTCTGACCGCTCACATAGGTTCCTAGCCCAAATGCAGGACCTCCATTTAACCCAGGAGGTGCACAGCCCCACCAGGGGAGACACCTTGTTGGACCCGGTACTGCCCATGAGTGATGACCTGATAAGAGGGCCGCAGGTGCTCGACCACCTGGGCGACAGTGATCATCGCCTGCTGGAATTCACCATCTAGCACAAGGTGGCAAAGGCCTGTAGCAAGGCAGCAGCCCTAGATTTCAGGAGGGCAGACTTCAGTGAGCTAAGGAGAATAGTCAGGGAAGCACTGAGGTCCTGGAGGGGAGGGGAGCCAGATGTCCAAGGAGAGTGGTTGCTCCTTAAGGAGATGATCCTCCAATCCCAAAGGGAGGTAATCCCAACATGGATCAAAGGGGGCAGGAGGGCACAAAAG
>NW_017728906.1:147584694-147616375 GCF_001723895.1 Crocodylus porosus | reverse complement strand
GGCAGATCCTGTCAAACAAACCTGGCGGCCTTCTACGACCAGGCCACCAAATCCTTAGATGCAGGGGTAGTAGTGGACGTAGTCTTTCTGGACTTTCGGAAGGCCTTCAACACTGTCTCTCACCCCATTCTCATTTAAAAACTGGGTGACTGTGGTGTTGACACCTACACAGTCAAGTGGGTCACCAACTGGCTGGAGGGCCACACCCAGAGAGCGGTAGTGGATGGGTCATTTTCGACCTGGAGGGATGTGGGCATTGGGGGAGTCCCTGTTTCCCCAAGCACTACCAGGAGTGACTAGAAATGACGGTCACAAGCTGGCAGGAGGTAAATTCAGATTAGACATCAGGAGGCACTACTTCATGGTCAGGGCAGCTAGGATCTGGAACCAACTTCCAAGAGAAGTGATGCTGGCTCCTACCCTGGGGGTCTTTAAGACAAAGTTAGACAATCACCTTGGTGGGGTTGTTTGACCCCAGTACTCTTTCCTGCCATGGCAGGGGATTGGACTTGATGATCTGCTCAGGTCCCTTTCAACCCTACAAATTATGAAACTATGAACCTAAAAGCATCAAAGGGAGATACTACTACAAAAAAACCACACTGGGGCTTCGGGGTCGAAAGAAGACCAAGGTAAATCTATTACATAATACAGAAACGCTGCTTAAAATGAAGTTCAAAGGTATCAGAGATCTGAAACAGCTATAAATGCACCTCTGCCACCATTAGAAAATAAACAAAGTTATACTGAGATATGAGAAGTTGGTCTCAGATTCAGACTGGCCTTGCTCCTCCTCAAAGATGCAGAACTGAGAGGTGGGACAAGTTTCAGCCCAATAGGCTAAGGATCTGAGATCCAAGAGCAGAAATCAAGACATCCTTATAAAGTCAATATCTTCTGGTACGTCTGCTCCACTGATATTAAATTGCATCATCTTTTCATGACGGAATTATACAACATAATTACATATATGCACCAATGTGCAAATACATTATCAGGACCTAGCACATTCTCGTGTTTAATTCACAGCACAAAGTGACAGAAGATTCTGTTCACAATTCTGCCACAGAATTACTATATGACCACCAGCAAGTTATTTCTTTACCCTGGTTCCTCCATAATCCTAATTTTTCTCTTGCTAAAGTACTGGGAGATCTTCCAATTAAGAGCACTAAATCAAGAATTATTGTAAAGCTCTTCAGGTGTAATTCTATTATTATAAACGCCTAAGTCGATCTGTAACACTTTATTCACACTCCGACTGGCTGACGGAAACAGCCAATCAGAGTGCTCCAAGCATGGGGGAGCACCGCCATGATTCTGAAGCCACGCCCAGGACCAGACAGAGGATGGAGGAGCTGAGGCCAGCAGCGCTGCCCTCTGCTCCCCCAACCCACTCCCTGCAAGAGGCAAAACAGCGGCAGCATGGGGCGTGAGGTGGTGGCACTCCATTCCAGCCCCTTCCTCCCCCCAGCCCCCGTCATTCTTGACAGGCAATTGGCTGGTATCAAAATAATTGCTTACTTGGTGAGTGTTGAATGTTTGTTCACTAACATTTGTCAAGCAATTGGAGGTGTTGAGATGGAGTATATAAACTCCCACTGTATAAACCTGTAAGAATTGAATAACATCTTTTCTCTGGGAAATCATATGGGAGTGGTTTTCCACATTTACTGTGACTCAGTGATTCTGTGGAAAATGTGTTCAGTTCACAAGTAAAAAGATGGTTTTTGTAACTGCCAACTCTGCAAAGCCATTTTAAGATTTGAAAGTTGAGCTGTGGGGGTTTTTTCTGGATTGTTGACGGACGGCAGTAATAGAGATTGCACAGGTCAAGGGCTTGCTTCATTTGGTCCTACGCAACTCCATTCTTTCCAGGGGCTTCCCATGAGTAAGTGAAAGCACAGTTTGAAAACAGTGAAGTTGCCCAGGTAGACATCCAGTCAGAAGTTAATTAACATTTCCATGGATGATTTACCTGTAGAAAAGAATCAGCTTCCTCTCCTAGGGCTGTGTTGTTTCTGCAGGGCTTTCATATACTGAAAACTTTGTATACATTGATTAACAGTCAGTGTATATACATAGGGAGCAGAACTGTTGAGTAAGATAAGCCATTTTTACATAGACTTTTTTTCAGGTCAGAGCTGCAGTTGAAAATGTTTAAATATGCAATTATTATATGTCAAAATATCAATAACTATTCATTTTCTTTATGGCCTTAACAGAGTGATAAAATGTCACAAATGCCACTTATGTGGCTTCTAATGACAAATATTTAGCACATATAGGTATCCCTCTTCAAATGTATAGTGAAGTTTCACCAGTCACAACACATAAAAGTCTTTTACCCTCTGTTTTTGCTAGATAGAGTTTTTGAACTAGGATGATCTATTGTGATCCCTGTTGCATGACGTTTGGTGGTTTCATGAAAAGCTTTGGGAGGAAAAGAGCAGTGTTGTATTGTATTTCTACTATGTTTGGATTATCTGACCATATGGGTTAAAATACCCCCAGAAGCAAGCTGAAGCTGGCCTTGTGGCAACCTACAATACATTGAATATGGCTTATGGAAAAAAAATCCCTTTTGTTTTACACATGCAATAACATTGTTTTGTGTGTTATTTTTTTGTTAGCTGAAAGCACGTGTTTTGACTTTTCCCATCAGTGTAGGAGCAATGGGTTCTATTATAAGTCATGAGACAGGGGGAAAAAAAACACACTCAAGACTCTCTTTCCAAACAAGTCCTGCCTACCTTTTTTCCTGAATACTTCTTTAATTTACCAGAGTAACACAATTTATGTTTTCCATTAGACAAAAGTTAACTACTACAAGTACATTTTCAAGCATTTATAAAACCTGTATAGACTCTTTTCTTCACCTGGATATTAAAAAATTACAGCTCAGCTCTAAAAAGTAGATGCCCAAATGCATGTAAGACATCAAATTTCTTAAAGGAGACACATTTATAGAATTGTTTTAATTACCAGTTCACTGAACAATCAAGTACAGGTGAATGACATTACGAACTTCAAACTCTATCTGTGACCTAGTAAGAATACTCTCAGTGCTCTTTCATTCACTTATCTCTACTGGGCATTGCCAGTTGGACTTTTGTTCTTTGTGATGTGGATGGGAGAGAGAGGAGAATGCCTCATTTCATTGTTCACATGGACCATTCTGATCACAGCCAATTGACTTCAGATTCATTTGTCACCCTTCAAACTTGTTAGTTGACCAAAGTTCAGATCTGTAACTGTAATCATAAATTTATTCCCATGGGATCACTTGTAGACTAAAGTCCTATAGAAGACAGGAGGATCCTGGCTAAAGGGTCTTGTCCCTCTGCTCAGGGTCAGACAAATAACCATATTTAGGGTCAGAAAGGAATTTTACCCTATGGTCAGATTAGCATGGACTGTGGTGGTTTTTGCCTTCCCCTGTAGCAGGAAGCATGGACCTCTTCCTGAGTTCTCTTGAGCCTATTTTTAAGAACCTTTGTAGCAGCAAAATATTGGCCACCATTGTCCCCCTGCTTTACCTGTGGCAGATTAAGGTATTGCATTAGGGGTGACATTAGGGTTCCTTTAGGGTGTAGTTTTGCTACAAGATTAAACAATAGATTTGTATAGGACGGTTTGGATAAGGATGATCCTGCCTTAGGCAGGAGATTGGACTGGATCACCATACAAGGTCCCTTCCAGCTCTACTTCTCTATGACTCTGGCTGCTTACAGATGTTAAACAAAAATTAAATTTAAAAAATGGTGCTTTAAATTCAGAGTACTTCTATGTCGAGCCCACCAGTACTATTTCTACTTTGTTGGAAAATACATTTCTGAGACAGTGATTGTAAATTTATCTGAATTTAGACATCATTACGTTTACCTGTGATGCAGGACACTGCTAAACAACAACTATGACTAATATTTCTCCATTCAAACAATATTTTTACTGTACACCTGATTCAGGAAAATTTCCTTGTAGAAGCCATTTGATCACAGAATGATCAGTCATAATTACTCATTTCTTATTTTGTTCACATACTGCCTACAGATACGAATTAGTTTTAGTAACACACTATATGACATACAGAAAGTCAGACATAACGGTGATTATCTTGTGGGCAATCCCTCATTTTTCTTGGAAACCTTTCAGGGATGAAGTAACAGTAACCACCATGAAAAAAAAATGTCAAACAAACAATACAGTATTATGGCAACTGATTACATCTTGTTCAGAAAACATTAAGAGCTCTGTTCTGTCTCTCTTCTATTTCTTTTTACTTATACATATATATCTTTTTCCTCTTCTGGAGCTCTTGCACAAAGCAGAATGGATAAATTAGCTGCATAGTATTGTTCCCAGAGGGATCCAAAATATAGGATATATGTTGGTTTCTAGGCTTCTAGTCCAGGAGAGTATTTGACTATGAAATAGAATATGGCCCTGGGGATTCCTTTTGTGGTTACTTGAAGGAGTAGTATGGGTTTCAATATACAATATGTAGTTTGCATAGCTTTGGTACACGAAGTGGGTATTTAAGATAAATTAATGTGTGCATGTGAAGATTACCACAACTGTACAGGTATCAGTTATCATTCCTATGTAACTTCTCAGATGGCTTTTACCTATTTAGTTATGATCATAGAATCATAGGGTTAAAAGGGGCCTTGAGGAGTATCTAGCCCAGAACTCTCCAACTGGTGGGTCATGTAGCCAACAAGGGATTAAACTGCAGCCTCTGGGCTTCTGGTCTGGTACTACTCCCTGCTTTGCTCTCTTACTGGTGCCACCAGGCTCCCCCTTTGACCTACCAAGAATTTTTTTTTTACTGACAATCTGCAAGCTTTTTATTGAGAGGCAAACTATTTTATTAACACATATTTGACTTACACATGTTTTACATAATGTAAATGCAATTCTTCTGCCAGGCCCTAGTTAGAAGGGTTGGGTTCAAATATAGGGGTTTAACATGACCATGATAAGAAAGTAAAAAAAACTGGTTGTCAGTAAAGTTTTCAGTAAAACAAATGTCTTGGGTATGCAACTATCACTGCTTGACTGCAGTGATGGTTTTACTATGCTGCTCCCTCTTCTACCAGGGACCTCTACTCACCTCCACATCTTGATACCCCAATTGCACCCTGCAAGCACCATGATGCCCTCAGCCTTACTCCCACCAGCTGTTCCCCCTGTCCCAGCACAAAACCTCAAAAAAACTTATCTATGACCAAACAGTAATACAAGGAGTCTGGGATGCAGCAGAAGCACATGGCTGAGAGAACTCTCCCTGTAGGATGGCACTACAGCTTGGACACCACATAAGGCTACTGTGCTCTGTCTGTTGGAGCTCCAGTTAAACTGTGTGGGTGCAGACAGATGTGACAATTTTTGCCTGATCTGGCCACAGAAAGCAGACTACGGCTGTGATGAAACACAAGTGCACAGCTTCAGACAACTTCAAAAATGACCAATCAGGTGAAAATCTGACACTTCATTGCATGAGCAGGTCAGATGAAGAGGGTTCAAAACAGACCATCTTCTGCAAGTTCTGTCTGCACTGCCTGCCAGCCTCAAGCTGTTTTCAGAATGGTGGGGGGGTAGAAAAGAAACATGGAGAGTTCAGTGGGGAAGGTGGGGGGGGTGGACTCAGCCTCTCCTGGAGGGTTAGGCAGATGGATTGAAGCTCCCCCAAGGGGCGGGGGCAGGGGGGTCTCCAATTCACCCACCCCATCCTCCAGAGCTGGCTGGGGAACCCCTAGAATGAGCTCCCTCTGCTCCCTTTCTCCCCTCCAATTCTGAAACAGGGACAGGCGGGAGAGATGAGGGGCTGTTGCTAGGGGAAACCAGCTACAGGCTCCAGCCAGCAGCTAGATTCCCTTCCCCCTGGAACCAATAGTGAACTTCTGTTCTGTTTGTTCCTGCAGATTGTTGTAACTCAGAATGCTTCTTGCAAAATATTCTCAGTTACAGTGGGGAGCTGCACTTTGGTCTGCACCCTGTATGCTTAACTTTTCTACTGACTTTACTGACAACCATTGTTTGCCTGATTTTTTTACTGACAGTCAATACATTTACTGACAGTTGACAACCCTGGGCTGAATTAAGCCCATGGCTGGAGAATTCAGGGGGACCATGCAGTGCAGCACCATGGGGACACTCCTACAATGTGGAATGTGTCCCAGGGTGTGTGACCTATGTAGTGTGTGGCTGGGAGGGATCTGTGACCCCCATAGACTTAGAAGTCAGACAACGCTTATCTAGCCTAAACCCCTGCTTTGATGAAGGATGTGCTATTCTGAGATCATCTCAGAGATATTTCTATCCTATTTTTCTTGAAAACCTCCAATGAAGGAAATCTCATCACTTCCCCAAGTAACTTGTTTCATTGTCCTACTGCTCTTAAAGTAAGGAGGTTTTTCCTGAGATTCCAAATTTGCTTTGTGTTGTAGTTTAAACCCATCACCTCACATCCCACCTCTGGGGCAAGGGAAAACAGTTGTAAAGATAGTACAAAATGGCAAAAGTGCTTATCCAAGTCATAAAGTACTTTTAACCTACATTAAAATACAATTGCACAGAGAATAAAGCTTTTCCTCACTCCCAACACCTGAAATAAATAATCAAAGATGAAAGTCAAGTCTATTAAGATTCACTGCTACTTTAGCACATCAATGCACTTGCAAAATCCAAGAGATTACAAATGGATATTTACATATAAATATTTCCTAATGTTCCACATCCTGAGATGAGCAAAGAGGGGCCAAGAGGGTATTGACAGATTTCACATTAATTTCAAAGGCATCAAAAGGCAAGCCAGCCAGATTTACCCACCCTTTACAAAGACACCAAAACTTCATGTTTTTGAATGAGGCACTATTTAGAAGCATATCATGGTTTCTGATGTCTGTCCAGTGTATGGAGCGCAACAGGTGACACCTGGTTCATCTAGCTTCCCACAGTCTTCCGCTTTTCCACTGCCCACACACAGGAGAAAAGGGGGAGAACAAGGCAGACTGTCAGTGGAGCTTTCTCATGCAGCTCCATCTCTATTGTCCAGAGTGCCCTACTGCTCAAGCTAGGGGACCAGAGGCCAGACCCATGTCGCTGCTGCAAAATCCTCAGACCCATGTTGCTGCTGCAAAATCCTCATGCTTTCAGACCTCTGCCACCTACCAAAGAGGTAGGGGCAATTAGAATCTACAGAGTCACTGTCATTAGACCCCCCCACCACCACTGAAACTGGAGAGGTACAGGAGATTGGGGGCCAGAGAGCTGTTTCCACAAGACCCCTGTACCCCTACACCCACTTTGTGTGTGGCCAGTGTCTCATAAAGCCACTTTCTCAAATGTTTCCAAGCCTGTTACACTTGGAAACATTGCAAATGTCTTGACTGTGTGCTCTAAGTTCCTGATGATAAAATGAACTTTTGACAATAACATCTCTTTTAAATCAAGGGGGCTCCACTTCAAATGTTTGCACAAGTTGTAATGCAGTATTGCATAGAGAAAAAGTCTCTTTCGCAACCAAGTAAGTCCCAACCCATTCAGGATGTCAAGGTTAAATTCCACTAGAAAGCCTGTAAGCAGTCAGTTGAGATCCTAAAGTGTGGCTGTCGTAAATGTACAGAAAAATATACAGCAGCTGCACTTTGAACTACCTTACGTTTCTGAAAGGATTTAAGGCATAATTTTATGTCAAGCACATTTTCTAATCTCTAGGCAAGAAATGCATGAAATGCAGGCCTGTAGCTGACATCCAAAAAAATGCTTACTTAGATTTAAAAAATCTGTCTTAAGGTGCTGCTTCTCATTCAACAGTGGAGGCAAATTCAGTGACACAGAGATGGCAGATTCTAACAATACAAGCTACTTCTTCACATGTGCATGACATGACATAAGCATATAGTTGATAGTATAATTTTCATTTGCTATCTAGAAATATACTGGAGGATGTCATCAAAGAATTCATTGCTATGCACCCAATGACAAGGAACAGCTAACATGGATTTGTCAAGAGCAAGTCATGCTTAACCAATGTTATTTCCTACCATGACAAGGTGATGGGCTTCTTGGATGGGCGAAAAGCAAGACCTCTGACACTTTCTCCATCACGTTCTTATAAGCAAGTTAAGGAACTAAGGTCTAAATGAAACTGCTATAAAACAGATGGAGAACACATCGGGTAATCATGCCTCAAGAGTAGTCATCAACATCTAATCAAAGAATGTTGACTTATCTAATCAAAGGAGATATTGAGTAGGGTGGTGTGAAATTTCACAGGCTGTTTTGTTTTGATGCTGTTTTGACGCATTTGAAGCTCGTTTCGACCGGCTGTTTCATTTCAACACAGTTTTGCCTTGTTTCAAGTTCAAAACAATGAAATCAAAATGAAATGAAGAGCTTCAAAACAGCCTTGAAGCAAAACGAGGACAGTCAAAACATTTTGAAAGTTTCAAAACATTTTGAATTTCGAAGCTGAAGCTGGGCTTGCCTGTAGGAAAACAGAAAGTAAGGAGAGGGAGGAGGAAGAGCAGGGAAGGACTGCTCTGATATTGACTGTGTAGCTGTATAAATTCCCTTTTTAGGATCAGGCCTGAGAGACTGGAGACAGGTGGTGTCTGTTCTTGTCTTTGACAGATTTTTGGTGTGCGCTCATTCTGGTGCGCAGTTGTTGCTTGACGTCTCCTATGTATTTTCCATCAGGGCACTTTTCCATCAAAAATTTGAGGTGCAGTCTCCCAGAAACACCTGCACCTATCTCCTTGAAACTTGGTAAGCTTTATGCCCTCAGAAGGTGCTACTATCCCTGCTGTTTTCATCCAAATCTGCCAAAAAATGACAAAGTTATAGGCAGTTTTATGCTTCCCTATTATAACCTATGGGTGAAACATCGAAACAGCGGTGAAACAGCGAAACAATTTTGACTAAACGAAATGGAACAGTGCTTTCAAAACTAAACAGAACTTGAATCAAAACACTGTCCCATCGAAATGGCGAAATGGAAGTCAAAACAAAACAGTGCTGTTTCACACAGCCCTAGTATCAAGTAGTACTGCCCAGAGGTCAATTAAGGGTCCATTACTGTTCAATGTTTTCACTAATGATTTGGGTAATTAAATTGAATGCGTGCTGAATAAAATTTGCGGATGACATGAAGTTGGGTAGGATTTTACATACTTTGGAGGACAGGACTATGCTTCAGAATTACTTTGATAAATTTGATAAATTGGAAAAATGTTCTGAAATAAATCAGATGAAACTAAATAAAAGCAAGTGCAAAATACTGCACGTAGGATGGAGTAGTCAAGTACATAAATGCAATATGGGGAATGACAGGCTAAACTACAGTACTAGATAGAAGGATTTGAAAGTTACATTGGATTAAAAGGTGAAGATCTATCAACATTGTAATAGTGTTGCAAAAAAATAATGATAATAATAGCACCCTGGGAAGTGTTATACACAAGGCCTGGAAAGTAATTCTTCTGTTCTGTTCAGTATTGCTGAGCCTTCATGTGGAGTACAGTGTCCAGTTTTAGGCATCATGATTAAAAAAAGATATGGATAAATTGGAAATAATTCAATATTAAAGGTCTAGAAAACATGACACAAAAGGAAAGTTTGCAAGTATGATAGAAATATTTAGTCTGGAGAAAAGAGTAATGGCAACTTGCTGCCAGTGCTGGGGAACCTAGGATGGAGCTCCCCCCACACCAACAGTAAAGGTGCAATAGGATCTGATTCACAATCGCACAATCACACTTCCTGCCATGCATGTGTGGCATGGCAAGAAGCAAGGTTGTGTGGATCAAATTAGATCCCATCATGCCTTTACCTGCCTGTGTAGAAAGGCCCTTAGTAACATATATTTTACACTAATAATGTAGACTTCAAAATGCACAGATAGTGGAACCTGGGCTTCAAGTGCTCTCTTGTTATTGCACACAACCAAATGGAAAGAAACTGTAGCTATGAAAAAAGAAATCTATTTAAAACTCTAATTACACTTTTTAAATAATTGCTTTTGAATGTCCCACCTTTTAAAAATGTATTTGAATGGTCCTTTCCATTTATGAGCAAACCAAATTTCACTTAGAGCAGTGTATTTCCATATTACTAATATTTTGCTACAGGGCTGGCCACTTAACCAAAGGCTGCTTTCCAGCCAGCCCCTCACTTCGCCACAATTGCACAACACAAACAAGCAATACATCTTGGAGTACATGACACATTTAAAGACTACAAGCAAAGAGTGCACAATGGGGAGTCGAGAACATTGGCATAAGTACTAGTACATTTCTGTAGCATGGACCCTTTGCCCCTGAATACAATCTGGTCTGTACATTTTGGAAAACCTCATTGGGTCAGTGCTGCTTTCCTGACTGTTCTCAGCCAGGGGCCAGAATTAGCCATGCTGGCTTCAGTCTAGAGGTGGCAGAGAAATGAAAGTAGACTGAGAAATGTACCCATTGGTCTAAAGGCAAAAAAGAAAAAAATCCTTTCAGAGTCAAAGAGTTGTTGGTCAGCTAGGTTTGCATAAAGCAAACCCCTTAGGGATCTGATAACCAGCCCTTTCTAGTTCTGAGGATTACCCTTGGAGCCACACAGCCATGCTACCTAGACTCACAGAATGTTAAACCAACTGAGACTCATTCAGCACACTAAATATATATAATACTGCAAAAGCCTTTTTAACATAGCAAAATAGTTTTTAAAATGTTGAGCCATTTAAGAAACTATTCAGGCTGCACAAAGCCCTGTCCACTGAGAACTTCCTGTTGAATGCATGGTTTAAAAACACAAAGCTCTGCAACTGCATCAATGCAACTGCAGTCCTGCAAGTATGAATGGCAATACAAAAACTTATGATGGGTAAAAACAGGTTTGAATAACAAGCTGTCAGGTCTGAATAACAAGACCTAGGCACTAAAGACAAGATAAAAGGAAGAGAACTGCTGTGTTAAGCAATGCTGTAGGGTTGTATATGTAATGCCACGGTTTCTTATCCCCTGACGCTAGCTGAGTGTTTGATGTGGTGATATTTTGTAACTGCATGGTGCCAGTTCCACTTGTGTGATTCATGCTGTCAAACTTAAGAAATGATTAATATAATTGAAATGACCTGGTATTCCACAGGGATAGATTCAATTATGTTTATAAACAGCTCTTTTCAGCTTTTTGATCTTCTTGGCCCTAAAAGAAACAATAGGTTAAACAGTAAAGCCAACAATGAGACAACAGCTCTAGCTTCTGACACTGTATTAAAAACTTGCTGCTTAACTTTGCTCATGTCACTGGTGACTAATGAGTTGCAACAGGCAGTGTTCCCTGTGGTATAACCATGCCTTCATACCAGTCTGCTGCATGTGAGTCATCAGTTACACTAGTCATCTGCTGAGATGGGTGAAAACTTCCCCTTTGGTTTTTACTTTTCATCTCTAATTACTAGGATGGAACAATACTGAGGCAACTCTGAATTGGCAGCAGCTCTTAGATCCAAAGCTAAATGGAAGTTCATGATATCATTGAGCTTTCTATTGAGTTCACTAACCTTTGGAATGGTCCATTTAGCAGCAGTTGTAGCCATTTATAATCTCTCTCTAGTAAATAGCATATTTGCAGTATAGCGACATTTTGTTAAGTTTATTATTACCATTTCTGTTAAATTAGTGCCCAGGAGCCCCATTATGATAAACACAAGCATAACTTAAAAGCATATACTGAAAAGCTTAAAAGCTAAGGTCCTGGACCTATTATTGTTTATTTTCATGTACAAATTTAAACACATCAGAGGACCTACTGAAGACAAAGATACTGCTCATATATTTAGAGATAAGATTATGCACAGGCAGATTCAGGATATAAGCAAGCAAGATGTGAAGTGTAATTCAGTTGAAATACATACATTTAAAAATATGTATTCTATATGACTGTGTACATTTTAAAGTAAATCAGATGGATACTGAAACCTGACACAATTATGCCCAACCAGTCTGTGTAGTCCATTCTTAGCATTTGGCAAAGTAGGTTATTACCTAGAAAAGCTCATGCTTCTTTGAACCAGTGAGTCTCTAAGGTGCCACCCTGCCCTACCTTCTGCCTGTTTTCAGATTAACACAGAATAAATCTCCGGTCAAATGTAGGCCTCATCCAGCACTTAGACAACTTACATTTTTTGCTGGATTTGGCACGTGCAGCTCCAGAGTGCTTTTAAAATGCCCAATTGTGCAAAAAATAACCCTCGTCAAATCAAGTACTAGATAAAGGTGCACCAAAGCAAAGCACCTTAGAGAACTTGTGTTCTCTTGAGGTTTAATTTTTCATGCAGGGGTGGGGCTGGGCTGCACCAGCTGGGGCTGTCAGTCAGGGAGGAACAGGGAAAAGAGCACCATAGAGCTGCTAGCTGGGCTTTGCCTGGCTGGAGCTGGAGGCGGGGTGGGCCAGAATGGAGCCCCCTTGCCTCTCAGGCTCACCCCCGCTACCCAGCAGGGACACTGGGGGGACCTAGGCTAGGCCTTCGAGGCGGGGGGTCTGTTCCACCTCATGGCCCCCTCCCCCCACAGCTCTGGCCAGGCCTCTTGAGAGCAGCAAAAGAGGAAGGAGGTTGAATGAAGCCCCCTTGCCTCATGGCCCCAGCCCATCTCCCCCCAGTATCCCAGCCAGGGGGCCCATAAGGCAAGGTCATTGTACTCCACCCTGCCCCCACTCCCCAGCTCCAGCCAGACAAAGCCCAGCTGGCAGGTAGCTCCATGCTGCTCCTCTCTCCCCTGCTAACAGCCCCAGAGCTGGGGGGGGTCAGCACAGTTGGGGAGCGGGGTGGTTCAGCAGACTTGGAGGCTGCTGGAGCACCCCCACCTGCTAGCCAGAGCCAGTGCAGGCAGGCTCGATTTCCACCCACCCTCTCCCTGACCCACAGGTAAACATCTGTTGGATGGGGGGAGGGCAGGGGGAGGAGGGGGGACTAACTCACAGTGCCTTGTATAAAACACCAAGAGTAGAGCGCAACCTCAAAACATCTGTAGGCACCCATAGAAATCACAGGCTATGTAAAAGCATCCTCTACGGATAATAATTCATTCATAGGAGGATCAGTAGCAAACAGGACCCAAACTGAATCCTTCCCCCTGTAAAGAAACAATTCTAGATAATTTCTTTTTTTTTCCTTTCCTAAGCAGAATTAAAGGATGATTGAATCAGTATATAAGGCCCTAACTTACAATGTATACAAGGTGTTACTATATGGAAAGCCTCTTTGCTTGAGTCTCACTTACCTTCTTGCACTAAGCTACTTCACCCTCACCACAGTCAACTACAGCAGTGGTTAGGTTAGCAGTAGGATGACTTCTAGCCCCAAGCACCTTAAGCATAGTTAACATACTCATTTATGCAGATAACACTTGTATTACCCTATAACTAAATGACATGCAAATGGAGTTGGCTTTACTTTATGCTGCTAACATCTTGGGTAAATATTAAAACACATATTAAAATCATTAACTCAATTACAGTTTTACAAACTAAGTATTTTTTACAGTTAGGTTCATTCAGATCTTTTATAAACTTGATTTAAACTTGTATATACCCTCCAAAAATTTACTGCCAAACTGTTGTATGTCTGTGCATAGCCTGAAGTCTGGGAAAGTAACATAATTGAATACCACTAGGCATGAGGACATCACCTGTCTCTGACTATTTATCAGGTATGTTTATGGAGTTGTGTGTTAACGGTATCAGGACCTTGAAGATAACAGGCAGTGGAAAACAGCTACAAACTATGCTTTACTCTTGATTTATTAAATCATAAGTAACCAAAGAATACTAAGAAGGGACCTATTTCATACTTGAGAAGTGGCTATTTTAAATGTGCTGCTGCAATGGTGGGCTGACAGAACAAAAAATAAATAAGGAATAAAACAGAAAAAATCATGAAAGTTCTGTAAACGAGGGCACAATACCTCCTAGAAAAACTGCACCAGTCTAAACATGGATGCCTTCTGTCAACAGCTTCTTGACACTGAAAAATACCTGGACAAAGCAAATGAAATTCTAAAGATGTTCAATCTTCTCTTGCCACAGCAGTTGCACAGAATTCTATTGTAGTTGCACTATTAGGGTGCGTCCACATGAGCACACACATGCATCTTGCCCTACCTCAAACCCCTTTGAGGTGGAGCAACAGGCATGTGCAGGAACAAAAAAATTGCAAACTTGGAGGCTGGGTCCTCCCTAGAGACACTCTGCTGCCAGAGCATCTCTATGGTTGCCCCTCGCCCTGGTGCTGAAACACGGGATGAACCCCCTGTTGGGAGGTTGAACCCCCTGTTGGGAGGGTGTAGGCCTTGTGTGGGGCTGAACCCTCTGCTGGGAAGCTGAATCCCTTGTGTGGGGGCTGAATCCCTGTTGGGGAGCTGTAGCCCTTGTGTGGGGGACCAACCCCTTGTGTAGGTGCCATTGCCCTGTGGGAGACCAGCAAAATATGTATTCATGAATTCATGAAACCTGTATTTAAAGTTCACTTTATTATTATGATAAGAGACTTGCTTTAACACTGTAGATATATCACTAAAACATTGTCCAACTGATCACTGTCTTTGTCTCACTCTTTCTCTCTCTTTATAGTAGTCTTTTGTTTTACTTGTGGAGGAACATGAATTTGGGGGTATTTTAGACAGTGATTTGGGGATTTTTTTTAACATGGATTTTTTTGGTTTTCCAGCAGAGAATACCAGAATTCCTGCTAGGGAGGCCAGTGGCAGGACCCTCCCTGCTCAGAGCTGGCATCTTGGACCCATCTGGCTGTGGCTGACCTCCTGGCCAAATGGGGCCAGGAGGACATGCTTTGACTGTGGAAAGCAGGACACCACACCTGGAACATCTTCCAGGTAATAGCTGCCTAGATGGCCGGGCAGGGGGCACAAATGGCAGTAGTGCCGCACAAAGGCCAACCCTGCAACTGCAGTCCACTGGCAACTGGCCCAGAGGGGTAGATGCCTTTACTGGCTCTGCAGTCCCCATCTGAGTCTGGCAGGTGCACAGCAGGTCACAGCCAAGCAGCAGCTCCCACTGCCAGACTGCTGCAGTGGGTAGAGGGTGCAGGAAACTCTCAGGGCTGCTTCAGGAGTCCAGCTGGCACAAGGGGTAGTGTCCCCAGTTACCAATTGGCTGGGCCTCAGAAGCTCCTGAGAGCTAGTAGCCCTGAGCTACTTCCCAGGGCAGCTTTTTATACTGCTGGGTCCAGGACAGGGCAGTTTTTTATACTGCTGGGGACAGCACAGATGCTGGCCTCAGGCTCTAGCTCCCTGTGGGTGAAGAACTGAGAGGAGCCAGGCAGGGTTATTTTGCCTCAAGTGGCACAATTTGCTCCACAACAATGTGCATGCACGTGCGCAGAGGCAAAAAGCCCTGGCTCAAATTTGCACCACTTCTATTTGAGCTGCTGCAAGCTTACATGCTTGCATGTGTGGACACGCCCTTAAGGTTCTTAAGTTTAAATGCACATGGTCTGATTCTGAGGTCTATTATAGACCCTTTGCAAATACCCAGGTAAATATGAATGGGGAATGGGGAAATTTCCTTATGCCTTGAGCCTGGTTTTTTTTCTCAAGGGATAAAACACCAATTTTCCTTCCTCTCCACTTCTTTGCATATGGCAAATGGCTGAAAAAAAGACCATATAGCTAAGGGGCCACAACTACGAGAATCAACCTTTGCAGTCATTGCAACATGGCATAAATTAGAGGAGTACCACTATTTTTTGTGCATGTGTATTTGATTATAACATAATTCTACCTTCCCCTGGTAATCAACATTTAAACTTAACAACTGACCAACACTCTGACAAAAAATGTTCATATTGTGTTTCAAGATGGAGATCACCTGGACATATGTTATTTCTATAACTACTGTCTAAGTTCAAATATAGTAAAAATATACTGCATTTTCTTTTATACCATGTGCCCCTAAATAAATTTTACACCTTGGTTTTGGAAGGCAGAATGTAGAAAAAAAGACTGACTGCCCACCTGGACCTGATGCAGCAGCAGCTTGTCATGGCATGCACCCTCATGGATATGAGCAATCCACATGCCCACTCAGTCTGCCTTACACCTGCCAAGTCTGTGTGCATGTGTGTCCCAGACACCTGGGTTCTGTGTGTGTGTTATTTGCATAAGTGTGTGTGTGTGTATGTGTGTGTGTGTGTGTATATGTGGGGGGGGGAGGGGGGAGGATGTGTACATGTCCCAGATGCCTGGGTTCTGTGTGTGTGAGTGTGTGTGCATGTGTCCAGGACACCTGGACTCTCTATGTGTGAGTATGTGTGCACTCCCCATACATACATAGAACCCAGGTGTCCTAGACACATACATGCAGGCACACACACAGAGAGAAACCCAGGTATCCAGGGCAGAACTGGGCCACTGATTTTAATGCAGCCAGTGAGGATGATGCCCACCTCTTGCCAAACCCCCCATTCCCCGGGGTAACAAAGAGTGGCACTAGACTCCTGGGATCTGTAGTTGAAGTGCTCTTTCCAGTGATCTATAGGGCCTCATGAGCCAGAGCAGGAGGGGATAGCTGGGCCCCCAATCAGTATTCAAGGGGTGATGGTGTTCCCAATGACAAAATAGGGGACCCTAGTGCCTGCTCTCTATTGGGGTCCAGTCTGAAATCTATTCCTACAGCTTTAATACCAATACTAAATGAGTCCTATTGGGCACAACATTGGCAGAGAAATGCGGGTCAAGCGGAACAGACAGAGATCTGGATATGGATGTTTCAAAACAACACTGTACGAGATTATCATCTTGGACAGCCCCCTGAGTGAATGCAGGGTCCACAGTCAGCACAGCACTTAAATAAAAGCTTCAGTCTTTACAAAAAGCCCAGATGGGGTAAATAGAATCTGTACATTGAGCCATAATACCAGGCAGTGGCTCACAGCTGGCCAAAGGAAACAAGGGGTAGAGGGAGGGGGACAGGGTTTGAAAACAGGAGCTTTGCTGACACTTGTCAGTGACAGCTTGGGGGTGGGGCCAGCCCTACACACAGTCAGATCACACAAGCTTGGGGGAGGAGGTTGAGGGGGGTCCCGCAAAACCCCATGGGTTGCCAATGGACCACAACATAATGCGGGTCGTGATGGGATCTGGTACAGATGTTCATTACAGTGCTCTAAACTACACCAGTGAAGTCTGATACCACATCCATCCCAGATCATCTTAGTGTGAGATCCACCATTTTTACAGTATTCTATGTTCCCTGACCATCTGTTTGATTACAGCTGTAAAGCGCTTTCTGCATGCCTACAACTCACTGAGTGTAATTTCTGTACCTGGCCAGAGTGTCAAGGAAATGTGGTGTTCCAGGACACAGTCTGTGTGAGGCAGCAAGAATGTCCTGTTGTGGCAGGATAGCAACAAAACTGGGCCCTAGACCAGGGTGGGCAAAAAGCAGCCCGTGGGCCAGATGCGGCCTGCCAGGCAATTCCATCCAGCCCACAGAGCCCCTGAAAATTTAGAAAATTAATATTTATCTGCCTCTGGCTGCCTGTCATATGGCCCTCGATGGCTTACCAAAACTCATTAAGTGGCCCTTCACCTGAAATAATTGCCCACCCCTGCCCTAGACCCTTAGGAAAGCAGTAGCAAGTCTGTTACTTCTTTACTGTAAATAGGTCCTATAAATAATAAACATTTGCTTCTGCTCCTGAGACACCATGAGCCTCATCAAGATAGCATACACTGCATGCAGCAGCTCACTTGCTCTGAGCCAATTTAAAGTGTTCAGGCTATGAGAGGGCTAACACTAAATGCTTGCAGAAGGGAAATGGCAGCCATCTTAGCAGCTATGGGTCACAGCATTTGCTTGCTTTTATGCTCCCCTGCTTCCAATGTTCCCACTAAGGTTTAGTGATCCATGAGCAATCCTGGCTGGGAGTATGTGGGGTATCGCAGTGTGCCCGCCCCTCCCTCCTCCTGCAGCAGCCTGTGGCAGGGTTGGGGTGGGTGGCGAGCTGCCAGATGTAAAGTTGGTGGCAGCAGCAGGGGAAGCATCAGCGTCCCCTTGCTATGGCACTGGGCATCCCCTCCAGGCCAGTGTCTGGAGGCTGTGGCCCCCTACCACCCCCTCTACCCAGTCGGTACACCACTGTGTGTATGGCATCTGTTCACTAAGGCACCCCAGGGGAAGACAAGAAACAATGGACACAAATTGCTTAAGGATTGCTTCAGATTGGAGACATAAGAAGAAACTTCTTTACAACTGAGTGCCTAGGGTCTGGAACAGAGTACCCTCCCAGAGGTGGTACAACCACCTACCCTGGAGATCTTTAAAAAAAGTCTTGGCACACACCTTGCTGAGGTCATCTGTCCCCAGCAGTCTTTCCTGCCTAAGAGCAGGGGAGCTGGACCCGATGATCTCATGAGGTCCCTTCCAGTCCCTGACATCTATGAATCTATGAATGAGAATTTTATACCCTGGTACCACATATTCACAGCACAATTCTTCTTCTTTCTGGTTGTGCCTGGAGTTTGAAGGAGGTAAGGTTTGGGCCACAAACTATGAATTTTGAAATAGAAACTATAACCCTGGAAAAATTTCAAGTCACCTATCCTAGCACATAAGTACATTGATTGGCATCTATTAATGTCCACCCTTCAACTATTTGTTTGTAAGTCTGTTGTGAACACTGAATTTATGTTAATTTTTCTATACTTTACAACTCTAAGTTTACCTTAAAACAATGACACTAACATATTTGTAGCAGTAATAAAGAAAAATGGGAGCATATTGGTTCTTGACATTTGTTTGACCAAAATACTAGCCCTTGGGACAGGTGTGACACCTGAAAATGGGCTGGCAGAATTGAGCATGCTTTGGGCCATTTACCGGTATAATCCCCACTGCATCACTCCAAAAACAGAACGGGTAAAACCGACCTTGAAATTTTTGTTGATTAGCTCACCCTGTTTTCACTCATATAGGTCAGGGGTGGCATTGGCTGGTGCATGGCACGGGGCTGCCCCCCCATGCCAAATCCAGCTCACATAGTGCCCATTTTGGCCAGTCCAGGACTGCACCACATGTAGTACCATGCAGCACCAGGACAGGTGCCACTCCAGCCTGTTAGGGTCCTGGTGTGAAAAAGCCCATCATCCAAGGCACTTGGCTACTGCAATGCTACTGAGGCTCCAGCAATGTCACTGCAGGAAGGTCCCCCATTGCATCAAAGGTCAAAGTAAAGTTGGTGGACCAGATGGCCCATCTCTGTGGGCCAGATCCACCCATGGGCTGTATGTTGGACACACCTGGTTTAGAGCCTGATCATACTTGAAATAAGATGTCTGGGAATCTTCTACAGACATTATTAGGAGTTGGATTGAGTCTTTAAGTAGAAGATTAGGTTTCTTTTGCTTGCTTTAGCAAGGCTGCACAATATAGGCTGCTCTTCCTTTCCAAACAAAAACGTTTAAAACATGCACTATCTCTATCTTTCCACAGTGAAGCAAGACGTTTGTAGGTGTTTCTGAGCTGTAACTGTTTGTGCCTCCTCCGCAAGCCTTGCAGTTCTTTTTCAGGCACTCATGGAATGTCTGAAGTGACCACAGATTATCAGGTTAAACCCAGTCTGTTGTCTCTGCTCCTCTCATCATGTGGAAAATCACACATGGTGAGATTCAGGCAGAGCAGGAAGTATAAGAGTAGTTGCTACACTGCTATTAAACACTGACTCCCTCACCAGCTGCAGGGGGCCCGATGAAAGGCTGCTGGGGAGGTAAACTACACATATGTTTATTTGTTCAACTTGTTGAGATGTGAGCTGTTATGAGATCTTTCTCAAACCACTTAAGCAATGGTCAGCCCGCTTCCCGAAAGCTTTGCCACTGCGGGTGTTGATGCAGGGGACCGATCAAAAATTTGTTTTAAAAAACAAACCAAGTAAACAATCACCATTAAGTAATAAGTTATGCAGCCACTTGTCTCGGCAGCCTTATCTGTCCTCCAGTCCATGGGGGCACTGAGGGGGGCATTTGCAAGTGTTTCTGTTGCTGTGGTAGAAGGATGTCAATCAACAATGCACTGACTTTCTGGTATAGCTTTTCACTCCTTAGCTAATAAAAGGAAACACTTTAGCTTGGAAAACAATAGAAAACAAGGAGGAAATAGTCTTAGAATGAATCTCTACTTATAAAACCAAAGCAGTCATTAAAACACTACTCTCTTTGTGATATATATTTGTGGTTAATAATGTGGGTAACTCCAACAGCCACCTGAGTTCAAAACCCCTCCTAATGTGGGGGTATTCAATCCATTGACTTTGATGTGCACTGGGCTGGGCATATCTGACTCCTTCATTGCTAATTTTTGGTACATACTAAGAAGGCCAGGTTTAAAATGGTATTTAGGCACTTCAATTCCCCTGAACTTACTATCAATGATTTTGAAATTGCATCCAATGGGAGTTTAGGTACCATAATACCTTTCTGAATCTGGCCCTAAAATAATACTGTACTAAGAAGGCTTGATAATATTTCCTAGAAACAGAACAAAATGAAATCTTTGGAGATAGTTATAAGAGCACAAAGTGTCCATGAACTTGTCCTATCTAGCTAACCACAACAGCTCCTAAAATGGGTGGTGTGGGTGGAGAAGGAATGGATCCAAGGCAGCGGGGGAATACAGTGCTGAATACACTTGATTCAGCAGGTTTCTGGTGCAACTTCTACTGACGGTTGTTGAAACATATTTCTACAGCAGTTGGGGGGGAAAGGGGAGAGGGTGGTAGTCTTTTTGGCAAGCATGCCACAAATTAACCCCGCGCCACCTCCAAATGCTATGCTGATCCCCTTTCCCTGCCCGATCTGCTGCTCAGCTTTCTACTTCCTGCCCCATTCTCCCTGTCCAATCTGCTTTCTGCTTCCTGTGCTGTCTGCCACTGTGCTACCTGTCCAATTCCTGGCCTGCTGTGTGCCACACACAGAGACTGCCCTTGCCACTTGTGCATACATTCTGCAGGTTGGCTGCTGCTGTTCTTCACAATAAATCCTTTCACCCAGCCTCCCAAAAGCCAACTTTTATTTCTGGTGTACAAGTAGAGGTGAATCTACTACAAGTATTATTTTCTGCAGAAACATCATTTTTAGCTACACAAAAATCCTTTGGGAGCTTTAACAAAGTTATTGGGAAAACAAATACCAAAGAAAAAACTATATATGCTCAGATCCTGTACTTCTCTAAAGGATGTACATAAACACCCTCTTTGTTCATATCCACAACTTATGGAAGTTATA
Organism: Crocodylus porosus; assembly: GCF_001723895.1. NCBI lineage: Eukaryota > Metazoa > Chordata > Crocodylia > Crocodylidae > Crocodylus > Crocodylus porosus. The sequence goes on along the minus strand of NW_017728906.1, from coordinate 147,595,082 downwards.
AAGATGTCTCTGAGTACTCTGACACTGCCAAGAGATTGTTGTTAAAATCTAAATGCTCTAAAAGTTAAAGTACATACCCAGAGTGGAAATGTTCACCACTAACCAAAACTAATTCAAACCATTCTCTTTTCTTATGCTTACTGTCACAGGATGAGTTCTGAATTAAAGAAGTAACTACAGCAACAGCCACTAAAGAATAACCGTGTTTCTGAGAACAGAAAGAAGCACAACAGCAAATGATAAACAGAGTCATAAGCACCTGCAAATAATGGCATTGCTATATTTGTCTGTCAATGAGAAAGGCAAATGTAATGCTGGACCCTGCACCTCCAAATGCATGTGTTTACCTTTACTCAGGTGAGCAACTTCTTTGAACTTAGTGAGAATCCTCAGAATAATTTATATAGTTATTTATTAATTAAACACAGAGAGAGAAATAGCACAGGTTTATTTTTCTGTCACTTACTAGCAAATCAATTTCCATGGTTCATTTCTCATAAGGGTGAAGTTACACATTACATGCACACCACAGGTGCATCTACACATGCCAATTTAAGGCACATTAACCACTTTTAAAGTGCATTAAGGGCACAGGTCTACACATGCACACCCTTAATGCACCTTAAAAATGGCAAGAATTCACTTGCACAAGAAGAGCGACTTACAAAAAAAAACCTCACACTCCTACATTTCTTCCAAGGGTCAAGAATATCATAGGCCATGGGTAGTCCTGGAATAAGCAGGTATATTGGCATCAACTATAACAGTGATTCTCATACTGTGGTCCATGGAATACGACAGTCTCAGGGTCAAGGTAAGTGGTCTGTGGATTATACCAGGCTTCACTCCTTTTCAGGTAGAATTTTGATGATGATCTACAAGAAATGTTGATGGATAACAACATCCAATGGTCAAAGAACCACTTAAGTGAAATGAACGTCCAATGTAGGAGGAGATTTCCTTTTTCATCAGTGAAAAACAGTAGTAGTGTAACAGTGTAGAAATGTTAACCAACATGGGTTCTGAGGTTTACTTTACAAAAAAAAATATTGCTGACTTCACATGTTGGATTTATGGGTAAAATATTTTTAATATACAAAAATCCTGACGCTACCAAAAATATCATGTGGTGAGTTTTATTTAGGTTTCAATGGCGGGTACCACATCTCACATCAGAAAAAATATATTGGGGAGCAAGGGGCGATAACCTTTTTTTTTTTTTAATCCTAACCAAATCTTCTATTTTAGTCTCTTCAGAGATTATTCTAACTGTACAAGTCAAATAGCATCAGTGCTCATTTAAAATACATTCTTTTTATTCAAATTTAGTATTAGTTGGGGGACTTCAGAGGGTAGGCAAGGATTTGGGGTTTTTTATTATTATTTTTAAATTAAACAACATGCCAGGGATAAATCATACAAAATATATTTAGCCTAAAGCTGTGGTAGACTGGAATTTATTGTAACTCACTGAATAACAACTAGCAATAAACTTTAAAAAAAATTGCCCCCACACAATTTTCCACACTGATTTGATAAATCTTCCAACAGAAAAAAATAATACAATTATCTCATTTAGTCTGTTTTTAACCTTGCAACAGAAAACAATGCATTTGAAAGAATATTACTTTTTCTTCACCTATCAGGCAAAATGAATAGTGTATCCTTGAAAAATATTATTCTGAGGTCAAACCACTTCCTTTTCTAAAAGCCTGATGTTTGAAGAGTATCTCATATATTATATAACATAAAAGCATCTACAGTATGTAAATGAAGTGCAAACTATGCATGCAAAACTGAAATGGGCTGTAGAAACTTCAAAAGCACCCAAAATATAGAATAAAAATGATCTTCATCCTTCAGTAAATGAGTACAAAAATAGCCCCTGCTCCTTCAAGCCCTCATGTAAATAATCCCTTTTTACATGAGTAATCTGAGGGCCTTGTTATATTTTAAACAGTGAGCCACACAAATGTTGATGGTTGTTAGTGCTAGCTCAAGTCTGGAGTAGTCACACTTCAGGCCAGCAGGGACCTGGTGATAAATAATCCTGCCCTGGAGTGGTATATCTTTGAGCCACATAATAGTACTTAGGGTCAGAAGGGACCTGAACAGATCATCAGGTGTTGACCCCCTGCCCTGAGCAGGAACAGGTGCTGGGGTCATATAACCCCAGCCAAATATTTATCTAGCCTCCTGTTGAAGAGCCTCAAGGTAGGAGAGAACACCACCTCACTTGGGAGCCTGTTAGCCCTAACTGTAAAGTACAGCTTGAACCTACTTTCTAAATCTCTCTTAGGTACGTCTGCTATGGTAGGCCTAACACCCCTACCGAGGCTTGAACCTACAACTTTCTGGCTCTGCAGCCAACAGCCAAACCACTAACCTACAAAGCCTGGGCGCATACTGAAGCTTTTCACAAATGAGTGCCTACAACCAGTTTCAGGTATTAATGTGTGGACAATACAGGTGTTAAATGCTCCAGGAACTGCCCAAATTACAATGTAACAAGGCCCTAACAAGTATGAGTTTCAAAATCAAACTCGCAGTTAGGAGAACGGCTTTCTAATCACAACAGTTGAATTATTCTGTAACCTATAAATAATTAGACAACTCTGCTATTAATAAAAGCTATTATTTGTTCCTTGCAACTTTCCAGGATGTTGTGATGATATATCTTGACCACAGTCTGCTAATAATGATCTAAGATGCACATCTTTCCTCTGGGCCTTGACCTGGCTTGAAGTAAACATAACTCTGGAATAGACAAAAAGCGGGTGCCTAAATCATGACTAAGAGGAATTAGGACATTTTACCAGTATTCTGTGGTCTTTGAACATTCCCTGCCTGACCTGTACATAGATAGGAACCATATCAGCACTTTCAAAGACTTTCTTATCATTGATGCTCAAATTACTGTACCTCACATAGCTTTCTAATTGGGTATCAATCCTGAAAATAATGCTGCAGTTGCCTTGAGACCAAAAGAGCACTTTTAAACAAATATATGCCTGTTGACAAATGAATTAAATCTGTATTTGCATTGTTAGTTAGCTAAGGCAAGTAAGGCCATGTCATGCTGCACCACACTGCAGGATGTCTCGTGGCCAGTTTCTCTTGCTGGTATCAATTCACAGTGCTCCAGTGACGTTAATGCAACAGTGCCATTTTGCACCAGAGAATCTGGCTCCCTATATGCCAATGACTTTAAGCTGAGCACCTCCAGAAGACTCAGCAAACCAGTTCTTAAGGATTTTGAGAATGCAAAGCCAAAAATTAAATGTACGACCTTCTTTCCTATGCCTTTCCCAAACTTGTAGACTAGGGCAGCTACAGCTATTCAGAGCCACAGGGAAGATTGTGTCCAATAGATAATACCTCCAGAGGTGATGTTGGAGACAGTTATAGAAGAAACATTAAGTGAAAGTTTCCTGATAAAAAGTAGATGATGTATGACAGCATGGAATGAACAAATCCTGAGCAAAAATGATCTTAGGAGTTGGTGGAAGGAGAAATCAAGACACAGAGAGATTAAGTGATTCCAGATCATGAATACTGGCAGCATGGATATCTGTTTCTAATAATACAGTCACTGCGCACACTCTTTAGATGAATCTCCTTGCCCATCTCTTTATTTCTCTACCCTGAAACCTACAGAACCACGTGCAGTCCAGAAAAAATGGAGATGTGCATAAGAACAGAAGAATAACAGAGATTTGACAGTCTTTAAATGCCTAAAGGGTAATTACAGAGAGAATAAAGATGAGCTTTTCTTTGTGGCCATAGGGGAAAGGACTAGGAGCAATGGCCTCAAGCTGCAGGAGAAGAAATGCAGGCTGGAGATTAAGAGGAATTTTCTGACAATGAGAGTGATCAAGCATTGGAACAGACTCCACAGAACAGGTCTGGAATCTCCATCCTTGGTAGTTTTCAAGAGCAGATTAGACAGACACTGGGCTTGGATGGTTTAGTCAAGACTTATCCTACCCTGAGCAGGGGCTGGACTAGACTACCTCATAAGGACACTTCCAACCCTACTTTCTTATGATCCTATAGCAAAAAAGCTGCACATTTCTTATGATTTCATGCACTGGGGCTGTCTATTATGTTTCAAGGCAAATGCATATTACACAAGTAACTACAGCAATTTTCAGAAAGAAGTATAAAGATGAGGTCTCCCAATACAGAGTGTATTAAGTAAACATCAGACATGTAAGTCACATGCAGTAGTATAACTGGGGGATGAGACAGGGGACTCAACCATAGTAGCAGCCCTGGCTGCTGCTTTTGTGGGTTGCTACAAAAGCAACCCTTGCCACAGTGGTGGTTGTGCCACTGCAATCAGTGTGGGCAGGAACCAGCACTGCCATGTGGCTGCCCCACACACTGTGCTACACTGCTATGCCTCTATTCACATGGATACCTTTGAGCAGTAGCATAACTAAGCCTGGGTGCGAGGGGCATCCACCCCAAGCACCAAGTTAAGACAGGCACCAGAACAGCACCAACCTCCACAGACTCTACTCCCCAGCCACATACCCATACTGGGAACTGCAGAACTGTCCTCCGCCACCGCTGCCGCTGCCGCTTTAAGAGGAACAGCTGGGGAGGGCAGAAGGCAGAGCACATGCGACATCAGCAGGAGTGCCCCTAGAGACTGTTTAGGACAGGGGCTGGCAATTATTTTGGGCAGAGGGCCGCTTACTGAGTTTTGGCAAGCCATCAAGGGCTGCATGACAGGCAGCCCAGGGCAGATAAATATTAATTTTCTAAATTTTTTAGGGGCTCCGTGGATAGAATGGCCTGACAGACCACATCTGGCACCCAGGCCACATTTTCCCTACCTCTTGTTTAGGAGTTCCCATCTTGGGTAAAACTGCTGCCTTCCTTCTCAGAACCGACAGCCTATGCCACTCTTGCACTCCATACACCCCCCCCTACCCTCTCCACTCCTGGAACCCATGCGCCCCCCCATCCCCTCTGTCAGAACGTTTGTCCTGGGCACCAGCTCTGCTCGTTATGCTACTGCATTTGAAGCCTTCAGAAGTGCTAGGTTTTCAGCTGCACATGCAAGAATGTATGTACAATGGTGTGGCTGATTTGTGAAAGTAACTTCTCTTGTGAATCGGGTAACTACATGTGCAAAACATCTCAATTACCCACTTGTGCACACAGTGAACTAGCATGTGCTATGACTTTTAATATATCTCTTGCCCTATTGTACCATATTTTGGACCGAATAAATGTAAAGGACCAGAAAAAATGAAAGAAGTGGACAGCATAGCTGTTTTCAAAATCAGAGGGATAACTTGTGCAAGTAAAGAGTTGCAGGATGAAGCCCAAGTGCCAGATACTAGTTTTATAATAAAATTAAAAGTTTGTAGACAGCGCACAGTTTTTCACCATCCAATGTCTCTCACAAATTCAGTTTGTGGGCATCTAGAACGCCTACCACTTTCAACACGCTGTAATTATCCAAACCCATGTGATATGGAGTGCACTTTCCACTGGCAAATGACAGATGGCTTATCCACAGAGTTGTTTCCTAACATTTTTTTCCATGTGCATAAAGTATTTTGTGGACATAAAGGAAGTATGTCTGGTTAATACATTAGGAAAGTAAATATTATGGATAAATGGCATGCCTTCTCTTATCCCGGACATTTTAATAGACATATTTAATAGTAAGTTCACTTGAAAGTTGCAAGAATTAAGAATAAAACATTTCTACACGTTCATTTATAATTCCTCCCTTACATTCAGCACCTTTAAGATTGTAGCTCAAATACTGTGTTCAGTTGGAACAGTATTAAATTAAAGCTCCTAATAAACTAAAAAAGTAAAAGAGAACAGTAACTAACATGACCAAAAAAAACAGAGTAAGGCAAGAACTTACAGAATGGCTAAAAACACTAAATATATGTAATAATGAAAGAAAGATGTTTCAACAGAACAGAAGGACCACAAATACATAACATGAGGAGCAAAAAGGAGAACTTATTTGACCTAGTCAAAGAAAATGAATTCATTAATAATAAACTAAACTGGCAGCATGCTTAATAGCAAAAAATATAAGGAAATGATGGAATTACCCACAGTACAAGTATTTATGCCTAGAGCTGGTAATCAGCAATTGGAAATGTTTTTTTATATACTAGAAAGTCTTGCCAAAAAAACTTGAGGGTGACCTATCAAACCTATTAGAGAATTTTTCCAGTCCAAAATTGCTTACAGTTTGAAATGTATTTGAAAACCAAGCACTCTTATTTTGATAAACAACTGAAGAAATGAATTGCATAACTACAAAATAATACCAATTTATGATTTTAAAGTATTCATTTGGCATGAGATTGTAAATATAAAATACTCACAGTTAAAACTTGGAGCACGATTTCACACACTGGTAAATTTTATGTGAACACTATGGATTGTCATCTACCTGATTGGGCCCACCTAGAGATTGGAGCAAAACTGTGAAATACAATCATGAAGACATAGTTACTAACTGTAACTAGCAAAGACAGCAATAATATATGCTGGTCATTAAGTATCTCTATACAATTTCATTTTTCAAGTTTTTGAATTTGTGGAAATCAACACTGTTCCCAGATTTTAAGGACACCATGAGGGTTATAGCAGAACTATAAAATGGTGTTATGAAATATTAAGATAATTATTCCTGATACACAAATATGTGTATCCATGCAGATAACAAACCCAGTTTACTCATTCAAAGTCATATTTTGTATTTGCAGTTAGAGCTGATCACCATTGTTGTGAAAAATTCAGTTTTTCATAAATTTTAGTCAAACTTAGTAGATAAATCTCTACCAAAAAAGACAAAAAAAGTACCGAACATGTAGATGCCGACATGGCTGGCTGGGGTACAAGGGTGCTTCAGTGTGGGGATTGCTTCCCAGCTAGCCCCGAACTGAAGCACCATCATGCTGGGGGAAACCACCCTGGGCTGGCAGGCTGACCTCTGGGCTGCTTTGCCAGCCAGGACTGTTCTGACTTGGCTCAACATGCTATGGTCTCTGGAGTTTATTGCTTTGTATTAGCTGCATGTGTAGATGTCTCCTGAGTGGAATACATTATTTAATTTCACTCCCCAATTTTTTTTCCATTTTTTCCATAGTGAGATGAAAATAGAAACATTTATTCTTTATGTCCATTGAATTTTTGGCGTGTGTGGTTGGCAAGCAAACCAACATTATTTGCATTGCTCTGCTTGTAATGATCTGTTTGCACATACATATTTTGGATGCTTATTTGGGAAAAGCGATCCATAAATTCTGTTCAAGTGGCATTGTGGCTCACTGATTCCAGGAAGTAAGGGATAGCAAAACATTGTTAGGTCATTGAATTCATCTCTATGCTTGTCAGACTGTTCTATTCAATTGAGTGTTAATTACGCACCAAAAAAAGATATTTCCATCATTTTCCACCTTTTCATCAGGACAGTTCTCACTATCAAGAAGTTCCCATAATAGTTATCTAGGACATTTTCTTTATTAATTACATTTCATCACTTACATTCTGTATACCAACTCAAATTATTTCCCCTCCTTTCTTGATAGTATCCCCTTCCAGTTTTCATATGTTGTTGTTACTGTTGTAATCAGATTGCCCTTACAAAACAATGTTTAAGACATATTGGTGTATTAATATTATTGTTAACCCAAGTATCACAGGGCAGGACCAAAAAAAGTACTAAGCTAGTTTTTAAATCTCATGATTTTTAACCACTCACTAAACTGTTTCTAATTTACCTTCCGGCTTTTAACCTTTGGGGTTCAAAATTTCAGGGTTATTACAATAACCATGAAGGCTAGAAACCCTTTTTGTAAATGAAAGATGCAGCTTTGATGTATTCACTTGGTTCAAGGATCCAGCACTTAAGAAAACTACCCTTGTTGACCACATATTTCAAGGAACACTTCCTTAACCAAGTAGCTAGTACATGGTAAATTCACTAAAGAAGAACATAAAGTGTTACATTGAGGGCCCATCTACATGTGTGCACACTTAATGCACATTAAAAATGGTGAATTTAGGCTAATCACACCTAAATTTGATATCTACAAATGCAGGTATCAAATTTAGGCACACTTAGTTAAGGTGCATTAATGCATGTGTAGATGCGACCCAGCACTAACTTTAGTGCCTGGTCTGCCCAGCCACTAGGGGACCGGCCTGAGCCCAGCCCCAGGACTCCTGGCTGGGCACCTCTCCTGCCACAGCCTGGGCTGCTCTTTGGCAGCCCCCAGCTGCAGGCTATAAAACACAGAGGCCATTTTGTGCTGTGGGGCACACTGCACAGGACCTTTCAGCACTGAATGTCCTGTGTGCCTCCTGGACAGTACCCAGGCTACCACTACTAGTCCTATCCCCTTGCCTGAGATCCTGCTTGGCCACAGATAAGTGTTGCAAAGGGCTGCAGCCTGCTGCCCCCCTTGCCTAGCCCTGGGAATTCCCCAGGGCTGCTGCCAGGTGGTCTCTGGCAGCAGGGCCAGCATCTGTGTTGGTTGCTGCAACTAGCTCTCCAGGGCTGGCCACACATGGACAGTCACATGGGCCCAGAGGGCCAGTGCAGGACACACACCCCATCAAGAACCAGCCCTATTTCTGTGCATATGCCCAAGCCCCCCACGTGGGGCCCCAAGTGGAGCCAGGAGTAGGTTGGCAACCTCATGACCCTCTGGGGGGATGCAGAGGTCCAGAGGCAGTTCACACGGAGCAGACACTCCAACACCCACATTTATGAGGCCCTATCAGGTGGGATCTGTGAGAGAGGCCACTCCTGGATGTATTTTGGTGCCCTGGGATCCAGTTCACAACTCCGCAGTTTACTCCAGTACATGTGGCCTGGCTGAGCCGACACTTCCACCTTTACTCTTCCAGTGGTGCCACCTTACTGCAGGAGGAGTCCTCAGGTGTTCAGCGCACTATCCCACCCATCTCCTCAGCTGCTGCACCAAGTAGCATCTCAGGTAGCCCTGACTGATGGCTGCCTTCACAGCTCCACACCCCTAGTCACCGCCACAAGGAGTGGCCAGCCAGGACACTGCTGGCCACCACCAGTGCCAGTCCCTCCAGGGTGGGGGGGAGAAGGGGGCCTGGTCAGTCACCAACCCACTGTACACTGCGAGCTGTGAACACCGGACGCAGCTAGTCACTATTGCTGACAGGGAGGCCCATGCCAAGCTGCCAGCCTCACCTGTCCTTGACACAAAGTAAGTCCAGAGCTAGGGGGAGGGCCCTCCCAGTCTCTGCCCTTGCCCTGTCCCTGTCCCCATCTTCTTCCCTTCCCCTTCCCTGCCTGGCCCACCTGCACTCCCCCACCCCCTGGTCGCCGTCTTGTGACTGGAAGTCCTGCCCCCCTGTGAAGGGGTCAAGGACCCGGGGGGCCGGGGCCAGGCGGAAAGCGGCGGAGTTCAGCCTAACTTCTGGGTGCGAACCCGGAAGTGAGTTCGGGAGCCTTCCCCTTCCTGGAACCCGGACAGATCCGGGTCAGGACCGGCCCAGAGGGATAAAAGGAGCCCCCCAACCCCAAACAGGAAAAGGGAGAGGCTCCGGCAGGAGCCAACGCCAGCGGCAGCGGAGCCGGTGGCGGCGGAGCCAGAGGCGGCGGGGCTGACGGCAGCGAGGCCAGCACCGACAGCAGTGGCACTGGCGGCGGCGGAGATGGCGGTAGCAGAGCCAGCGGCAGCGGATCCGGAGGGTCCTGGTAAGAGGAGCACCAACGGAAAGACCCTCCTCAGGCGGCTGCAAGCCGTTTGGCCACTCAACAGGACCCGTGGGGGTGGAGGTAAGCCCCAACGCGCCCACGGGACGCGAGCATCAGGCGGTAGGGGTACACCGACCCCAGGGACGCAGGAGGCAGCGGCACCCGGCCCAAGCCGGGTACCGTAAGGACTCTTATAGGGTCCTGCAGGGGGAGGATGGAAACCCACTGCGGGACTGGTGGACAGACTAAGGGGCCAAAGGTCCTCGCCCGACTGGGGCCGAAGGCCATTGTGAGAGTGAGATAAGCTCCGCCCCAGAGAAGTGGGCGCCTACGTTTGGGTTGCCATTACATTACTTTGTTCCTTTTGACACTGTTACCTACCAGGGGCTAGCCCCTGTAGGAAGCCACCCAGAGGGCGGCTAACCCGGAGGACCGGGTGAGGGTGTAGGGGAGGAGGAGCCCTCAGGACCCCTGGACTTTAGAGCCGAGGGACCGTGTCTGGACTGCCCGCTTCCCCAGATGGGTGAACGCCCCAAAATTCCATCAAGTCGTGGCAGGCGAAATCGGTGGAAGCACGGTACGGACGGCAGATTCCCCCTCTTCTCCAGGGGCCATCTAGGAGATACGGGGGACCAACCCCAGGTAGTCCACCCCATCC
>NW_017728906.1:147567777-147584594 GCF_001723895.1 Crocodylus porosus | reverse complement strand
TCAGAACCAGAAAAATACTAAACTATATTCTAAAAAGCAAACATCTACAAGATTCATTTAGTGATTTCAAAAAATATTTTTGTCCTGATTTACATGCGTTTGTGTAGTATACATAGAGGTGATTGCATAATAGCTTAAAATGAAGTATTACTCTTGTATATTGCTGGGTGTGGGGGGCATGGGTATAGGTTTGTGGGGGGCTGTGGGATGAGGGGGCAAATAGGTGTGTGTGGATATGTGAGGTATGGGTGGGCATGGGGTTTGTGGGGGTCTGTGTGTAGGGAGGGTGGCTGGGGTTTGTGTATGGCAGTGCAAGGGGGAGTGTGGGTACATGTGTGTGGTGGGGTGTGCATGTGAGACACCCTATGAACACACATCCCCACACACCTGTACTGGCATGGTCCCATGCTCCGCAGTCCTGTGATGCAGCCTGAAGCCACATGGTACTGAAGCTGGGTGGGGGCGGGAAAGCAGGAAAGTGGCTGGTGGTGGGGCGCAGCTGGCCTGCTGAAGCCTGCTGAGGGCTCCCTCTGCATCCTACTGCCCCTGGCTACTGTCAGCTTTGACAGACTGCCAGGAATGAATAAATATTAATTTACTAGATTTTTTAGGGGCCCCTTTAGCCAGATAGAATGACCTGGTGGGCTGCATCTGGCCCACAGGCCATATTTTGCCCTCTCTGGGGTAGGGTGTGTGTGGACAGCAGAGCAGGCGGGCTGGAGTGACAAGTGCAGGAAGAGGGGGTGAGACAGGGGCTCCTGCATCCAGTGCCCTGGCCCCTGCTGGCAGGCATGTAGCTGTCCTGGGGCTTGGGCACCATGACCAGCAGCAGCGTAGAGCACTGAGCACCACTGGCAGGGCCTGGGCTACAGCAGTGGGGTGATGGGCATCGTTGGCAGGGGCAGAGGGAGCCCTGGCTCGGGAAGGCAAGGTGGGCAAGGAGGGCAATGGTGCATGCTGCCCCTGTGCTGGGCATACAGCTCCTAGCAGGGAAGGGGCTGGCCATGGATCACAGCTTCCAAGATGGCTGCCAAGTGCTGGTGGCTGAGTCTGGCTTCAACATGGCTGTCAGGTGCTGGCAGCCAAGTGTCTGAAAGCTAGAGCTCCCCCTGCTAGCCACAGGGGCACATGGCAGGACTGGAGGGACTTAGGACTAACTTCAGTTCCAAGTCTCTGCATGTGTAGACACCTGCCAAAACTCACTTAATGCACATTAAACTTAACTGTGCTTATTTGCACTTGTAGATGTGCCCTGAGGGAAAGAAAACCAAGTGTACACATACATTAATAGGCCACGTGGTTGCACCATTGAAAAGAATCTGGGGTCATTTTTTGGATTATAAACTCAATACGAGTCAGCATGTCATATAACTGCAAATGAACAAATGTATTTTGGGCTGCATTAATGGCAGCATTGCATGGAAGCAATAGTGCCGCTCTGTTCAGCACTGGTTAGGCCACCTCTAGAGTACAGAGCACAGTTCAGAGTTCTGCATTTTAAGAAAAGTACATACAAATTGAAGAGGATCCAGACGTGGACAGTGAAGATGACAAAAGCCTGAAAATGGAAGCCGTACAAGTAAAGGTTGAAGAAATTTGGAGAAAAGGATAACAAGGGGAGAAATGATAGCCATTTTCAAATATTTGAAAGCAGTCATGAAAAAGGAGAAAAATTCCTCTCCCTTGTCACATAGGGCAGGGCATGAAGCAATGCATGCAAACTGCAGTAAAGCAGATTTGGATTACATCTCAGGAAAATGTGTCTTAACTGAAAAACAGGAAGACAATTGAAGAAAGGCAAGTTATGGAATATTTCAGTGGAGATTTTCAAGTAGAGGCTGGATAGGCATTTGTCTGGAATAGTTAAGGAATAGTGCAACCTGTATATGTCTTAGGGGGTGGACTAAATGACCCACCAAGTCTACAATTCTATGTTTTTACCTCCAATATTTATGGAACTTTTAAAGAGATTTTTCTCTTGTCTTTCTTGATATTTAAATAATTATATGCATGCTCGTCAACTACAGAGTTGCCAGCCCTTTCAGTATTTCTAAGGCACTTACAATTAGACGTGGTTAGAACTCTTTTGCCAAAATGTATGTGGTTGCCCCAGTAAATTTTATGGGTCTAGAGGAAAAGGACAGTTAGTAATTAGGATGCTGGCCTGAGATGTGGGAGACTCAGGTTCAAGTCGCAGCTTTGCCTAATTCAGAGCAGTGAAAGTTGCCACAAAATGGAAGTTTAGGCCTCTGGTCAGCTCTACAAACAGTATGACATAAGACCTTCTAATAAAGTCTCATAATGCTCAAATGAATTTTAACCATCAGTCAAAATGGTTATTCCCCACCACGTTCAACGAAATAGAAGCTAGGCTGCTCTAATAAAGATCTGCCTGTCCTCCAAAAACCAGTGCAGGTAGACCTAAGGACTTGAATTGTGCAGAAGGTAGCTAGTTTCTATAGTTTCTGTTGGGAAAAAGGCCAAGTTCTTTTGATTTAAAGCTCCCTCTTTTCTATGTATCCTCCAGACACAAGAAAGTCAGTGGAAATCACTTTGAATCATTCTTTCTTACATGTAATGGGAAAATGTTAGGGTGGTAGCACAACAAGAAGTGCTATGGTCACCCACTAGAGGGGTGTAAGAACAATAGCCACTACAGCTACTGCCCAGTACCTGCCACCCTTGATACTACCCATGCATGTAAGAAAGAATGATTCAAGGTGATCTCCTTCTATACTGCTGCGAGTTAAGGGGCATCTGACACAGGCCCTGGTTGTTATGCCTCTGGGTTGGGGGATACGCCTACAGGAATTTACCTTAGATATGCAATGAGATCTTTGGGTAGGATTTTCAAAAGCACCTTCATTATTCAGGAGAACAAATCAGAAATCATGCTTCTATACCACTTCCGAAAGTCTCACTCTGAACACTTGGCTAAGGAAATTATGCTGCTGAACTTGGCCCCATCGCAATCTCTGTCTGTTCCTCAAAGTTGTGCCTCCAGTATCCTTAATCCCCAAAGATGCAACTGGCCAAGACTATGCCTACAGGGAGCAGCTGGGAGGAGCGGCGCATGGGAGGAGAGAGCAGCACAGGAGCAGAGACTGAAGATTTACAGCTACCGAGGGAGAAGTCAGCAGCAAAAAAAGGAGATGATGTGTATCAAATTGCCAAAAATACACTGGTTTTTGGCAGCAAAAAAGGAGGTGACATCTCCCTCAGCAGCAGCCAACCTCAAGCCGCTGTTCCTGCAGCACTTGCCCCCTAGTGGAGCTAGAGCCACTGTGGGGAAGGTGTAGGGTGTGGGGAACAGGTGGGCTCTACAGCTGCATTCTGGCACCCCTTCTTAGGCAGCACCCAGGGCTTGTGCCCCATTGACCCACTTGTTGTTAATTCCTGCACTAATATAATATAAGCTGGCTGCTGGGAGCAAAGTCCCTTCTCTTCAGAGACCATAAGTGCACTTTTCTGGACACTTGGCAATGAAAGGTCACATTGTTCATTTTACCACAGCGGGGGGGATGCTTCTGACCAGACAAGTGCTGGGCAAAGTGACTCATAAACCTCCCCTGCAGCTCTGTAGTTCCATTATTCTGTGAGGAATATCTAAAGAATCAAAATTCCAAAATCAATGGGACGTCATTGCAGTTGAATTACATTTTAGCTCTGAGAAATTACTATAAAAATTGCATTGTACATGCCTTTCTAATTATCTCATTGATTTCATGTCAAGCTTGCTCGGTTTACAAGTCATTTTTTTTATATGAAATCAGAGAAGGACAGACAGAAGACCTCACAGTATCATTGTTATTAGGAATAGTTCAGAACAAGCTGTGTTGTGACTCTAGAAAACTGATAGACTTTTTAGAAAATTGTGTCACCCAGTCTTGCTGTATGTATATCCTCATGCAGCACCAAGTGTTATGGATAGTACAGCCCCTTGAGCTTTTCTGCATGTTATTAACATATTAGTGCTATTATTTGTAGCATTTAATAACCTAATAGCATAACAGCATAATTCTGACTGTAAAACAACACATGTTGACAAATAGGATCTGACTATATGTTCACCAGCTGCTTATGACTCTTTTTCAGTGAAAGCATTTAGGAAGAAAAAAAGCTGGTGTTAGTTACATAACCTTTTACTAATTTTTTTGATTCCTCACTTACTGTAATAGACTTGATGCAGCTCATGGAAAGGAGGTTTCAGGACATATTTAGGGCTGCCGTGTCATATAGTATCAGTTTCAGGCTAGGCATTGGTGTAACGAGAAAATAAATTATTTGCGGGGGGGCTGACCATGTGAGCACATTTGCATGTAAGCGCATTTGCTCCATTTGCCCTGGCCTCCCACCGCCAATGGGGCTAGGTTCTGGGACTAAAGCACACTAAGTAGCACTTTACTCAGCGGGCAGTCATTTGAAGTAAATGGAGCTGGTTAAGATGTATAGCATTACTCAGACTAAGCTGAAGGTGTCATAATCTTGTCCTGTGTTACTCGGCACTTCAAGGTAACTCTGAACAACTCATAACGCCCTCAGATGATCATTCATCATGTCCTCTTCTGAGTGCTTTAAGTAAACAAATGAATACTGTTCAAAAAACTTTGAATAGGAAGCATATGGGGAAAGCCACTACCACAAATCCAACAAGACAAAAGTGCAATAAATGATGATTTACGTAGGGCATTGCAAAATTCGGGGGTTTTCTACATATAGAGATACCTTGGCTTGAAAATGGGTTTTTCTGATGCAAGTAAGGGAAATTTTTGCGGTTTAATTTAATCTGTTCTATCAGAGGACTGATAGTTGTGAAAAGCCATTCTAAGGAAACCTCAGTGATGACCCTGTACATTTTGGAAATCCCCAATGAAAATGTTGGTGATAGCTGCTTGTTTCCTATGAACATCAGTATTGCCCTAATTAGCATGCGATCATTTCAGCTTAACCATTTTACTTCAATGCACATAAAACATGCAGGACTCCCAGCAACCTTCTAGGAAAAAGGCTCCACTTAATCTCTCCTTTGCCCTTTATATTCTTGTTTCTGCCTGCCTGCCGTAACCTACTTGTACGCCCCTGGGGGCGGGTGTTGTTTGGTTCATTGGGTTTTATTTGGAGGGTTTTTCTACAACTTCAGTCACTCTCTCCTTTTCATTCTCTAACTCAGTGATGCTCAACCAGGGTGCCCTGAGAGTCTTGCAAGGGTGCTGCAGGGTGCCATGCAGTATTACCACTCAACATGTGCAAACGTGATTCACAAGATAAACCCAGAGGTTTCAAATAGAAATTTACATTGCTAGAAACATTTGGACTTGCTGGAGGGTTTCTGAGTTCTTTGTAACAGAAAACTTACTCTATTATTTTTCTGTAGTCAAAAAACAAGTGAAAACTAAGAGCCTGCATTTTAAGAGGGGAACCTTAAGCCTAACCAGAGATGCCTTGCATCTATCTAGCAGTGTCTTGAGCCTACAGGTTGAGAACCCCTGCTCTAACTTGCCCTGCCTGCAAGCTACCTCCTCTGCCTTCCCCATAGCTCTGGCTCTTTTATGTTTTCCCTGTACCCAACACATTTCCTTGTTCTTATTCATTTCTTTCTGTCAACAAATATTTTCCTGCCTGCCTTCCCTTCAGCCTCTCTCCTGCCAGTTAGTGTTGGGTCCCCAACCCAAAGGTATAACAATCAGGATCTGTGCCCTGTGTGGATCCAGTGGTGACAAGTGCCTCTTGTCTCATAAAAGGAAATTATTTTGCTTTCTTACATGCATAATTCAAAATTGTATGAGACAGCATAAAGGACTTCTGTAATTCAACAACTCCAAAACACATATCTTGCTCTAACTACATGTCCCTCCTTAAACAATGTCTCTGTTGTGTGTGGTACTTCAAAAATATTGAGCTATTTTATACCAGGTAGGCAGATGGTAGAGTCCCTAAATTATACTCCTGTTACCATGGGTGGATCCATAATTTCCCAAGTGGGGGGAGCAGGACCAGTGATGCACATTGCAGGGGGGGCTGTATCCCTGTTCCCACATCCCCTCCTCCCACCTCACTCACCAAAGGCAGGCAGACCTCACTGCAGGAACAGCAATGGGGACTTTAAGTTCCCTCAAGCAGATAAATATCTTCCTCCCCACTGCCCCCTTCCTTCTCCTCCACCCTAAGCAACACTATCTCCTTCTTTTCCCCCACTCCTCCACCCACTGCTGCTGTCTCTAGCTGATTTAAAGGGAGTCCCAGAGCCACTCTGCCCAAAGCTGGGCTGCATGCGAGATCAGGCTCAGGTAGAGACAGCAGCAGTAGCAGGCTGGTTCCCTTACCTGGGGCAGTCTTGGGCTAGCGGGGAACACCCTGAGGAACTGGGCAAAGAGAAAGGACCTGTTCACTGCTGCCTTTGTCTTTGGCTGAACCCAGCTGGACTGGACAGGAGCAATTCTGGAGTTCCTCCTGTCCCTGCCCCCAGAGACAGCTGAAGACACCAGCAGATTTGGGCAAGGAACAGAAAACAGGATGGGAAGGGACATGCCATTGAGCAGAGGGAAAGGGAGGAGGTATTTTAACTTGCTTCAGGGGCTTCAAAAAGTCCCCAGCTGCTGCTCCTGTGGTGGGGTCTACTGAAAGGGGAGTGCATCCACACCACTGCCCCTGGATCGACCCAACCTGTTACTGTTCTCTTCAATCGTCTGCCTATTTCATCTACTCATTGCATCTTGTCATTAACCTGTAAACTGTAGGGGTATGGATGATCTCATGATAGGACAAGCACATAGCAAAACGAGATCCCAGTTTGACAATGGCTACAGATGCTACAAATAATGAAAATACTATGATTGCTACTGCTGCTTTTTTTTACATTAAATATTTTCAGATAGGAAAAAGGCCTATAATATGCACTTGAGATGATTACCCACTGTTGACTCATGACAAACTTCCAGGAAGGTTGATTTTACAGGATATCCTGAAACACTGCAATTTTTTTACATGCCTGTTTGAAGCAATTATCAAATAAGTACTGGACTTTTTATCTTACAATGCAGTTCTTTGCTTCATTTAAAATGCAATACACTCTAGTTCACAAAATTATATTTGGCATTATTTTGCTTTCAGAGATTACTAGCAAAGACCTTTTTCCTGGATAGACAAAGACAAATCAAGACAACATGAAAGAAAAAGAAAATATTTTGAGATCTTACAGTCCCAGTTTCATTCTGCCAACTTCCATATAATCACGAGAACTGAATTACTGCCACTTTCAGTGCTCAGAGTGAGCATCTCATGATCTGTGGGCAACAGTTCGATATAAGGAAAAGGAAAGCTTTCCCACTGGCCTCCCTTAGTATCTAGCAAGAGTGCTGTCAACAGGCCACAAGAGACTCATCTTACTTGAATATTGGCTGTGCTGATGTGCCCCTGCATTATGTTAAGGTTCCTTTGAGAACAATCAGTGGCAGGGTTGCAAGCACTGACTTGGTTTATTGCAATTACCAACTTCCCATACCTAGGATTAGTACAAAATAAGGTTTGGTAGCCTGCTGTGAATATTGAAGTATTTCCCTTATTTGGAGCTGGAAGTAAATTTACCCTTTTTCCTTCTGTTCCTGGACATGATGGGATAGTTTGGGTTTTTTTCACCTTCCTCACAGGAGGGCAGATCAGAAGGTACAGTTCAAATTATTGGAAGTTAGTAGGTGGCAGGTAGTTAGTACATATACTTCTTCCAGAAGGCAGCAGTTCACTGTTCAACCAGAATTGGAAGTGGACTCAAGGGAAGACATTTCCCAAGGAAAGTGAGGAATGGAGCTCCTTGAATTAGATCCAGGAGAAGATTGGGGCAGAATGAAAGTGCCATGTCTAGAGCTGTGATCCAGTTCAGGCTTAAGTTACTCATAGCATGCAGTATTAGGCTGTTTACAGACATGGTGGGGAGAGAGGGAGCCAACAGTGCATTACTTTCAGCTTCGTGCACCCCCATGCCAAGTGCAGCGTATGTCCAGAAGAGGCATTGCATCAGTTTGACCTGGATTGAATCAGCTATTAAATAAAAGCAGCAAAAAGCCCCACTGGAGCATGCAGCCTATACAGATGCTGGGGAGCTAGGTCAAACTGCCACAGTTCCTTTCCTGGCAAGGCGCTGTTTTGGTTTATTTCTACATCTGTCAGCAGCCTTAATCACTTGCTTTTAAAACTCAGCCAGCAACGGTAGCCTCAGCCTCAGCAGAGGCACCTTTTCTTTCATACCTAGGACTTGGAGCACTTACCCAGGAGGTGGGAGACTTGGGTTCAATTACCCACTTAGCCTCATATCTGCCAGGGAGGTGCCCTTAGCCTCAGACTGTAGCCTAATCTATATGGGAGCCCTCTCCCCAGCCCTCTGACTGACGATGCATCACTACAAAGAAAGGAATTCAAGATTCATTGGATATGGAGTGCGGGGGGACAACAACAACAAAAAAAAGAGAAGAGAAGGAGAGAGCCAGAGTCTGTAGCCCAGTGAATAGGACATTGCCTTCAGAGTGGGGAGTCATGGGCTCTAGTCCTAGCTCCCAGGACTCTCTCTGTAGGTTTTGACATGAGAATGTGACATTCAGAACCAGCCCCTGGAGCAGGGACCAGAGCCCTGGGCTCCCCCAGCCTCAGTGAGTAGCACCAGGGTAAAGGACCATACTGCCTCTCATGCCTCTGCTCTCTGGCTTCACAAATACTAAATGTTGTGTTTCATGTTGGCAGTTTGAGCAGGAGGGGTGGAAAATGCTCTCCCCCCAGCCTACCTTATGGTCTTTGGGTTCGGCACTCTCCTAGGAGGTAGAAGATGTGGTTTTGAACTACGTCAGCCTAAAGAAGGCAATATACCAGCACCTTCCACACCCTGGATGACTGCTCTAACCACTAGGCTGTTACATAAATAACAGACACAACCACCTCATCCAGCCTGACTCAGGCTGTCTCCATGAAAGCCCATTTGGGCAGCAAGCTTGAGAACAGCCCTCCACAGGAAGGAGGGGACATGGTGTACACGCTTGAACTCTGGAAAGGGACAAGGTGTCAAATACATTTCTGTTCCTTGTGCCATTTTGAATTCAGAATTCTACCCTGAAGGCAAGCTGCCAAAAATGTGCACATCGTGGTACCCTAAGACCCCTGCTAAATTTAGCCTCTTATGTCTAGAACAGTAGGGAGACAAAGCCCAGTCACCTTTCCCTTGGCTTAAGTCATACATTAATTAAATCATTTAATTAGACATCTACTTCATCAGCCTTGCATGTCATCCTTCTTTCCACTTGGCCAGGACTATTTCAGAAGAACTGTGCATCACTGAGCTGAAAATGGTAATAGGAGGCATAGGGTGGATGTCACATACCGCAGACAGGGGAATGTGTTTTTAGTGGTTCTGGCAACAGTAAAGGCACACCTCTGTCATCAAATTTAAGTACAAAATGACTAGTAAAGAGCACTGAAAGCCATATCCATGAGGAAATGCAGATATACCAAAAAATATCCTCAGAATAACTGAGGTTTTGTTTTTGAATAATGATATTGTAGTGAGGATATCCATTATCTTATTTATGGTTTGTTATTCACTGACAGCATCCATTGAGTATGGTACATTGTGGATATGCACATCCTAATGATAAAAACAAGCAAGGATGCAATTATATTTTTTGTCAAATAGTCCTTTACGGTCTATTTTACCAAGGATGAGAGCAAGAGAAGCATTTACTACTATAACAAATGCAAAGTGAGTATCTTCCTATAATAAAATTGTGTACGATATTTGGAGAGAAAAAGAGAATGGGAAGTAAGGATTCAAAATTCAAGAAAACTAGGGTTGAAATTAGGTGGGGGTGGGTTTCTGTCTTAAGGCAAAAGATGGAAAGCCAACTAATTTTATTGAGGGACTGGTGGGGGAAAGGAGATTAGTGGTGTTTCATTTTAATCAAGGAAAAACATGGATTTAGTATTACTTTCTGTAAACTAAATTTGGGGATTTTTTTTAAATCAGAGAAAATCAGGATTCCTGATCATAAGTCATCCTTCGCAGGCCCTTAATAATTTTTGTTGCTTTGTGCTGAACTATTCCTAAACTGTCCGCACCCTTCTTATAGTTTGGGACACAAAACTGAACACAATACTCCAAATGAGGCCTTACCAGTACTGAATAGAATGGAAAAAATCACTTTCCTTGATTTGCAAGTAACTCTCCTGTTAATATAACTAAGGATGCTTGTGGCTTTGTTGGCAATAAGAGCATACTGTTGATTCATATTCAGCTTGTGTTCTACTATAAGCCCCCAGATCCTTCTCAGCACTACTTCAGCTTAGCTGGTCATTCCCCAGTCTGTATTTATGCATGCAAAGTCCAAATGCAGGACTTTTCATCTGTCCTTTTTGAGTCTCATCTGGTTGATTGTGGACCACTTCTCCAACCTATTCAGATAAATCTGTATCCCAGCCCTACCCTCCAGAGGATGTGCAACTTCTGCAGCTTGGTGTCATGTGCAAATTTACTAAGCATGCATTCCACTCCATCCTTCAAATCATTAAACAATACCAGACCCAAGATGGACATCTGGGGACTGTGCTTGATACCTCTCCCAACTAGACATTGAGCCATTGATAACTACTCATTGGGTGCATCTACATGTTCAGTTTGATGTGAGCTGCACCAGAGTTTATTGCGCTTCACTGAGTTAATGGCTCCTGGACGCAGTGTTTACATGTGTACACAGGACCACAGTAGTTTGATCTGGGGCAAAGCAGCATTGGGCTGGCAGCAGGCTCAGAGGTCAGCCCTGGGCTCCAAGTCACGGCGGGGGAGTTGCCTGGGGCACAAGAGTGGGCAGAGCATGTGACAAAGAAGCAGGCAGAGGTCTGGCCCCATGCTGCCTGGGCTTACTGAGCACAATTTATGTCCAGGGTCAGCATTTACTCATGCATTTAGGTGCAGCTATTTTCACTGCCATAAGATAGTAGTGTCCCCAACACTACTATCTTACAGTGGTGAAAATTAGTCTGCTGTGGTCTAATACCATTACACATGTAAACTGTGATGCTTTATACCACAACAAATTAGTCTACTGCACAGTTAAGTGCACATGTAGATGAACCCATTGAGTACAATAATACAATTGGTAATATATCCACCCTACAATACTTTTGTCTAGTCCAGGAGTGAGCAAAATACAGTCCACAAGCTGTATCCAGCCCATTAATTGATCCTGTCCAGTGCCATAGTGCCAGCTGCTGCCAAAACCCTGAGGAGGGGGCTGGGACCCAAGCCATTCTGTTCTGCCACAGCCAGTCCTAGGCTAGGCAATGCAGAACACAAATTCCTTCCTCCCTCTTGCATCCATACTCCCTCCCTCCCTCCCTTCCTCCCTCCCTCCCCAGCTTCCTGTTGGCACAGTGACTGCATAGTCCTGGTAGCATGGCCACTGGCTGCGGGGCCCACACAGAGCAAGGTATGATGCAGCACGCCAAGTAGTTGTCCCACCTGCCCACCATGATGAACCACCACTGTGCCACTAACTCATACCAGCTACAGGGAAGGGAGGGAGCTCAGATCAGGGAAGCCACCCTCGACTTCCCTGGTGCAGCACAGTGGCAGCAGTTCATTGCAGCAGGCAGGTAGAACAGATAATCGACATACTGCATTGTGCCCTATCCCTTGCCAAGCTGGCTGTCAGTGGTTATAGTGGTGCCTGGACTGCACAGCGCCAATAGGAAGCTGGGTGAGGACATGGGGTATGGATGCAGGGGAGCAGAGGAGTCTGTGCACTGTGTGGCCCAGCCAGCCCCAGCTGCAGTAGAGCAGAGCAGCACAAGGTGCAGCCCTCCTTCCTCAGGCTCCCAGTGGCAGCCAGCAGGCTGGATCAAATCAACCGGTCCTCCCCTCCCAACCCCCCAGCCCTAAACAGCTCACCAAACCGCCATCTAGTTGGTATTCCTTTAGCTTATTAATGACAATGTCATGAGACAATGTCAAAAGCCTTGCTAAAGTCAAGTTCAACTTATCAATTGCTCTGCCCCACAAAGAGTAGGGAAGAGTACAGGGATTGTCACCTTATTATAGGAGAAAATGAAGTTTGGTACAGCATGACTTACTCGTCAGCAATCCATGCTTACTGTTCCCAATCACTTTGTCCTCCTCTAGTTGCTTCACAATTGATTCATTAGGAACCTGCTCCATCATCTTTCCAGGTAAAGAGGTCAGATGAAAGGTCTGTAGTTTCCTGGATCCTCCTCCTTTCCTTTCTTAAACATGGGCACTATATTTGCCCTTTCTAGACATCTAGGACCTCACTTGACCTACACAAGTTCTCAAAGAGAAATAGAAATTACCTCAGCCAATTCCTTCAGTACCGTAGAGTGCATCCCATCCAGCCCTGCCAACTTGAAAGCATTTAGCTTCTCTAAGTAATCCCTGGCCTGTTTTGCCATTACATTATGGTCTTTGTCTCCTTCCCTGTCTTTGGTTTTCACAAATAGGGGCAGCTACCAGATGGTGAGTGCAGTTGGCAGCAAAGTAAAAAGGCATTAAAATATTTCAGCTTTTTCTGCCTTATCCATAACTAGATTGCCTTCCAAATTTCATAAGGGGCCTATGGTTTCTCTGGTTTTCCTTTTACTGTTGACATATTTGTAGAATCCTTTTTATTGCCTTCTATGTCCCTTAAAATGGCATCTCAAATACTATTTGTAGCACATTCCCTCTGAACTATAAGGGAACAGAATGGGAACTGAAGGAGACCAGCCCACAAATGTAACAGGAAGGGAAGAAGAGTAGGAGCTGCCTGTGCTGGGTTTTCTTCTGACAACCTACTAAATAAAATTATTTTGAGCAACTAAATAGCTTTAAAAGGTGGCATTCAGGTAACCCTTCACTGATCCTGCCAGGAATGACCTGTACCTTTTCTCCAGTCTTGCAAAGCCAACTACTTAACTGCTCAATGAGCATTATTGAAATAATAATGGGCATGTTTGCTTCTGCTATTGTCATCTCCATGAAGAGGAGAGAAACTTCCTTTTGCATACATTGGGAGGCAAGACAACACTTCATTTAACGAATGCACAGACAAAAATGGGAATGTTTTACTGAGAAGTTCAAGTCAATGATATAAAATCAAAGGCACACATATCAAAGTGAAAGAACAGATGATGAATTGTACTTTTTTCTTAAAGCTCATGAAATCTCCAGAGGGAAAATGAGATCTGAATGAAAGAAAGGCCCCAGAAACATAAAGCAATATCTGAAGTCATTACAGATGAGCCACATCGCAGTAGCAAGAAAGACACATTAAAGTACTGGCTTCACTGAAAAAAATGCCATGCCTGAACTATATCAACTGACAAAAATTGTAAGGGCAGCCTCTAGCAACACAGGTGAGTGTTGAAAGAATGTTTTCAGGCCTCAGGTTCTTTCTATTGGATAGAGGTCCAATATGACAGAGCAGATATTAGAAAATGTTTGCTAAAACAAATTGTTCATAAAAAGTAATTGTCTTGACAACACAAAAACCCTGCCGAAGTCATGTAAAGTTGAAATTAAGTGCAGTCATGTTAAAAAAGAACATTACTTTTATAAATATTAAATAAATATTACAAATTTTAAAAATGTTTGTTTTAAAAACCTGTTTCTTATTCTGGTTTTTTTTGGTAGCTTGAACTGACACTGAACCCAAACCAATTGAACATACCTGAACCCAAATCTGGACCAAACCCAAACAAATACTGGTTCGATTCCCTGAGAAGCACACGGGGGAGACTAGGAACCACATTTTCAAAGTGGCTTTTAGGTTTGGGTGCCTCAGTTCCTTGGTTATTGGACTTGCAAAGGCCAGACCATGAGTGGAGCATCTAGCTTCCCTGGATTTTGTTCGCACTAGCTCAGCTGTCCTCTGAACATTTGACGCTTCATAAGCCCCCAAAATATTTATAACCTGATAATTAGAGGCCAGTTTTGTAAAATTAATAATTTTAATCTTAAGTAAATAATAATTAATCTTAATCTTAAGTAAATAATTTGATGCAGTGAAGGACTGAATTCTCCTCCCTCGGAGCATCACTGAACTTAAGGACACGTACACAGCTCTGCTGGAGCATGCTAATTAGTGCGCTCCAGCAACCTCTGCATCACGTGTATTCAGTGTCTCTGGATTTCAAAATGGCGGTGGGAGCACTTTAACTCAAGCTTGTTCAACTAGCTTGAGTTAAAGTGCCCCCTCTGCCTTTCTGAAGCACGGGATGCTGAATATATGTGATGAGGCAGACCCACTGTAATTAAATGTGATATATGTGAATATGTAATGCTCTGAGAGCCACTCTAATTTAAGTACTGACACCCTGGAGCTCATGAATAGATGCCCTAAGAGCCTGACCCCCTTAGGACTCTGAACATGTCACTGATGCTGAATCCAGAGCCCAGAAAACATGCAAGAACTATGCATACAAAATACCTCTTTGAAGTCAGTGACAGAGCTAGGAAAAGAAATGAAGAGCTGACATGGTCACATAATATAAATAATGATTAAAAAAAAAAATCAGTAGAATTCAAGCATTTTACCATGAATGAGCTGATCTGCCATTTTTTAAATCAGAAGTGTGTTCTTTGTTATTCAGAATTATCTGTCAGAAATATTTAATCATCATTATCTGCAGCAAAATACCACATGAATTGTGAACAATCATATGCTGTTTGTCTCTTCTTTATGGAGTCAGATATCAACCTCCAAATCTATGAGCCACTGTCTGGCATTACTGCTCAGTGTGCAGATTCCATCTGCCCCTTCTGGACATTTGTAAAGATTGCAGCTTTCAATTAAGTGTTATGCTGGTTGTTGGACACCGCATTCACGCGGGGGGCTGTCCAAGATGTTCATCTTGTGAAGTCTTGTTTTGAAGAGACCATATCCAGATCTGTCTGCTCAGCTTGACCCATGCATCTCTGTCAAGGATGTACCCAGTGGGGGACTTGTTTGTACCAGTATAAAATGCTGTAAGAATAAGTATGATCTTTCCCAGTGGTTGGGCCACTCCATTACCACCCATACATTTGGTTCAGCATCCCCAACATCTTCCAGGAGCTTGTGGGCTTCATTTATAAATGGTTTATGACTTTTAATCGCTTTAAGCCTCCATCTACTCAGGTCTTCAGTTAATGGTTGAGAGTGATTTTCATCATCTCTTGCCTCTACTGCCAGTAATGATGTTAGAGTTTGTTGTCTTGTATCACTTGGTCTAATGCCTGAGAGTACAGGGAGTACATCTGTGTTCACAGTTAAGTGCCACTTGAGGGGCTAGTCAGCCATGAGTTCCATGTCACTACTCTGTATCTTTGCCAGTTCTGTCATGTCACTTCCTTGGGCTTTTATGGCGACATTGTCAGCATACATGTATTGCTTAGATCTTGTATGCAGAAAGTCTGAGATTGATACTTTTCAATGTATATGTGCTAGCATCGACCTTTGTGGGACTCCATTCTTTAGAGTACATACTGCTTTTTTCTCCTTGGCTAGTAGAGAAATGGAATGATCTACTGGAGATCATGTTCAGGGTGAAAGTGCATTGCTTGAGGTCAGATATCATAGAGTGTGGTTTATACCTGAGGCCTTGGTGCCATCTAGTATCATAGGTGGCTATAAGGTTGATAAACACTGCAGTTTTTCCAATAGCATGCTGTAGATTTGCAATATGAACAGGTTTTAAACAATTCATAAAGTTAACATTTTTCATTTACCTTTTTTTGGTAGATAGTCATGTTTAGAATTAATCAAAAGTTGGGAAGTCTGTCCTAGAGAAATTCAGAGCCACTAGCATTTTCTTCCCAACTGGAAACAGAAAAAATACAAAATGTCAAAACTTTAGAAAGTCAAAACAGGCATATAAGACTAGAAGAGACGATTCAGCCATCAAAATCCAGTTCCTTCCATTTTCAGGCAATTATGTCTCTAAAGACTACAAAAAATAATCTTCCCCAATCACTCAGATATACTCACAACTACAAAGCAAGTTATGAAAACAAAACCAAAAACACCTACAATGTCCTACATGTGTTATATCTTGCTGACTCCACAACAGAGGGGCTAGACAAGAGTAGAGATAGAAGATATAGGTTAGGGATGCTCCCTAACAGGAGATGGAGGGAGTTGGTAATTTGAAGATAGTTCCTCCATTAAGGAGTACCCACTTAATCAGTTCGAGAGAGCTAGGCCTACAGAGGTGCATCTTCTACTCCACAATAAAACTTGTTGATACTTCTTAGGGAGAAGAGGAAGAGGAGTTGCACTTTATGTAAAAGAGCCATATGATTGCTCAGAACTCCAGAACTAAACTGGAGATAAACCTATTAAAAGTCTCTGGATTAGGGTCAGAGGAGAGAGCAACAAGGGTGTGGGGGTCTGCTATAGACCACCAGACCAAGAGGAAATGGTGGATGAGGCTTTCTTTCAACAGTTAGTGAAAGTTTTCCAATCACAGGCCCTGGTTCTCATGGGAGACTTCAGTCATCCTGACATCTGCTGGGAGTGCAATACAGAAGTGCACAGGCAATCCAGGAAGTTTTTGGAGAATGATGGGAACAGCTTTCTGGTGTAAGTGCTGGAACAGCTAACTAAGGGCCATGCTCTTCTTGACATGCTGCTCACAGACAGGGAAGAATTGGTAGGAATGTATTAGTAGATGGCAACTTGGAGAGCAGCAACCATGAGATGATTGAGTTAAGGATCCTGAGGAAAGGAAGGAAGAAGAGCAGCAGAGTAAGGACCCTGGACTTCAGAAAAGCAGACTTCAACTTGCTCAGGGAACTTATGGGCAGGATC